>NW_026778975.1:165000-465000 GCF_030144855.1 Hypanus sabinus | reverse complement strand
CACCAGGACGCTGCCTGGATTAGAGAGGGTGCAGAGCAGATTCACCAGGAAGCTGCCTGGATCAGAGAGGGTGCAGAGGAGATTCACCAGGATGCTGCCTGGATTAGTGAGGGTGCAGAGGAGATTCAGCTGCATGCCTCCTGGATTAGAGAGGGTGCAGATAAGATTCACCAGGATGCTGCCTGGATGAGACAGGCTGTAGAAGAGTTTCACCAGGATGCTGCCTGGATTAGAGAGGGTGCAGAGAAGATTCACCAGGATGCTGCCTGGATTAGACAGGGTGCAGAGGAGATTCACCAGGACGCTTCCTGGATTAGAGAGGGTGCAGAGGAGATTCAGCAGGTCGCTGCCAGGATCAGTGAGGGTGCAGAGAAAATTCACCGGGATGCTGCCTGGATTAGAGAGGGTGCAGAGGAGATTCACCAGGAGGCTGCTTGGATTAGAGAGGGTGCAGAGGAGATTCACCAGGACGCTGCCTGAATCAGGGAGGGTGCAGAGGAGATTTGCTAGGACGCTGCATGAATCAGAGAGGGTGCAGAGGAGATTCACCAGGATGCTGCCTGGATTCGAGAGGCTGCAGAGGAGATTCAGCTGCATGCCTCCTGGATTAGAGAGGGTGCAGAGAAGATTTACCAGGATGCTGTCTGGATTAGAGTGGGTGCAGAGGAGATTTACCAGGATGCTGCCTGGATTAGAGAAAATGCAGAGGAGATTCACCAGGATGCTGCCTGGATTACAGAGGGTGCAGAGAAGATTCCCAAGGATGCTGCCTGGATTAGAGAGGGTGCAGAGGAAACTCACCAGGATGCTGCCTGGATTAGAGAGGGTGCAGAGGAGATTCACCAGGAGGCTGCCTGGATTAGAGAGGGTTCAGAGGAGATTTACCAGGGTGCTGCCTGGATTAGAGAGGGTGCAGAGGAGATTCACCAGGATGCTGCCTGGATTAGTGAGGGTGCAGAGAAGTTTCACCAGGATGCTGCCTGGATTAGAGAGGGTGCAGAGGAGATTTAACAGGATGCTGCCTGGATTAGAGAGGGTGCAGAGGAGATTCACCAGGATGCTGCCTGGATTAGAGAGGGTGCAGAGAAGATTCATCAGGATGCTGCCTGGATTAGAGAGGGTGCAGAGGAGATTCACCAGGATGCTGCCTGGATTAGAGAGCGTGCAGAGAAGATTCACCAGGATGCTGCATGGATTAGAGAGGGTGCAGAGGAGATTCACCAGGACGCTGCCTGGATTAGAGAGGGTGCAGAGCAGATTCACCAGGAAGCTGCCTGGATCAGAGAGGGTGCAGAGGAGATTCACCAGGATGCTGCCTGGATTAGTGAGGATGCAGAGGAGATTCAGCTGCATGCCTCCTGGATTAGAGAGGGTGCAGATAAGATTCACCAGGATGCTGCCTGGATGAGACAGGCTGTAGAAGAGTTTCACCAGGATGCTGCCTGGATTAGAGAGGGTGCAGAGAAGATTCACCAGGATGCTGCCTGGATTAGACAGGGTGCAGAGGAGATTCACCAGGACGCTGCCTGGATTAGAGAGGGTGCAGAGGAGATTCAGCAGGTCGCTGCCAGGATCAGTGAGGGTGCAGAGAAAATTCACCGGGATGCTGCCTGGATCAGCGAGGGTGCAGAGGAGATTCAGCAGGTCGCTGCCTGGATCAGGGAGAGTGCAGAGAAAATTCACCGGGATGCTGCCTGGATTAGAGAGCGTGCAGAGGAGATTCACCAGGAGGCTGCCTGGATTAGAGAGGGTGCAGAGTAGATTCACCAGGACGCTGCCTGAATCAGGGAGGCTGCATAGGAGATTCACAAGGATGCTGCCTGGATTAGGGAGTGTGCAGAGCAGATTCAGCAGGATGCTGCCAGGATCAGGGAGGGTGCAGAGAAAATTCACCGGGATGCTGCCTGGATTAGAGAGGGTGCAGAGGAGATTCACCAGCAGGCTGCCTGGATTAGAGAGGGTGCAGAGGAGATTCACCAGGACGCTGCCTGAAACAGAGAGGGTGCAGAGGAGATTTACTGGGACGCAGCCTGGATCAGAGAGGGTGCAGAGGAGATTCACCAGGATGCTGCCTGGATTAGTGAGGGTGCAGAGGAGATTCAGCTGCATGCCTCCTGGATTAGAGAGGGTGCAGATAAGATTCACCAGGATGCTACCTGGATGAGACAGGGTGTAGAAGAGTTTCACAAGGATGCTGCCTGGATTAGAGAGGGTGCAGAGAAGATTCACCAGGATGCTGCCTTGATTAGACAGGGTGCAGAGGAGATTCACCAGGACGCTGCCTGGATGAGAGAGTGTGCAGAGGAGATTCACCAGGCCGCTCCCTGTATTAGAGAGGGTGCAGAGGAGATTCAGCAGGAAGCTGCCTGGATTAGAGAGGGTGCAGAGAAGATTCACCAGGATGCTGCCTGGATTAGAGTGGGTGCAGAGGAGATTTACCAGGATGCTGCCTGGATTAGAGAGGGTGCAGAGGAGATTCACCAGAACGCTGCCTGGATCAGAGAGGGTGCAGAGGAGATTCACCAGGACGCTGCCTGGATCAGAGAGGGTGCAGAGGAGATTCACCAGGACGCTGCCTGGATTAGAGAGGGTGCAGAGCAGATTCACCAGGAAGCTGCCTGGATCAGAGAGGGTGCAGAGGAGATTCACCAGGATGCTGCCTGGATTAGTGAGGGTGCAGAGGAGATTCAGCTGCATGCCTCCTGGATTAGAGAGGGTGCAGATAAGATTCACCAGGATGCTGCCTGGATGAGACAGGGTGTAGAAGAGTTTCACCAGGATGCTGCCTGGATTAGAGAGGGTGCAGAGAATATTCACCAGGATGCTGCCTGGATTAGACAGGGTGCAGAGGAGATTCAGCAGGTCGCTGCCTGGATCAGTGAGGGTGCAGAGAAAATTCACCGGGATGCTGCCTGGAATAGAGAGGGTGCAGAGGAGATTCACCAGGAGGCTGCCTGGATTAGAGAGGGTAAAGAGGAGATTCACCAGGACGCTGCCTGAATCAGGGAGGGTGCAGAGGAGATTTACTAGGACGCTGCCTGGATCAGAGAGGGTGCAGAGGAGATTCACCAGGATGCTGCCTGGATTCGAGAGGCTGTAGAGGAGATTCAGCTGCATGCCTCCTGGATTAGAGACGGTGCAGAGAAGATTCACCAGGATGCTGCCTGGATGAGACAGGGTGTAGAAGAGTTTCACCAGGATGCTGCCTAGATTAGAGAGGGTGCAGAGAAGATTCAACAGGATGCTGCCGGGATCAGCGAGGGTGCAGAGGAGATTCAGCAGGTCGCTGCCTGGATCAGGGAGGGTGCAGAGAAAATTCACCGGAATGCTGCCTGGATTAGAGAGGGTGTAGAGGAGATTCACCAGGAGGCTGCCTGGATTAGAGAGGGTGAAGAGTAGATTCACCAGGACGCTGCCTGAATCAGGGAGTCTGCATAGGAGATTCACAAGGATGCTGCCTGGATTAGGGAGTGTGCAGAGCAGATTCAGCAGGATGCTGCCTGGATCAGGGAGGGTGCAGAGAAAATTCACCGGGATGCTGCCTGGATTAGAGAGGGTGCAGAGGAGATTCACCAGGACGCTGCCTGAATCAGAGAGGGTGCAGAGGAGATTCAGCAGGAAGCTGCCTGGATTAGAGAGGGTGCAGAGAAGATTCACCATGATGCTGCCTGGATTAGAGTGGGTGCAGAGGAGATTTACCAGGATGCTGCCTGGATTAGAGAGGGTGCAGAGGAGATTCACCAGAACGCTGCCTGGATCAGAGAGGGTGCAGAGGAGATTCACCAGGACGCTGCCTGGCTCAGAGAGGGTGCAGATGAGATTCACCAGGACGCTGCCTGGATTAGAGAGGGTGCAGAGCAGATTCACCAGGAAGCTGCCTGGATTAGAGTGGGTGCAGTGGAGATTCCCAGGATACTGTCTGGATTAGAGAGGGTGCAGTGGAGATTCACCACGATGCTGCCTGGATTAGAGATGGTGCAGAGTATATTCACCAGGATGCTGCCTAGATTAGAGAGGGTGCCGAGGAGATACACCAGGTCGCTCCCTGGATTAGAGAGGGTGCATAGGAGATTCACCAGGATGCTGCCTGGATTGGAGAGGGTGCAGAGGAGATTCAGCAGGTCGCTGCCTGGATCAGGGAGGGTGCAGAGAAAATTCACCGGGATGCTGCCTGTATTAGAGAGTGTGCAGAGGAGATTCACCAGGACGCCGCCTGAAACAGAGAGGGTGCAGAGGAGATTTACTGGGACGCAGCCTGGATCAGAGAGGGTGCAGAGGAGATTCACCAGGATGCTGCCTGGATTAGTGAGGGTGCAGAGGAGATTCAGCTGCATGCCTCCTGGATTAGAGAGGGTGCAGATAAGATTCACCAGGATGCTGCCTGGATGAGACAAGGTGTAGAAGAGTTTCACCAGGATGCTGCCTGGATTAGAGAGGGTGCAGAGAAGATTCACCAGGACGCTGCCTGGATTAGAGAGGGTGCAGAGAAGATTCACCAGGATGCTGCCTGAATCAGGGAGGGTGCAGAGGAGATTTGCTAGGACGCTGCATGAATCAGAGAGGGTGCAGATAAGATTCACCAGGATGCTGCCTGGATGAGACAAGGTGTAGAAGAGTTTCACCAGGATGCTGCCTGGATTAGAGAGGGTGCAGAGAAGATTCACCAGGACGCTGCCTGGATTAGAGAGGGTGCAGAGGAGATTCACCAGGAGGCTGCTTGGATTAGAGAGGGTGCAGAGGAGATTCACCAGGACGCTGCCTGAATCAGGGAGGGTGCAGAGGAGATTTGCTAGGACGCTGCATGAATCAGAGAGGGTGCAGAGGAGATTCACCAGGATGCTGCCTGGATTCGAGAGGCTGCAGAGGAGATTCAGCTGCATGCCTCCTGGATTAGAGAGGGTGCAGAGAAGATTTACCAGGATGCTGTCTGGATTAGAGTGGGTGCAGAGGAGATTTACCAGGATGCTGCCTGGATTAGAGAAAATGCTGAGGAGATTCACCAGGATGCTGCCTGGATTACAGAGGGTGCAGAGAAGATTCCCAAGGATGCTGCCTGGATTAGAGAGGGTGCAGAGGAAACTCACCAGGATGCTGCCTGGATTAGAGAGGGTGCAGAGGAGATTTACCAGGGTGCTGCCTGGATTAGAGAGGGTGCAGAGGAGATTCACCAGGATGCTGCCTGGATTAGTGAGGGTGCAGAGAAGTTTCACCAGGATGCTGCCTGGATTAGAGAGGGTGCAGAGGAGATTTAACAGGATGCTGCCTGGATTAGAGAGGGTGCAGAGGAGATTCACCAGGATGCTGCCTGGATTAGAGAGGGTGCAGAGAAGATTCATCAGGATGCTGCCTGGATTAGAGAGGGTGCAGAGGAGATTCACCAGGATGCTGCCTGGATTAGAGAGCGTGCAGAGAAGATTCACCAGGATGCTGCATGGATTAGAGAGGGTGCAGAGGAGATTCACCAGGACGCTGCCTGGATTAGAGAGGGTGCAGAGCAGATTCACCAGGAAGCTGCCTGGATCAGAGAGGGTGCAGAGGAGATTCACCAGGATGCTGCCTGGATTAGTGAGGATGCAGAGGAGATTCAGCTGCATGCCTCCTGGATTAGAGAGGGTGCAGATAAGATTCACCAGGATGCTGCCTGGATGAGACAGGCTGTAGAAGAGTTTCACCAGGATGCTGCCTGGATTAGAGAGGGTGCAGAGAAGATTCACCAGGATGCTGCCTGGATTAGACAGGGTGCAGAGGAGATTCACCAGGACGCTGCCTGGATTAGAGAGGGTGCAGAGGAGATTCAGCAGGTCGCTGCCAGGATCAGTGAGGGTGCAGAGAAAATTCACCGGGATGCTGCCTGGATCAGCGAGGGTGCAGAGGAGATTCAGCAGGTCGCTGCCTGGATCAGGGAGAGTGCAGAGAAAATTCACCGGGATGCTGCCTGGATTAGAGAGCGTGCAGAGGAGATTCACCAGGAGGCTGCCTGGATTAGAGAGGGTGCAGAGTAGATTCACCAGGACGCTGCCTGAATCAGGGAGGCTGCATAGGAGATTCACAAGGATGCTGCCTGGATTAGGGAGTGTGCAGAGCAGATTCAGCAGGATGCTGCCAGGATCAGGGAGGGTGCAGAGAAAATTCACCGGGATGCTGCCTGGATTAGAGAGGGTGCAGAGGAGATTCACCAGCAGGCTGCCTGGATTAGAGAGGGTGCAGAGGAGATTCACCAGGACGCTGCCTGAAACAGAGAGGGTGCAGAGGAGATTTACTGGGACGCAGCCTGGATCAGAGAGGGTGCAGAGGAGATTCACCAGGATGCTGCCTGGATTAGTGAGGGTGCAGAGGAGATTCAGCTGCATGCCTCCTGGATTAGAGAGGGTGCAGATAAGATTCACCAGGATGCTACCTGGATGAGACAGGGTGTAGAAGAGTTTCACAAGGATGCTGCCTGGATTAGAGAGGGTGCAGAGAAGATTCACCAGGATGCTGCCTTGATTAGACAGGGTGCAGAGGAGATTCACCAGGACGCTGCCTGGATTAGAGAGTGTGCAGAGGAGATTCACCAGGCCGCTCCCTGTATTAGAGAGGGTGCAGAGGAGATTCAGCAGGAAGCTGCCTGGATTAGAGAGGGTGCAGAGAAGATTCACCAGGATGCTGCCTGGATTAGAGTGGGTGCAGAGGAGATTTACCAGGATGCTGCCTGGATTAGAGAGGGTGCAGAGGAGATTCACCAGAACGCTGCCTGGATCAGAGAGGGTGCAGAGGAGATTCACCAGGACGCTGCCTGGATTAGAGAGGGTGCAGAGCAGATTCACCATGAAGCTGCCTGGATCAGAGAGGGTGCAGAGGAGATTCACCAGGATGCTGCCTGGATTAGTGAGGGTGCAGAGGAGATTCAGCTGCATGCCTCCTGGATTAGAGAGGGTGCAGATAAGATTCACCAGGATGCTGCCTGGATGAGACAGGGTGTAGAAGAGTTTCACCAGGATGCTGCCTGGATTAGAGAGGGTGCAGAGAATATTCACCAGGATGCTGCCTGGATTAGACAGGGTGCAGAGGAGATTCAGCAGGTCGCTGCCTGGATCAGTGAGGGTGCAGAGAAAATTCACCGGGATGCTGCCTGGAATAGAGAGGGTGCAGAGGAGATTCACCAGGAGGCTGCCTGAATCAGGGAGGGTGCAGAGGAGATTTACTAGGACGCTGCCTGGATCAGAGAGGGTGCAGAGGAGATTCACCAGGATGCTGCCTGGATTCGAGAGGCTGTAGAGGAGATCCAGCTGCATGCCTCCTGGATTAGAGACGGTGCAGAGAAGATTCACCAGGATGCTGCCTGGATGAGACAGGGTGTAGAAGAGTTTCACCAGGATGCTGCCTAGATTAGAGAGGGTGCAGAGAAGATTCAACAGGATGCTGCCGGGATCAGCGAGGGTGCAGAGGAGATTCAGCAGGTCGCTGCCTGGATCAGGGAGGGTGCAGAGAAAATTCACCGGAATGCTGCCTGGATTAGAGAGGGTGCAGAGGAGATTCACCAGGAGGCTGCCTGGATTAGAGAGGGTGAAGAGTAGATTCACCAGGACGCTGCCTGAATCAGGGAGGCTGCATAGGAGATTCACAAGGATGCTGCCTGGATTAGGGAGTGTGCAGAGCAGATTCAGCAGGATGCTGCCTGGATCAGGGAGGGTGCAGAGAAAATTCACCGGGATGCTGCCTGGATTAGAGAGGGTGCAGAGGAGATTCACCAGGACGCTGCCTGAATCAGAGAGGGTGCAGAGGAGATTCAGCAGGAAGCTGCCTGGATTAGAGAGGGTGCAGAGAAGATTCACCATGATGCTGCCTGGATTAGAGTGGGTGCAGAGGAGATTTACCAGGATGCTGCCTGGATTAGAGAGGGTGCAGAGGAGATTCACCAGAACGCTGCCTGGATCAGAGAGGGTGCAGAGGAGATTCACCAGGACGCTGCCTGGCTCAGAGAGGGTGCAGAGGAGATTCACCAGGACGCTGCCTGGATTAGAGAGGGTGCAGAGCAGATTCACCAGGAAGCTGCCTGGATTAGAGAGGGTGCAGTGGAGATTCCCAGGATACTGTCTGGATTAGAGAGGGTGCAGTGGAGATTCACCACGATGCTGCCTGGATTAGAGATGGTGCAGAGTATATTCACCAGGATGCTGCCTAGATTAGAGAGGGTGCCGAGGAGATACACCAGGTCGCTCCCTGGATTAGAGAGGGTGCATAGGAGATTCACCAGGATGCTGCCTGGATTGGAGAGGGTGCAGAGGAGATTCAGCAGGTCGCTGCCTGGATCAGGGAGGGTGCAGAGAAAATTCACCGGGATGCTGCCTGTATTAGAGAGTGTGCAGAGGAGATTCACAAGGACGCCGCCTGAAACAGAGAGGGTGCAGAGGAGATTTACTGGGACGCAGCCTGGATCAGAGAGGGTGCAGAGGAGATTCACCAGGATGCTGCCTGGATTAGTGAGGGTGCAGAGGAGATTCAGCTGCATGCCTCCTGGATTCGAGAGGGTGCAGATAAGATTCACCAGGATGCTGCCTGGATGAGACAAGGTGTAGAAGAGTTTCACCAGGATGCTGCCTGGATTAGAGAGGGTGCAGAGAAGATTCACCAGGACGCTGCCTGGATTAGAGAGTGTGCAGAGGAGATTCACCAGGCCGCTCCCTGGATTAGAGAGGGTGCAGAGGAGATTCAGCAGGTCCCTTACTGGTTTAGAGAGGGTGCAGAGGAGATTCACCAGGAAGCTGCCTGGATTAGAGCGGGTGCCGAGGAGATTCACCAGGATGCGGCCTGGATTAGAGGGTGCAGTGGAGATTCATCTGGACGTTGCCTCGATTAGGGAGGGTGCAGAGGAGATTTACCAGGATGCTGCCTGGATTAGAGAGGGTGCAGAGGAGATTCAGCAGAACGCTGCCTGGATCAGAGAGGGTGCAGAGGAGATTCACCAGGACGCTGCCTGGATCAGAGAGGGTGCAGAGTAGATTCACCAGGACGCTGCCTGGAGTAGAGAGGGTGCAGAACAGATTCACCAGGAAGCTGCCTGGATTAGAGAGGGTGCAGGGGAGATTCCCAGGATACTGTCTGGATTAGAGAGGGTGCAGTGGAGATTCACCACGATGCTGCCTGGATTAGAGATGGTGCAGAGTATATTCACCAGGATGCTGCCTAGATTAGAGAGGGTGCAGATGAGATTCACCAGGACGCTGCCTGGATTAGAGAGGGTGCAGAGAGATTCACCAGGATGCTGCCTGGATTAGTGAGGGTTCAGAGGAGATTTACCAGGATGCTGCCTGGATTAGAGAGTGTGCATAGGAGATTCACCAGGATGCTGCCTGGATTAGAGAGGGTGCAGAGGAGATTCACCAGGAGGATGCCTGGATTAGAGAGGGTGCAGAGGAGATTCACCAGGACGCTGCCTGGATAAGAGAGGGTGCAGAGCAGATTCAGCAGGATGCTGCCCGGATCAGGGAGGGTGCAGAGAAAATTCACCGGGATGCTCCCTGGATTAGAGAGGGTGCAGAGGAGATTCACCAGGACGCTGCCTGAATCAGGGAGAGTGCAGAGGAGATTTACCAGGACGCTGCCTGGATCAGAGAGGGTGCAGAGGAGATTCAGCAGGAAGCTGCCTGGATTAGAGAGGGTGCAGAGAATATTCACCAGGATGCTGCCGGGATTAGAGAGGGTGCAGAGGAGTTTCACCAGGACGCTGCCTCGATTGGAGTGGGTGCTAAGGAGATTCAACAGGACGCTGCCTGGATCAGAGAGGGTGCAGTGGAGATTCACCAGGATGCTGCCTGGATTAGAGAGGGTGCAGAGGAGATTCACCAGGAGGATGCCTGGATTAGAGAGGGTGCAGAGGAGATTCACCAGGACGCTGCCCAGATTAGAGAGTGTGCAGAGGAGATTCAGCAGGATGCTGCCTGGATCAGGGAGGGTGCAGAGAAAATTCACCGGGATGCTCCCTGGATTAGAGAGGGTGCAGAGGAGATTCACCAGGCCGCTGCCTGGATAGAGAGAGGGTGCAGAGGAGATTCAGCAGGAAGCTGCCTGGATTAGAGAGGGTGCAGAGAAGATTCACCAGGATGCTGCCTGGATTAGAGTGGGTGCAGAGGAGATTTACCAGGATGCTGCCTGGATTAGAGAGGGTTCAGAGGAGATTTACCAGGATGCTGCCTGGATTAGACAGGGTGCAGAGGAGATTCATCAGGATGCTGCCTGGCTTAGAGATGGTGCAGAGGAGATTCACCAGGACGCTGCCCGGATTAGAGAGTGTGCAGAGGAGATTCACCAGGACGCTGCCTCGATTAGGGAGGGTGCAGAGGAGATTTACCAGGTTGCTGCCTGGATTAGAGAGGGTGCAGAGAGATTCACCAGGATGCTGCCTGGATTAGAGCGGGTGCAGAGGAGATTCACGAGGATGCTGCCTGGATTAGAGAGGGTGCAGAGGAGATTCACCAGGATGCTGCCTGGATTAGAGAGGTTGCCGAGGAGATTCAACAGGACTCTGCCTGGATTAGAGCGGGTGCAGAGGAGATTCACCAGGACGCTGCCTGGATTGGAGAGGGTGCTGAGGAGATTCACAAGGATGCTGCCTGGATTAGAGAGGGTGCAGAGGAGATTCACCAGGATGCTGCCTGGATTAGAGAGGGTGCAGAGGAGATTCACCAGGAGGCTGCCTGGATTAGAGAGGGCGCAGAGGAGATTCAGCAGGTCGCTTTCTGGTTTAGAGAGGGTGCAGAGGAGATTCACCAGGAAGCTGCCTGGATTAGAGCGGGTGCCGAGGAGATTCACCAGGATGCGGCCTGGATTAGAGGGTGCAGTGGAGATTCATCTGGACGTTGCCTCGATTAGGGAGGGTGCAGAGGAGATTTACCAGGATGCTGCCTGGATTAGAGAGGGTGCAGAGGAGATTCACCAGGACGCTGCCTGGATCAGAGAGGGTGCAGAGGAGATTCACCAGGACGCTGCCTGGATTAGAGAGGGTGCAGAACAGATTCACCAGGAAGCTGCCTGGATTAGAGAGGGTGCAGAGGAGATTCAGCTGCATGCCTCCTGGATTAGAGAGGGTGCAGATAAGATTCACCAGGATGCTGCCTGGATGAGACAGGGTGTAGAAGAGTTTCACCAGGATGCTGCCTGGATTAGAGAGGGTGCAGAGAATATTCACCAGGATGCTGCCTGGATTAGACAGGGTGCAGAGGAGATTCAGCAGGTCGCTGCCTGGATCAGTGAGGGTGCAGAGAAAATTCACCGGGATGCTGCCTGGAATAGAGAGGGTGCAGAGGAGATTCACCAGGAGGCTGCCTGGATTAGAGAGGGTAAAGAGGAGATTCACCAGGACGCTGCCTGAATCAGGGAGGGTGCAGAGGAGATTTACTAGGACGCTGCCTGGATCAGAGAGGGTGCAGAGGAGATTCACCAGGATGCTGCCTGGATTCGAGAGGCTGTAGAGGAGATTCAGCTGCATGCCTCCTGGATTAGAGACGGTGCAGAGAAGATTCACCAGGATGCTGCCTGGATGAGACAGGGTGTAGAAGAGTTTCACCAGGATGCTGCCTAGATTAGAGAGGGTGCAGAGAAGATTCAACAGGATGCTGCCGGGATCAGCGAGGGTGCAGAGGAGATTCAGCAGGTCGCTGCCTGGATCAGGGAGGGTGCAGAGAAAATTCACCGGAATGCTGCCTGGATTAGAGAGGGTGCAGAGGAGATTCACCAGGAGGCTGCCTGGATTAGAGAGGGTGCAGAGTAGATTCACCAGGACGCTGCCTGAATCAGGGAGGCTGCATAGGAGATTCACAAGGATGCTGCCTGGATTAGGGAGTGTGCAGAGCAGATTCAGCAGGATGCTGCCTGGATCAGGGAGGGTGCAGAGAAAATTCACCGGGATGCTGCCTGGATTAGAGAGGGTGCAGAGGAGATTCACCAGGACGCTGCCTGAATCAGAGAGGGTGCAGAGGAGATTCAGCAGGAAGCTGCCTGGATTAGAGAGGGTGCAGAGAAGATTCACCATGATGCTGCCTGGATTAGAGTGGGTGCAGAGGAGATTTACCAGGATGCTGCCTGGATTAGAGAGGGTGCAGAGGAGATTCACCAGAACGCTGCCTGGATCAGAGAGGGTGCAGAGGAGATTCACCAGGACGCTGCCTGGCTCAGAGAGGGTGCAGAGGAGATTCACCAGGACGCTGCCTGGATTAGAGAGGGTGCAGAGCAGATTCACCAGGAAGCTGCCTGGATTAGAGAGGGTGCAGTGGAGATTCCCAGGATACTGTCTGGATTAGAGAGGGTGCAGTGGAGATTCACCACGATGCTGCCTGGATTAGAGATGGTGCAGAGTATATTCACCAGGATGCTGCCTAGATTAGAGAGGGTGCCGAGGAGATACACCAGGTCGCTCCCTGGATTAGAGAGGGTGCATAGGAGATTCACCAGGATGCTGCCTGGATTAGAGAGGGTGCAGAGGAGATTCAGCAGGTCGCTGCCTGGATCAGGGAGGGTGCAGAGAAAATTCACCGGGATGCTGCCTGTATTAGAGAGTGTGCAGAGGAGATTCACCAGGACGCCGCCTGAAACAGAGAGGGTGCAGAGGAGATTTACTGGGACGCAGCCTGGATCAGAGAGGGTGCAGAGGAGATTCACCAGGATGCTGCCTGGATTAGTGAGGGTGCAGAGGAGATTCAGCTGCATGCCTCCTGGATTCGAGAGGGTGCAGATAAGATTCACCAGGATGCTGCCTGGATGAGACAAGGTGTAGAAGAGTTTCACCAGGATGCTGCCTGGATTAGAGAGGGTGCAGAGAAGATTCACCAGGACGCTGCCTGGATTAGAGAGTGTGCAGAGGAGATTCACCAGGCCGCTCCCTGGATTAGAGAGGGTGCAGAGGAGATTCAGCAGGTCCCTTACTGGTTTAGAGAGGGTGCAGAGGAGATTCACCAGGAAGCTGCCTGGATTAGAGCGGGTGCCGAGGAGATTCACCAGGATGCGGCCTGGATTAGAGGGTGCAGTGGAGATTCATCTGGACGTTGCCTCGATTAGGGAGGGTGCAGAGGAGATTTACCAGGATGCTGCCTGGATTAGAGAGGGTGCAGAGGAGATTCAGCAGAACGCTGCCTGGATCAGAGAGGGTGCAGAGGAGATTCACCAGGACGCTGCCTGGATCAGAGAGGGTGCAGAGTAGATTCACCAGGACGCTGCCTGGAGTAGAGAGGGTGCAGAACAGATTCACCAGGAAGCTGCCTGGATTAGAGAGGGTGCAGGGGAGATTCCCAGGATACTGTCTGGATTAGAGAGGGTGCAGTGGAGATTCACCACGATGCTGCCTGGATTAGAGATGGTGCAGAGTATATTCACCAGGATGCTGCCTAGATTAGAGAGGGTGCAGATGAGATTCACCAGGACGCTGCCTGGATTAGAGAGGGTGCAGAGAGATTCACCAGGATGCTGCCTGGATTAGTGAGGGTTCAGAGGAGATTTACCAGGATGCTGCCTGGATTAGAGAGTGTGCATAGGAGATTCACCAGGATGCTGCCTGGATTAGAGAGGGTGCAGAGGAGATTCACCAGGAGGATGCCTGGATTAGAGAGGGTGCAGAGGAGATTCACCAGGACGCTGCCTGGATAAGAGAGGGTGCAGAGCAGATTCAGCAGGATGCTGCCCGGATCAGGGAGGGTGCAGAGAAAATTCACCGGGATGCTCCCTGGATTAGAGAGGGTGCAGAGGAGATTCACCAGGACGCTGCCTGAATCAGGGAGAGTGCAGAGGAGATTTACCAGGACGCTGCCTGGATCAGAGAGGGTGCAGAGGAGATTCAGCAGGAAGCTGCCTGGATTAGAGAGGGTGCAGAGAATATTCACCAGGATGCTGCCGGGATTAGAGAGGGTGCAGAGGAGTTTCACCAGGACGCTGCCTCGATTGGAGTGGGTGCTAAGGAGATTCAACAGGACGCTGCCTGGATCAGAGAGGGTGCAGTGGAGATTCACCAGGATGCTGCCTGGATTAGAGAGGGTGCAGAGGAGATTCACCAGGAGGATGCCTGGATTAGAGAGGGTGCAGAGGAGATTCACCAGGACGCTGCCCAGATTAGAGAGTGTGCAGAGGAGATTCAGCAGGATGCTGCCTGGATCAGGGAGGGTGCAGAGAAAATTCACCGGGATGCTCCCTGGATTAGAGAGGGTGCAGAGGAGATTCACCAGGCCGCTGCCTGGATAGAGAGAGGGTGCAGAGGAGATTCAGCAGGAAGCTGCCTGGATTAGAGAGGGTGCAGAGAAGATTCACCAGGATGCTGCCTGGATTAGAGTGGGTGCAGAGGAGATTTACCAGGATGCTGCCTGGATTAGAGAGGGTTCAGAGGAGATTTACCAGGATGCTGCCTGGATTAGACAGGGTGCAGAGGAGATTCATCAGGATGCTGCCTGGCTTAGAGATGGTGCAGAGGAGATTCACCAGGACGCTGCCCGGATTAGAGAGTGTGCAGAGGAGATTCACCAGGACGCTGCCTCGATTAGGGAGGGTGCAGAGGAGATTTACCAGGTTGCTGCCTGGATTAGAGAGGGTGCAGAGAGATTCACCAGGATGCTGCCTGGATTAGAGAGGGTGCAGAGGAGATTCACCAGGATGCTGCCTGGATTAGAGAGGGTGCAGAGGAGATTCACCAGGATGCTGCCTGGATTAGAGAGGTTGCCGAGGAGATTCAACAGGACTCTGCCTGGATTAGAGCGGGTGCAGAGGAGATTCACCAGGACGCTGCCTGGATTGGAGAGGGTGCTGAGGAGATTCACAAGGATGCTGCCTGGATTAGAGAGGGTGCAGAGGAGATTCACCAGGATGCTGCCTGGATTAGAGAGGGTGCAGAGGAGATTCACCAGGAGGCTGCCTGGATTAGAGAGGGTGCAGAGGAGATTCAGCAGGTCGCTTTCTGGTTTAGAGAGGGTGCAGAGGAGATTCACCAGGAAGCTGCCTGGATTA
Organism: Hypanus sabinus; assembly: GCF_030144855.1. Lineage (NCBI taxonomy): Eukaryota > Metazoa > Chordata > Chondrichthyes > Myliobatiformes > Dasyatidae > Hypanus > Hypanus sabinus. The sequence continues at coordinate 450,039 of NW_026778975.1, read as the reverse complement.
GAGCGGGTGCCGAGGAGATTCACCAGGATGCGCCCTGGATTAGAGGGTGCAGTGGAGATTCATCTGGACGTTGCCTCGATTAGGGAGGGTGCAGAGGAGATTTACCAGGATGCTGCCTGGATTAGAGAGGGTGCAGAGGAGATTCACCAGGACGCTGCCTGGATCAGAGAGGGTGCAGAGGAGATTCACCAGGACGCTGCCTGGATTAGAGAGGGTGCAGAACAGATTCACCAGGAAGCTGCCTGGATTAGAGAGGGTGCAGAGGAGATTCCCAGGATACTGTCTGGATTAGAGAGGGTGCAGTGGAGATTCACCACGATGCTACCTGGATTAGAGATGGTGCAGAGTATATTCACCAGGATGCTGCCTAGATTAGAGAGGGTGCAGATGAGATTCACCAGGACGCTGCCTGGATTAGAGAGGGTGCAGATAGGTTCACCAGGATGCTGCCTGGATTAGTGAGGGTTCAGAGGAGATTTACCAGGATGCTGCCTGGATTAGAGAGGGTGCAGAGGAGATTCACCAGGAGGATGCCTGGAATAGAGAGGGTGCAGAGGAGATTCACCAGGACGCTGCCTGGATAAGAGAGGGTGCAGAGCAGATTCAGCAGGATGCTGCCTGGATCAGGGAGGGTGCAGAGAGAATTCACCGGGATGCTCCCTGGATTAGAGAGGGTGCAGAGGAGATTCACCAGGACGCTGCCTGAATCAGGGAGAGTGCAGAGGAGATTTACCAGGACGCTGCCTGGATCAGAGAGGGTGCAGAGGAGATTCAGCAGGAAGCTGCCTGGATTAGAGAGGGTGCAGAGAATATTCACCAGGATGCTGCCGGGATTAGAGAGGGTGCAGAGGAGTTTCACCAGGACGCTGCCTCGATTGGAGTGGGTGCTAAGGAGATTCAACAGGACGCTGCCTGGATCAGAGAGGGTGCAGTGGAGATTCACCAGGATGCTGCCTGGATTAGAGAGGGTGCAGAGGAGATTCACCAGGAGGATGCCTGGATTAGAGAGGGTGCAGAGGAGATTCACCAGGATGCTGCCTGGATTAGACAGGGTGCAGAGGAGATTCATCAGGATGCTGCCTGGCTTAGAGATGGTGCAGAGGAGATTCACCAGGACGCTGCCCGGATTAGAGAGTGTGCAGAGGAGATTCACCAGGACGCTGCCTCGATTAGGGAGGGTGCAGAGGAGATTTACCAGGTTGCTGCCTGGATTAGAGAGGGTGCAGAGAGATTCACCAGGATGCTGCCTGGATTAGAGAGGGTGCAGAGGAGATTCACCAGGATGCTGCCTGGATTAGAGAGGGTGCAGAGGAGATTCACCAGGATGCTGCCTGGATTAGAGAGGTTGCCGAGGAGATTCAACAGGACTCTGCCTGGATTAGAGCGGGTGCAGAGGAGATTCACCAGGACGCTGCCTGGATTGGAGAGGGTGCTGAGGAGATTCACAAGGATGCTGCCTGGATTAGAGAGGGTGCAGAGGAGATTCACCAGGATGCTGCCTGGATTAGAGAGGGTGCAGAGGAGATTCACCAGGAGGCTGCCTGGATTAGAGAGGGTGCAGAGGAGATTCAGCAGGTCGCTTTCTGGTTTAGAGAGGGTGCAGAGGAGATTCACCAGGAAGCTGCCTGGATTAGAGCGGGTGCCGAGGAGATTCACCAGGATGCGCCCTGGATTAGAGGGTGCAGTGGAGATTCATCTGGACGTTGCCTCGATTAGGGAGGGTGCAGAGGAGATTTACCAGGATGCTGCCTGGATTAGAGAGGGTGCAGAGGAGATTCACCAGTACGCTGCCTGGATCAGAGAGGGTGCAGAGGAGATTCACCAGGACGCTGCCTGGATTAGAGAGGGTGCAGAACAGATTCACCAGGAAGCTGCCTGGATTAGAGAGGGTGCAGAGGAGATTCCCAGGATACTGTCTGGATTAGAGAGGGTGCAGTGGAGATTCACCACGATGCTGCCTGGATTAGAGATGGTGCAGAGTATATTCACCAGGATGCTGCCTAGATTAGAGAGGGTGCAGATGAGATTCACCAGGACGCTGCCTGGATTAGAGAGGGTGCAGATAGATTCACCAGGATGCTGCCTGGATTAGTGAGGGTTCAGAGGAGATTTACCAGGATGCTGCCTGGATTAGAGAGGGTGCAGAGGAGATTCACCAGGAGGATGCCTGGAATAGAGAGGGTGCAGAGGAGATTCACCAGGACGCTGCCTGGATAAGAGAGGGTGCAGAGCAGATTCAGCAGGATGCTGCCTGGATCAGGGAGGGTGCAGAGAAAATTCACCGGGATGCTCCCTGGATTAGAGAGGGTGCAGAGGAGATTCACCAGGACGCTGCCTGAATCAGGGAGAGTGCAGAGGAGATTTACCAGGACGCTGCCTGGATCAGAGAGGGTGCAGAGGAGATTCAGCAGGAAGCTGCCTGGATTAGAGAGGGTGCAGAGAATATTCACCAGGATGCTGCCGGGATTAGAGAGGGTGCAGAGGAGTTTCACCAGGACGCTGCCTCGATTGGAGTGGGTGCTAAGGAGATTCAACAGGACGCTGCCTGGATCAGAGAGGGTGCAGTGGAGATTCACCAGGATGCTGCCTGGATTAGAGAGGGTGCAGAGGAGATTCACCAGGAGGATGCCTGGATTAGAGAGGGTGCAGAGGAGATTCACCAGGACGCTGCCCAGATTAGAGAGTGTGCAGAGGAGATTCAGCAGGATGCTGCCTGGATCAGGGAGGGTGCAGAGAAAATTCACCGGGATGCTCCCTGGATTAGAGAGGGTGCAGAGGAGATTCACCAGGCCGCTGCCTGGATAGAGAGAGGGTGCAGAGGAGATTCAGCAGGAAGCTGCCTGGATTAGAGAGGGTGCAGAGAAGATTCACCAGGATGCTGCCTGGATTAGAGTGGGTGCAGAGGAGATTCATCAGGATACTGCCTGGCTTAGAGATGGTGCAGAGGAGATTCACCAGGACGCTGCCCGGATTAGAGAGTGTGCAGAGGAGATTCACCAGGACGCTGCCTCGATTAGGGAGGGTGCAGAGGAGATTTACCAGGTTGCTGCCTGGATTAGAGAGGGTGCAGAGAGATTCACCAGGATGCTGCCTGGATTAGAGAGGGTGCAGAGGAGATTCACCAGGATGCTGCCTGGATTAGAGAGGGTGCAGAGGAGATTCACCAGGATGCTGCCTGGATTAGAGAGGTTGCCGAGGAGATTCAACAGGACTCTGCCTGGATTAGAGCGGGTGCAGAGGAGATTCACCAGGACGCTGCCTGGATTGGAGAGGGTGCTGAGGAGATTCACAAGGATGCTGCCTGGATTAGAGAGGGTGCAGAGGAGATTCACCAGGATGCTGCCTGGATTAGAGAGGGTGCAGAGGAGATTCACCAGGAGGCTGCCTGGATTAGAGAGGGTGCAGAGGAGATTCAGCAGGTCGCTTTCTGGTTTAGAGAGGGTGCAGAGGAGATTCACCAGGACGCTGCCCGGATTAGAGAGTGTGCAGAGGAGATTCACCAGGACGCTGCCTCGATTAGGGAGGGTGCAGAGGAGATTTACCAGGTTGCTGCCTGGATTAGAGAGGGTGCAGAGAGATTCACCAGGATGCTGCCTGGATTAGAGAGGGTGCAGAGGAGATTCACCAGGATGCTGCCTGGATTAGAGAGGGTGCAGAGGAGATTCACCAGGATGCTGCCTGGATTAGAGAGGTTGCCGAGGAGATTCAACAGGACTCTGCCTGGATTAGAGCGGGTGCAGAGGAGATTCACCAGGACGCTGCCTGGATTGGAGAGGGTGCTGAGGAGATTCACAAGGATGCTGCCTGGATTAGAGAGGGTGCAGAGGAGATTCACCAGGATGCTGCCTGGATTAGAGAGGGTGCAGAGGAGATTCACCAGGAGGCTGCCTGGATTAGAGAGGGTGCAGAGGAGATTCAGCAGGTCGCTTTCTGGTTTAGAGAGGGTGCAGAGGAGATTCACCAGGAAGCTGACTGGATTAGAGCGGGTGCCGAGGAGATTCACCAGGATGCGGCCTGGATTGGAGGGTGCAGTGGAGATTCATCTGGACGTTGCCTCGATTAGGGAGGGTGCAGAGGAGATTTACCAGGATGCTGCCTGGATTAGAGAGGGTGCAGAGGAGATTCACCAGGACGCTGCCTGGATCAGAGAGGGTGCAGAGGAGATTCACCACGATGCTGCCTGGATTAGAGATGGTGCAGAGTATATTCACCAGGATGCTGCCTAGATTAGAGAGGGTGCAGAACAGATTCACCAGGAAGCTGCCTGGATTAGAGAGGGTGCAGAGGAGATTCCCAGGATACTGTCTGGATTAGAGAGGGTGCAGTGGAGATTCACCACGATGCTGCCTGGATTAGAGATGGTGCAGAGTATATTCACCAGGATGCTGCCTAGATTAGAGAGGGTGCAGATGAGATTCACCAGGACGCTGCCTGGATTAGAGAGGGTGCAGATAGATTCACCAGGATGCTGCCTGGATTAGTGAGGGTTCAGAGGAGATTTACCAGGATGCTGCCTGGATTAGAGAGTGTGCATAGGAGATTCACCAGGATGCTGCCTGGATTAGAGAGGGTGCAGAGGAGATTCACCAGGAGGATGCCTGGATTAGAGAGGGTGCAGAGGAGATTCACCAGGACGCTGCCTGGATCAGGGAGGGTGCAGAGAAAATTCACCGGGATGCTCCCTGGATTAGAGAGGGTGCAGAGAAGATTCACCAGGACGCTGCCTGAATCAGGGAGAGTGCAGAGGAGATTTACTAGGACGCTGCCTGGATCAGAGAGGGTGCAGAGGAGATTCAGCAGGAAGCTACCTGGATTAGAGAGGGTGCAAAGAATATTCACCAGGATGCGGCCTGGATTAGAGGGTGCAGTAGAGATTCATCTGGACGCTGCCTCGATTAGGGAGGGTGCAGAGGAGATTCACCAGGATGCTGCCGGGATTAGAGAGGGTGCAGAGGAGATTCACCAGGACGCTGCCTCGATTGGAGTGGGTGCTGAGGAGATTCAACAGGACGCTGCCTGGATCAGAGAGGGTGCAGTGGAGATTCACCAGGATGCTGCCTGGATTAGAGAGTGTGCAAAGGAGATTCACCAGGATGCTGCCTGGATTAGAGAGGGTGCAGAGGAGATTCACCAGGAGGATGCCTGTATTAGAGAGGGTGCAGAGGAGATTCACCAGGACGCTGCCCAGATTAGAGAGTGTGCAGATGAGATTCACCAGGACGGTGCCTGGATTAGAGAGGGTGGAGAGGAGATTCACCAGAATGCTGCCTGGATCAGGGAGGGTGCAGAGAAAATTCACCGGGATGCTCCCTGGATTAGAGAGGGTGCAGAGGAGTTTCACCAGGCCGCTGCCTGGATAGAGAGAGAGAGCAGAGGAGATTCAGCAGGAAGCTGCCTGGATTAGAGAGGGTGCAGAGAAGATTCACCAGGATGCTGCCTGGATTAGAGTGGGTGCAGAGGAGATTTACCAGGATGCTGCCTGGATTAGACAGGGTGCAGAGGAGATTCACCAGGATGCTGCCTGGCTTAGAGATGGTGCAGAGGAGATTCACCAGGACGCTGCCCGGATTAGAGAGTGTGCAGAGGAGATTCAACAGGACGCTGCCTCGATTAGGGAGGGTGCAGAGGAGATTTACCAGGATGCTGCCTGGATTAGAGAGTGTGCAAAGGAGATTCACCAGGATGCTGCCTGGATTAGAGAGGGTGCAGAGGAGATTCACCAGGAGGCTGCCTGGATTAGAGAGGGTGCAGAGGAGATTCAGCAGGTCGCTTTCTGGTTTAGAGAGGGTGCAGAGGAGATTCACCAGGAAGCTGCCTGGATTAGAGCGGGTGCCGAGGAGATTCACCAGGATGCGGCCTGGATTAGAGGGTGCAGTGGAGATTCATCTGGACGTTGCCTCGATTAGGGAGGGTGCAGAGGAGATTTACCAGGATGCTGCCTGGATTAGAGAGGGTGCAGAGGAGATTCACCAGGACGCTGCCTGGATCAGAGAGGGTGCAGAGGAGATTCACCAGGTCGCTGCCTGGATTAGAGAGGGTGCAGAACAGATTCACCAGGAAGCTGCCTGGATTAGAGAGGGTGCAGAGGAGATTCCCAGGATACTGTCTGGATTAGAGAGGGTGCAGTGGAGATTCACCACGATGCTGCCTGGATTAGAGATGGTGCAGAGTATATTCACCAGGATGCTGCCTAGATTAGAGAGGGTGCAGATGAGATTCACCAGGACGCTGCCTGGATTAGAGAGGGTGCAGATAGATTCACCAGGATGCTGCCTGGATTAGTGAGGGTTCAGAGGAGATTTACCAGGATGCTGCCTGGATTAGAGAGTGTGCATAGGAGATTCACCAGGATGCTGCCTGGATTAGAGAGGGTGCAGAGGAGATTCACCAGGAGGATGCCTGGATTAGAGAGGGTGCAGAGGAGATTCACCAGGACGCTGCCTGGATCAGGGAGGGTGCAGAGAAAATTCACCGGGATGCTCCCTGGATTAGAGAGGGTGCAGAGAAGATTCACCAGGACGCTGCCTGAATCAGGGAGAGTGCAGAGGAGATTCAGCAGGAAGCTACCTGGATTAGAGAGGGTGCAAAGAATATTCACCAGGATGCGGCCTGGATTAAAGGGTGCAGTAGAGATTCATCTGGACGCTGCCTCGATTAGGGAGGGTGCAGAGGAGATTCACCAGGATGCTGCCGGGATTAGAGAGGGTGCAGAGGAGATTCACCAGGACGCTGCCTCGATTGGAGTGGGTGCTGAGGAGATTCAACAGGACGCTGCCTGGATCAGAGAGGGTGCAGTGGAGATTCACCAGGATGCTGCCTGGATTAGAGAGTGTGCAAAGGAGATTCACCAGGATGCTGCCTGGATTAGAGAGGGTGCAGAGGAGATTCACCAGGAGGATGCCTGTATTAGAGAGGGTACAGAGGAGATTCACCAGGACGCTGCCCAGATTAGAGAGTGTGCAGATGAGATTCACCAGGACGCTGCCTGGATTAGAGAGGGTGGAGAGGAGATTCACCAGAATGCTGCCTGGATAAGAGAGGGTGCAGAGGAGATTCAGAAGGATGCTGCCTGGATCAGGGAGGGTGCAGAGAAAATTCACCGGGATGCTCCCTGGATTAGAGAGGGTGCAGAGGAGATTCACCAGGCCGCTGCCTGGATAGAGAGAGAGAGCAGAGGAGATTCAGCAGGAAGCTGCCTGGATTAGAGAGGGTGCAGAGAAGATTCACCAGGATGCTGCCTGGATTAGAGTGGGTGCAGAGGAGATTTACCAGGATGCTGCCTGGATTAGACAGGGTGCAGAGGAGATTCACCAGGATGCTGCCTGGCTTAGAGATGGTGCAGAGGAGATTCACCAGGACGCTGCCCGGATTAGAGAGTGTGCAGAGGAGATTCACCAGGACGCTGCCTCGATTAGGGAGGGTGCAGAGGAGATTTACCAGGATGCTGCCTGGATTAGAGAGGGTGCAGAGAGATTCACCAGGATGCTGCCTGGATTAGAGAGGGTGCAGAGGAGATTCACCAGGATGCTGCCTGGATTAGAGAGGGTGCAGAGGAGATTCACCAGGATGCTGCTTGGATTAGAGAGGTTGCCGAGGAGATTCAACAGAACGCTGCCTGGATTAGAGCGGGTGCAGAGGAGATTCACCAGGACGCTGCCTGGATTGGAGAGGGTGCTGAGGAGATTCACCAGGACGCTGCCTGGATCAGAGAGGGTGCAGTGGAGATTCACCAGGATGCTGCCTGGATTAGAGAGGGTGCATAGGAGATTCACCAGGATGCTGCCTGGATTAGAGAGGGTGCAGAGGAGATTCACCAGGAGGCTGCCTGGATTAGAGAGGGTGCAGAGGAGATTCACCAGGACGCTGCCCAGATTAGAGAGTGTGCAGATGAGATTCACAAGGACGCTTTCTGCATTAGAGAGGGTGCAGAGGAGATTCACCAGGATGCTGCCTGGATTAGAGAGGGTGCAGAGGAGATTTACCAGGATGCTGCCTGGATTAGAGAGGGTGCAGAGGAGATTCATCAGGACGCTGCCTCGATTAGGGAGGGTGCAGAGGAGATTCACCAGGATGCTGCCTGGATTATAGAGGGTGCAGAGGAGATTCACCAGGATGCTGCCCTGATTAGAGAGGGTGCAGAGGAGATTCACCAGGATGCTGCCAGGATCTGGGAGGGTGCAGAGAAAATTCACCGGGATGCTCCCTGGATTAGAGTGGGTGCAGAGGAGATTCAACAGTACGCTGCCTGAATCAGGGAGGGTGCAGAGGTGATTTACCAGGACGCTGCCTGGATCAGAGAGGGTGCAGAGGAGATTCAGCAGGAAGCTGCCTGGATTAGAGAGGGTGCAGAGAAGATTCACCAGGATGCTGCCTGGATTAGAGTGGGTGCAGAGTAGATTCACCAGGATGTTGCCTGGATCACAGAGGGTGCAGAGAAGATTCACCAGGACGCTGCCTGGATTAGAGAGGGTGCAGAGGAGATTCACCAGGATGCTGCCTGGATTACAGAGGGTGCAGAGAAGATTCACCAGGATGCTACCTGGATCAGGGAGGGTGCAGAGAAAATTCACCGGGATGCTGCCTGGATTAGAGAGGGTGCAGAGGAGATTTACCAGGATGCTGCCTGGATTAGAGAGGGTACAGAGGAGATTCACCAGGATGCTGCCTGGATTAGAGAGGGTGCAGAGAAGATTCCCAAGGATGCTGCCTGGATTAGAGAGGGTGCAGGGGAGATTCACCAGGATGTTGCCGGGATTAGAGAGGGTGCAGAGGAGATTCACCAGGACGCTGCCTTGATCAGCGAGGGTGCAGACGAGATTCACCAGGATGCTGTCTGGATTAGAGAGTGTGCAGAGGAGATTCGAAAGGACGCTGCCTGGATCAGAGAGAGTGCAGAGGAGATTCACCAGGACGCTGCCTGGATTAGAGAGGGTGCAGAGGAGATTCCGCAGGTCGCTGCCTGGATTAGAAAGGGCGCATAGGAGATTCACCAGGATGCTGCCTGGATTAGAGTGTGTGCAGAGGAGAATCACCAGGCCGCTGCCTGGATAGAGAGAGGGTGCAGAGGAGATTCACCAGGTCGCTTTCTGGATTAGAGAGGTTGCAGAGGAGATTCACCAGGACGCTGCCTGGATTAGAGAGTGTGCAGAGAAAATTCACCGGGATGCTGCCTGGATTAGAGAGGGTGCAGAGGAGATTCACCAGGACGCTGCCTGAATCAGGGAGAGTGCAGAGGAGATTTACCAGGACGCTGCCTGGATCAGAGAGGGTGCAGAGGAGATTCAGCAGGAAGCTGCCTGGATTAGAGAGGGTGCAGAGAATATTCACCATGATGCTGCCTGGATTAGAGTGGGTACAGAGGAGATTTACCAGGACGCTGCCTGGATTAGAGAGGGCGCATAGGAGATTCACCAGGATGCTGCCTGGATTAGAGAGTGTGCAGAGGAGAATCACCAGGCAGCTGCCTGGATAGAGAGAGGGTGCAGAGGAGATTCACCAGGACGCTCTCTGGATTAGAGAGGGTGCAGAGGAGATTCACCAGGACGCTGCCTGGATTAGAGAGGGTGCCGAGGAGATTCACCAGGATGCGGCCTGGATTAGAGGGTGCAGAGGAGATTCATCAGGACGCTGCCTGGATTAGGGAGGGTGCAGAGGAGATTCACCAGGATGCTGCCTGGATTAGAGAGGGTGCAGAGGGGATTCACCAGGATGCTGCCTGGATTAGAGAGGGTGCAAAGCAGATTCACAAGGACGCTGCCTGGATCAGAGAGGGTGCAGTGGAGATTCACCAGGATGCTGCTTGAATTAGAGAGGGTGCATAGGAGATTCACAAGGATGCTGCCTGGATTAGAGAGGGTGCAGAGGAGATTCACCAGGACGCTGCCCAGATTAGAGATTGTGCAGATGAGATTCACCAGGACGCTGCCTGGATTAGAGAGGGTGCAGGGTAGATTCACCAGGATCTTGCCGGGATTAGAGAGGGTGCAGAGGAGATTCCCCAGGACGCTGCCTGGATTAGAGAGGGTGCAGGGGAGATTCACCAGGATGCTGCCTGGATCAGCGAGGGTGCAGACGAGATTCACCAGGATGCTGTCTGGATTAGAGAGTGTGCAGAGGAGATTCGAAAGGACGCTGCCTGGATCAGAGAGAGTGCAGAGGAGATTCACCAGGACGCTGCCGTGATTAGAGAGGGTGCAGAGCAGATTCAGCAGTTCGCTGGCTGGATTAGAGAGGGCGCATAGGAGATTCACCAGGATGCTGCCTGGATTAGAGAGGGCTCAGAGGAGATTCACCAGGACGCTGCCTGAATCAGGGAGGGTGCAGAGGAGATTTACCAGGACGCTGCCTGGATCAGAGAGGGTGCAGAGGAGATTCAGCAGGATGCTGCCTGGATTAGAGAGGGTGCCGAGAAGATTCACCAGGATGCTGCCTGAATCAGACAGCGTGCAGAGGAGATTTACCAGGATGCTGCCTGGATTAGAGAGGGTGCAGAGGAGATTCACCAGGACGCTGCCTGGATTAGAGAGGGTGCAGGGGAGATTCACCAGGATGCTGCCTGGATCAGCGAGGGTGCAGTCGAGATTAACCATGATGCTGCCAGGATTAGAGAGTGTGCAGAGAAGATTCCCAAGGATGCTGCCTGGATTAGAGAGGGTGCAGAGAAGATTCACAAGAATGCTGCCTGGATCAGAGAGTGTGCAGAGGAGAATCACCAGGCCGCTGCCTGGATAGAGAGAGGGTGCAGAGGAGATTCACCAGGACGCTTTCTGGATTAGAGAGGTTGCAGAGGAGATTCACCAGGACGCTGCCTGGATTAGAGAGTGTGCAGAGGAGATTCACCAGGACGCTTTCTGGATTAGAGAGGGTGCAGAGGAGATTCACCCGGACGCTGGGTGGATTAGAGAGGGTGCCGAGGAGATTCGCCAGGATGCGGACTGGATTAGAGGGTGCAGAGGAGATTCATCAGGACGCTGCCTAGATTAGAGAGTGTGCAGAGGAGATTCACCAGGATGCTGCCTGGATTAGAGAGGGTGCAGAGCAGATTCACCAGGACGCTGCCTGGATTAGAGAGGGTGCAGAGGAGATTAACCAGGATGCTGCCGGGATCAGAGGGGGTGCAGAGGAGATTCACCAGGACGCTGCCTGGATTAGAGAGAATGAGCAGCGGAGATTCACAAGGATGCTGCCTGGATCATCGAGGGTGCAGTCGAGATGCACCAGGATGCTGTCTGGATTAGAGAGGGTGCAGAGGAGATTCAAAAGGACGCTGCCTGGATTAGAGAGGGTGCAGAGCAGATTCAGCAGGATGCTGCCTAGATCAGGGAGGGTGCAGAGAAGATTCACCAGGATGCTGTCTGGATTAGAGTGGGTGCAGAGGAGATTTACCAGGATGCTGCCTGGATTAGAGAGGGTGAAGCGGAGATTCCCCAGGATGCTGCCTGGATTAGAGAGGGTGCAGAGAAGATTCCCAAGGATGCTGCCTGGATTAGAGAGGGTGCAGAGGAGATTCACCAGGATGCTGCCTGGATTAGAGAGGGTGCAGAGAAGTTTCACCAGGATGCTGCCTGGATTAGAGAGGGTGCAGAGGAGATTTAACAGGATGCTGCCTGGATTAGAGAGGGTGCAGAGGAGATTCACCAGGATGCTGCCTGGATTAGAGAGGGTGCAGAGAAGATTCATCAGGACGCTGCCTGGATTAGAGAGGGTGCAGGGGAGATTCACCAGGATGCTGCCTGGATCAGCGAGTGTGCAGACGAGATTCACCAGGATGCTGTCTGGATTAGAGAGTGTGCAGAGGAGATTCGAAAGGACGCTGCCTGGATCAGAGAGAGTGCAGAGGAGATTCACCAGGACGCTGCCGTGATTAGAGAGGGTGCAGAGCAGATTCAAAAGGACGCTGCCTGGATTAGAGAGGGTGCAGAGCAGATTCAGCAGGATGCTGCCTAGATCAGGGAGGGTGCAGAGAAGATTCACCAGGATGCTGTCTGGATTAGAGTGGGTGCAGAGGAGATTTACCAGGATGCTGCCTGGATTAGAGAGGGTGCAGCGGAGATTCCACAGGATGCTGCCTGGATTAGAGAGGGTGCAGAGAAGATTCCCAAGGATGCTGCCTGGATTAGAGAGGGTGCAGAGGAGATTCACCAGGATGCTGCCTGGATTAGAGAGGGTGCAGAGAAGTTTCACCAGGATGCTGCCTGGATTAGAGAGGGTGCAGAGGAGATTTAACAGGATGCTGCCTGGATTAGAGAGGGTGCAGAGGAGATTCACCAGGATGCTGCCTGGATTAGAGAGGGTGCAGAGAAGATTCATCAGGACGCTGCCTGGATTAGAGAGGGTGCAGGGGAGATTCACCAGGATGCTGCCTGGATCAGCGAGTGTGCAGACGAGATTCACCAGGATGCTGTCTGGATTAGAGAGTGTGCAGAGGAGATTCGAAAGGACGCTGCCTGGATCAGAGAGAGTGCAGAGGAGATTCACCAGGACGCTGCCGTGATTAGAGAGGGTGCAGAGCAGATTCAGTAGTTCGCTGGCTGGATTAGAGAGGGCGCATAGGAGATTCACCAGGATGCTGCCTGGATTAGAGAGGGTTCAGAGGAGATTCACCAGGACGCTGCCTGAATCAGGGAGGATGCAGAGGAGATTTACCAGGACGCTGCCTGGATCAGAGAGGGTGCAGAGGAGATTCAGCAGGATGCTGCCTGGATTAGAGAGGGTGCCGAGAAGATTCACCAGGATGCTGCCTGAATCAGACAGCGTGCAGAGATTTACCAGGATGCTGCCTGGATTAGAGAGGGTGCAGAGGAGATTCACCAGGACGCTGCCTGGATTAGAGAGGGTGCAGGGGAGATTCACCAGGATGCTGCCTGGATCAGCGAGGGTGCAGTCGAGATTAACCATGATGCTGCCAGGATTAGAGAGGGTGCAGAGAAGATTCCCAAGGATGCTGCCTGGATTAGAGAGGGTGCAGAGAAGATTCACAAGAATGCTGCCTGGATCAGAGAGTGTGCAGAGGAGAATCACCAGGCCGCTGCCTGGATAGAGAGAGGGTGCAGAGGAGATTCACCAGGACGCTTTCTGGATTAGAGAGGTTGCAGAGGAGATTCACCAGGACGCTGCCTGGATTAGAGAGTGTGCAGAGGAGATTCACCAGGACGCTTTCTGGATTAGAGAGGTTGCAGAGGAGATTCACCAGGACGCTGCCTGGATTAGTGAGTCTGCAGAGGAGATTCACCAGGACGCTTTCTGGATTAGAGAGGGTGCAGAGGAGATTCACCCGGACGCTGGGTGGATTAGAGAGGGTGCCGAGGAGATTCGCCAGGATGCGGACTGGATTAGAGGGTGCAGAGGAGATTCATCAGGACGCTGCCTGGATTAGGGAGGGTGCAGAGGAGATTCACCAGGATGCTGCCTGGATTAGAGAGGTTGCAGAGGAGATTCACCAGGATGCTGCCTAGATTAGAGAGTGTGCAGAGGAGATTCACCAGGACGCTGCCTGGATTAGAGAGGGTGCAGAGCAGATTCACCAGGACGCTGCCTGGATTAGAGAGGGTGCAGAGGAGATTAACCAGGATGCTGCCGGGATCAGAGGGGGTGCAGAGGAGATTCACCAGGACGCAGCCTGGATTAGAGAGAATGAGCAGCGGAGATTCACAAGGATGCTGCCTGGATCATCGAGGGTGCAGTCGAGATGCACCAGGATGCTGTCTGGATTAGAGAGGGTGCAGAGGAGATTCAAAAGGACGCTGCCTGGATTAGAGAGGGTGCAGAGCAGATTCAGCAGGATGCTGCCTAGATCAGGGAGGGTGCAGAGAAGATTCACCAGGATGCTGTCTGGATTAGAGTGGGTGCAGAGGAGATTTACCAGGATGCTGCCTGGATTAGAGAGGGTGCAGCGGAGATTCCCCAGGATGCTGCCTGGATTAGAGAGGGTGCAGAGAAGATTCCCAAGGATGCTGCCTGGATTAGAGAGGGTGCAGAGGAGATTCACCAGGATGCTGCCTGGATTAGAGAGGGTGCAGAGAAGTTTCACCAGGATGCTGCCTGGATTAGAGAGGGTGCAGAGGAGATTTAACAGGATGCTGCCTGGATTAGAGAGGGTGCAGAGGAGATTCACCAGGATGCTGCCTGGATTAGAGAGTGTGCAGAGAAGATTCATCAGGACGCTGCCTGGATTAGAGAGGGTGCAGGGGAGATTCACCAGGATGCTGCCTGGATCAGCGAGTGTGCAGACGAGATTCACCAGGATGCTGTCTGGATTAGAGAGTGTGCAGAGTAGATTCGAAAGGACGCTGCCTGGATCAGAGAGAGTGCAGAGGAGATGCACCAGGACGCTGCCGTGATTAGAGAGGGTGCAGAGCAGATTCAGCAGTTCGCTGGCTGGATTAGAGAGGGCGCATAGGAGATTCACCAGGATGCTGCCTGGATTAGAGAGGGTTCAGAGGAGATTCACCAGGACGCTGCCTGAATCAGGGAGGGTGCAGAGGAGATTTACCAGGACGCTGCCTGGATCAGAGAGGGTGCAGAGGAGATTCAGCAGGATGCTGCCTGGATTAGAGAGGGTGCCGAGAAGATTCACCAGGATGCTGCCTGAATCAGACAGCGTGCAGAGGAGATTTACCAGGATGCTGCCTGGATTAGAGAGGGTGCAGAGGAGATTCACCAGGACGCTGCCTGGATTAGAGAGGGTGCAGGGGTGATTCACCAGGATGCAGCCTGGATCAGCGAGGGTGCAGTCGAGATTAACCATGATGCTGCCAGGATTAGAGAGGGTGCAGAGAAGATTCCCAAGGATGCTGCCTGGATTAGAGAGGGTGCAGAGAAGATTCACAAGAAAGCTGCCTGGATCAGAGAGTGTGCAGAGGAGAATCACCAGGCCGCTGCCTGGATAGAGAGAGGGTGCAGAGGAGATTCACCAGGACGCTTTCTGGATTAGAGAGGTTGCAGAGGAGATTCACCAGGACGCTGCCTGGATTAGAGAGTGTGCAGAGGAGATTCACCAGGACGCTTTCTGGATTAGAGAGGGTGCAGAGGAGATTCACCCGGACGCTGGGTGGATTAGAGAGGGTGCCGAGGAGATTCGCCAGGATGCGGACTGGATTAGAGGGTGCAGAGGAGATTCATCAGGACGCTGCCTGGATTAGGGAGGGTGCAGAGGAGATTCACGAGGATGCTGCCTGGATTAGAGAGGTTGCAGAGGAGATTCACCAGGATGCTGCCTGGATTAGAGAGTGTGCATAGGAGATTCACCAGGACGCTGCCTGGATTAGAGAGGGTGCAGTGCAGATTCACCAGGACGCTGCCTGGATTAGAGAGGGTGCAGAGGAGATTAACCAGGATGCTGCCGGTATCAGAGGGGGTGCAGAGGAGATTCACCAGGACGCTGCCTGGATTAGAGAGAATGAGCAGCGGAGATTCACAAGGATGCTGCCTGGATCATCGAGGGTGCAGTCGAGATGCACCAGGATGCTGTCTGGATTAGAGAGGGTGCAGAGGAGATTCAAAAGGACGCTGCCTGGATTAGAGAGGGTGCATAGCAGATTCAGCAGGATGCTGCCTAGATCAGGGAGGGTGCAGAGAAGATTCACCAGGATGCTGTCTGGATTAGAGTGGGTGCAGAGGAGATTTACCAGGATGCTGCCTGGATTAGAGAGGGTGCAGCGGAGATTCCCCAGGATGCTGCCTGGATTAGAGAGGGTGCAGAGAAGATTCCCAAGGATGCTGCCTGGATTAGAGAGGGTGCAGAGGAGATTCACCAGGATGCTGCCTGGATTAGAGAGGGTGCAGAGAAGTTTCACCAGGATGCTGCCTGGATTAGAGAGGGTGCAGAGGAGATTTAACAGGATGCTGCCTGGATTAGAGAGGGTGCAGAGGAGATTCACCAGGATGCTGCCTGGATTAGAGAGGGTGCAGAGAAGATTCATCAGGATGCTGCCTGGATTAGAGAGGGTGCAGAGGAGATTCACCAGGATGCTGCCTGGATTAGAGAGGGTGCAGAGAAGATTCACAAGAATGCTGCCTGGATCAGAGAGTGTGCAGAGGAGAATCACCAGGCCGCTGCCTGGATAGAGAGAGGGTGCAGAGGAGATTCACCAGGACGCTTTCTGGATTAGAGAGGTTGCAGAGGAGATTCACCAGGACGCTTTCTGGATTAGAGAGGGTGCAGAGGAGATTCACCCGGACGCTGGGTGGATTAGAGAGGGTGCCGAGGAGATTCGCCAGGATGCGGACTGGATTAGAGGGTGCAGAGGAGATTCATCAGGACGCTGCCTGGATTAGGGAGGGTGCAGAGGAGATTCACCAGGATGCTGCCTGGATTAGAGAGGTTGCAGAGGAGATTCACCAGGATGCTGCCTGGATTAGAGAGTGTGCAGAGGAGATTCACCAGGACGCTGCCTGGATTAGAGAGGGTGCAGAGCAGATTCACCAGGACGCTGCCTGGTTTAGAGAGGGTGCAGAGGAGATTAACCAGGATGCTGCCGGGATCAGAGGGGGTGCAGAGGAGATTCACCAGGACGCTGCCTGTATTAGAGAGAATGAGCAGCGGAGATTCACAAGGATGCTGCCTGGATCATCGAGGGTGCAGTCGAGATGCACCAGGATGCTGTCTGGATTAGAGAGGGTGCAGAGGAGATTCAAAAGGACGCTGCCTGGATTAGAGAGGGTGCAGAGCAGATTCAGCAGGATGCTGCCTAGATCAGGGAGGGTGCAGAGAAGATTCACCAGGATGCTGTCTGGATTAGAGTGGGTGCAAAGGAGATTTACCAGAATGCTGCCTGGATTAGAGAGGGTGCAGCGGAGATTCCCCAGGATGCTGCCTGGATTAGAGAGGGTGCAGAGAAGATTCCCAAGGATGCTGCCTGGATTAGAGAGGGTGCAGAGGAGATTCACCAGGAGGCTGCCTGGATTAGAGAGGGTTCAGAGGAGATTTACCAGGATGCTGCCTGGATTAGAGAGGGTGCAGAGGAGATTCACCAGGATGCTGCTTGGATTAGAGAGGGTGCAGAGAAGTTTCACCAGGATGCTGCCTGGATTAGAGAGGGTGCAGAGGAGATTTAACAGGATGCTGCCTGGATTAGAGAGGGTGCAGAGGAGATTCACCAGGATGCTGCCTGGATTACAGAGGGTGCAGAGAAGATTCAACAGGATGCTGCATGGATTAGAGAGGGTGCTGAGGAGATTCACCAGGATGCTGCCTGAATTGGAGAGGGTGCAGAGGAGATTCACCAGGATGCTGCCTGGAATAGAGAGAATGAGCATCGGAGATTCACAAGGATGCTGCCTGGATCAGCAAGGGTGCAGTCGAGATTCACCAGGATGCTGTCTGGATTAGAGTGTGCAGAGGAGATTCAAAAGGACGCTGCCTGGATTAGAGAGGGTGCAGAGCAGATTCAGCAGGATGCTGCCTAGATCAGGGAGGGTGCAGAGAAGATTCACCAGGATGCTGTCTGGATTAGAGTGGGTGCAGAGGAGATTTAACAGGATGCTGCCTGGATTAGCGAGGGTGCAGAGAAGATTCACCAGGAGACTGCCTGGATTAGAGAGGGTGCAGAGAAGATTCATCAGGATGCTGCCTGGATTAGAGAGGGTGCAGAGTAGATTCACCAGGATGCTGCCTGGATTAGAGAGGGTGCGGAGAAGATTCACCAGGATGCTGCATGGATTAGAGAGGGTGCTGAGGTGATTCACCAGGATGCTGCCTGCATTGGAGAGGGTGCAGAGGAGATTCACCAGGATGCTGCCTGGATTAGAGAGGGTGCAGAGGAGATTCACCAGGACTCTGCCTGGATTAGAGTGTGTGCTGAGGAGATTCACCAGGATGCTGCCTGGATTAGAGAGGGTGCAGAGGAGATTCACCAGGGCGCTGCCTGGATTAGAGAGGGTGCAGAGGAGATTCACCAGGACGCTGCCTGGATCAGAGAGGGTGCAGTAGAGATTCACCAGGATGCTGCCTGGATTAGAGAGGGTGTATAGGAGATTCACCAGGATGCTGCCTGGATTAGAGAGGGTTCAGAGGAGATTCACCAGGAGGCTGCCTGGATTAGAGAGGGTGCAGAGAAGATTCACCAGGATGCTGCATGGATTAGAGAGGGTGCTGAGGAGATTCACCAGGATGCTGCCTGAATTGGAGAGGGTGCAGAGGAGATTCACCAGGATGCTGCCTGGAATAGAGAGATTGAGCAGCAGAGATTCACAAGGATGCTGCCTGGATTAGAGAGGGTGCAGAGGAGATTCAGCAGAATGCTGCCTGGATCAGGGAGGGTGCAGAGAAAATTCACAGGGATGCTGCCTGGATTAGCGAGGGTGCAGAGGAGATTCACCAGGATGCTGCCTGGATTAGAGTGGGTGCAGAGAAGATTCACCAGGACGCTGCCTGGATGAGACAGGGTGTAGAAGAGTTTCACTAGGATGCTGCCTGGATTAGAGAGGGTGCAGAGAAGATTCACCAGGATGCTGCCTGGATTAGAGAGGGTGCAGAGGAGATTCACCAGGACGCTGCCTGGAATAGAGAGTTTGCAGAGGAGATTCACCAGGCAGCTCCCTGGATTAGAGAGGGTGCAGAAGCGATTAACCAGGACGCTTCGTGGATTAGAGTGGGTGCAGAGGAGATACACCAGGATCCGGCCTGGATTAGAGAGGGTGCAGAGGAGATTCACCAGGATGCTGCCTGGATTAGAGAGGGTGCAGAGGTGATTCACCAGGACGCTGCCTGGATTAGAGAGGGTGCAGAGGAGATTCAGCAGGAAGCTGCCTGGATTAGAGAGGGTGCAGAGAAGATTCACCAGGATGCTGCCTGGATTAGAGAGGGTGCAGAGGAGATTTAACAGGATGCTGCCTGGATTAGAGAGGGTGCAGAGGAGATTCACCAGGATGCTGCCTGGATTAGAGAGGGTGCAGAGAAGATTCATCAGGATGCTGCCTGGATTAGAGAGGGTGCAGAGGAGATTCACCAGGATGCTGCCTGGATTAGAGAGGGTGCAGAGAAGATTCACCAGGATGCTGCATGGATTAGAGAGGGTGCAGAGAAGATTCATCAGGATGCTGCCTGGATTAGAGAGGGTGCAGAGGAGATTCACCAGGATGCTGCCTGGATTAGAGAGGGTGCAGAGAAGATTCACCAGGATGCTGCATGGATTAGAGAGGGTGCAGCGGAGATTCGCAAGGATGCTGCCTGGATCAGCGAGGGTGCAGTCGAGATTCACCAGGATGCTGTCTGGATTAGAGAGTGTGCAGAGGAGATTCAAAAGGACGCTGCCTGGATTAGAGAGGGTGCAGAGCAGATTCAGCAGGGTGCTCCCTAGATCAGGGAGGGTGCAGAGAAGATTCACCAGGATGCTGTCTGGATTAGAGTGGGTGCAGAGGAGATTTACCAGGATGCTGCCTGGATTGGAGAGGGTGCAGAGGAGATTCACCAGGATGCTGCCTGGATTACAGAGGGTGCAGAGAAGATTCCCAAGGATGCTGCCTGGATAAGAGAGGGTGCAGAGGAAACTCACCAGGATGCTGCCTGGATTAGAGAGGGTGCAGAGGAGATTCACCAGGAGGCTGCCTGGATTAGAGAGGGTTCAGAGGAGATTTACCAGGGTGCTGCCTGGATTAGAGAGGGTGCAGAGGATATTCACCAGGATGCTGCCTGGATTAGTGAGGGTGCAGAGAAGTTTCACCAGGATGCTGCCTGGATTAGAGAGGGTGCAGAGGAGATTTAACAGGATGCTGCCTGGATTAGAGAGGGTGCAGAGGAGATTCACCAGGATGCTGCCTGGATTAGAGAGGGTGCAGAGAAGATTCATCAGGATGCTGCCTGGATTAGAGAGGGTGCAGAGGAGATTCACCAGGATGCTGCCTGGATTAGAGAGCGTGCAGAGAAGATTCACCAGGATGCTGCATGGATTAGAGAGGGTGCTGAGGAGATTCACCAGGATGCTGCCTGAATTGGAGAGGGTGCAGAGGAGATTCACCAGGATGCTGCCTGGATTAGAGAGGGTGCAGAGGAGATTCACCAGGACGCTGCCTGGATTAGAGAGTGTGCTGAGGAGATTCACCAGGATGCTGCCTGGATTAGAGAGGGTGTATAGGAGATTCACCAGGATGCTGCCTGGATTAGAGAGGGTTCAGAGGAGATTCACCAGGAGGCTGCCTGGATTAGAGAGGGTGCAGAGAAGATTCACCAGGATGCTGCATGGATTAGAGAGGGTGCTGAGGAGATTCACCAGGATGCTGCCTGAATTGGAGAGGGTGCAGAGGAGATTCACCAGGATGCTGCCTGGAATAGAGAGATTGAGCAGCAGAGATTCACAAGGATGCTGCCTGGATTAGAGAGGGTGCAGAGGAGATTCAGCAGAATGCTGCCTGGATCAGGGAGGGTGCAGAGAAAATTCACAGGGATGCTGCCTGGATTAGCGAGGGTGCAGAGGAGATTCACCAGGATGCTGCCTGGATTAGAGTGGGTGCAGAGAAGATTCACCAGGACGCTGCCTGGATGAGACAGGGTGTAGAAGAGTTTCACTAGGATGCTGCCTGGATTAGAGAGGGTGCAGAGAAGATTCACCAGGATGCTGCCTGGATTAGAGAGGGTGCAGAGGAGATTCACCAGGACGCTGCCTGGAATAGAGAGTTTGCAGAGGAGATTCACCAGGCAGCTCCCTGGATTAGAGAGGGTGCAGAAGCGATTAACCAGGACGCTTCGTGGATTAGAGTGGGTGCAGAGGAGATACACCAGGATCCGGCCTGGATTAGAGAGGGTGCAGAGGAGATTCACCAGGATGCTGCCTGGATTAGAGAGGGTGCAGAGGTGATTCACCAGGACGCTGCCTGGATTAGAGAGGGTGCAGAGGAGATTCAGCAGGAAGCTGCCTGGATTAGAGAGGGTGCAGAGAAGATTCACCAGGATGCTGCCTGGATTAGAGAGGGTGCAGAGGAGATTTAACAGGATGCTGCCTGGATTAGAGAGGGTGCAGAGGAGATTCACCAGGATGCTGCCTGGATTAGAGAGGGTGCAGAGAAGATTCATCAGGATGCTGCCTGGATTAGAGAGGGTGCAGAGGAGATTCACCAGGATGCTGCCTGGATTAGAGAGGGTGCAGAGAAGATTCACCAGGATGCTGCATGGATTAGAGAGGGTGCAGAGAAGATTCATCAGGATGCTGCCTGGATTAGAGAGGGTGCAGAGGAGATTCACCAGGATGCTGCCTGGATTAGAGAGGGTGCAGAGAAGATTCACCAGGATGCTGCATGGATTAGAGAGGGTGCAGCGGAGATTCGCAAGGATGCTGCCTGGATCAGCGAGGGTGCAGTCGAGATTCACCAGGATGCTGTCTGGATTAGAGAGTGTGCAGAGGAGATTCAAAAGGACGCTGCCTGGATTAGAGAGGGTGCAGAGCAGATTCAGCAGGGTGCTCCCTAGATCAGGGAGGGTGCAGAGAAGATTCACCAGGATGCTGTCTGGATTAGAGTGGGTGCAGAGGAGATTTACCAGGATGCTGCCTGGATTGGAGAGGGTGCAGAGGAGATTCACCAGGATGCTGCCTGGATTACAGAGGGTGCAGAGAAGATTCCCAAGGATGCTGCCTGGATAAGAGAGGGTGCAGAGGAAACTCACCAGGATGCTGCCTGGATTAGAGAGGGTGCAGAGGAGATTCACCAGGAGGCTGCCTGGATTAGAGAGGGTTCAGAGGAGATTTACCAGGGTGCTGCCTGGATTAGAGAGGGTGCAGAGGATATTCACCAGGATGCTGCCTGGATTAGTGAGGGTGCAGAGAAGTTTCACCAGGATGCTGCCTGGATTAGAGAGGGTGCAGAGGAGATTTAACAGGATGCTGCCTGGATTAGAGAGGGTGCAGAGGAGATTCACCAGGATGCTGCCTGGATTAGAGAGGGTGCAGAGAAGATTCATCAGGATGCTGCCTGGATTAGAGAGGGTGCAGAGGAGATTCACCAGGATGCTGCCTGGATTAGAGAGCGTGCAGAGAAGATTCACCAGGATGCTGCATGGATTAGAGAGGGTGCTGAGGAGATTCACCAGGATGCTGCCTGAATTGGAGAGGGTGCAGAGGAGATTCACCAGGATGCTGCCTGGATTAGAGAGGGTGCAGAGGAGATTCACCAGGACGCTGCCTGGATTAGAGAGTGTGCTGAGGAGATTCACCAGGATGCTGCCTGGATTAGAGAGGGTGCAGAGAAGTTTCACCAGGATGCTGCCTGGATTAGAGAGGGTGCAGAGGAGATTTAACAGGATGCTGCCTGGATTAGAGAGGGTGCAGAGGAGATTCACCAGGATGCTGCCTGGATTAGAGAGGGTGCAGAGAAGATTCATCAGGATGCTGCCTGGATTAGAGAGGGTGCAGAGGAGATTCACCAGGATGCTGCCTGGATTACAGAGGGTGCAGAGAAGATTCAACAGGATGCTGCATGGAATAGTGAGGGTGCTGAGGAGATTCACCAGGATGCTGCCTGAATTGGAGAGGGTGCAGAGGAGATTCACCAGGATGCTGCCTGGAATAGAGAGAATGTGCAGCGGAGATTCACAAGGATGCTGCCTGGATTTGAGGGGGTGCAGAGGAGATTCAGCAGAATGCTGCCTGGATCAGGGAGGGTGCAGAGAAAATTCACAGGGATGCTGCCTGGATTAGCGAGGGTGCAGAGGAGATTCACCAGGACGCTGCCTGAATCAGGGAGGGTGCAGAGGAGATTTACCAGGACGCTGCCTGGATCAGAGAGTGTGCAGAGGAGATTCAGCAGGAAGCTGCCTGGATTAGAGAGGGTGCAGAGAAGATTCACCAGGATGCTGCCTGGATTAGAGTGGGTGCAGAGGAGATTTACCAGGATGCTGCCTGGATTAGAGAGGGTGCAGAGGAGATTCACCAGGATGCTGCCTGGATTAGAGAGGGTGCAGAGAAGATTCAGCAGGATGCTGCCTGGATTAGAGAGGGTGCAGAGGTGATTCACCAGGACGCTGCCTGGATCAGAGAGTGTGCAGAGGAGATTCAGCAGGGAGCTGCCTGGATTAGAGAGGGTGCAGAGAAGATTCACCAGGATGCTGCCTGGATTAGAGTGGGTGCAGAGAAGATTCACCAGGACGCCGCCTGGATGAGACAGGGTGTAGAAGAGTTTCACCAGGATGCTGCCTGGATTAGAGAGGGTGCAGAGAAGATTCACCAGGATGCTGCCTGGATTAGAGAGGGTGCAGAGGAGATTCACCAGGACGCTGCCTGGAATAGAGAGTGTGCAGAGGAGATTCACCAGGCCGCTCCCTGGATTAGAGAGGGTGCAGAAGCGATTAACCAGGACGCTTCGTGGATTAGAGTGGGTGCAGAGGAGATACACCAGGATCCGGCCTGGATTAGAGAGGGTGCAGAGGAGATTCACCAGGATGCTGCCTGGATTAGAGAGGGTGCAGAGAAGATTCACCAGGATGCTGCCTGGATTAGAGAGGGTGCAGAGGTGATTCACCAGGACGCTGCATGGATCAGAGAGTGTGCAGAGGAGATTCAGCAGGAAGCTGCCTGGATTAGAGAGGGTGCAAAGGAGATTCAGCAGGAAGCTGCCTGGATTAGAGAGGGTGCAGAGAAGATTCACCAGGATGCTGCCTGGATTAGAGAGGGTGCAGAGGAGATTTAACAGGATGCTGCCTGGATTAGAGAGGGTGCAGAGGAGATTCACCAGGATGCTGCCTGGATTAGAGAGGGTGCAGAGGAGATTCACCAGGATGCTGCCTGGATTAGAGAGGGTGCAGAGAAGATTCACCAGGATGCTGCATGGATTAGAGAGGGTGCTGAGGAGATTCACCAGGATGCTGCCTGAATTGGAGAGGGTGCAGAGGAGATTCACCAGGATGCTGTCTGGATTAGAGTGGGTGCAGAGGAGATTTACCAGGATGCTGCCTGGATTAGAGAGGGTGCAGAGAAGTTTCACCAGGATGCTGCCTGGATTAGAGAGGGTGCAGAGGAGATTTAAAAGGATGCTGCCTGGATTAGAGAGGGTGCAGAGGAGATTCACCAGGATGCTGCCTGGATTAGAGAGGGTGCAGAGAAGATTCATCAGGATGCTGCCTGGATTAGAGAGGGTGCAGAGGAGATTCACCAGGATGCTGCCTGGATTAGAGAGCGTGCAGAGAAGATTCACCAGGATGCTGCATGGATTAGAGAGGGTGCTGAGGAGATTCACCAGGATGCTGCCTGAATTGGAGAGGGTGCAGAGGAGATTCACCAGGACGCTGCCTGGATTAGAGAGTGTGCTGAGGAGATTCACCAGGATGCTGCCTGGATTAGAGAGGGTGCAGAGGAGATTCACCAGGACGCTGCCTGGATTAGAGAGGGTGCAGAGGAGATTCACCAGGACGCTGCCTGGATCAGAGAGGGTGCAGTGGAGATTCACCAGGATGCTGCCTGGATTAGATTGGGTGCATAGGAGATTCACCAGGATGCTGCCTGGATTAGAGAGGGTTCAGAGGAGATTCACCAGGAGGCTGCCTGGATTAGAGAGGGTGCAGAGGAGATTCACCAGGACGCTGCCCAGATTAGAGACGGTGCAGGGGCGATTCACTAGGATGCTGCCGGGATTAGAGAGTGTGCAGAGGAGATTCAAAAGGACGCTGCCTGGATCAGAGAGGGTGCAGAGGAGATTCACCAGGTCGCTGCCTGGATTAGAGAGGGTGCATAGGAGATTCACCAGGATGCTGCCTGGATTAGAGAAGGTGCAGAGGAGATTCAGCAGAATGCTGCCTGGGTCAGGGAGGGTGCAGAGAAAATTCACAGGGATGCTGCCTGGATTAGCGAGGGTGCAGAGGAGATTCACCAGGACGCTGCCTGAATCAGGGAGGGTGCAGAGGAGATTTACCAGGACGCTGCCTGGATCAGTGAGTGTGCAGAGGAGATTCAGCAGGAAGCGGCCTGGATTAGAGAGGGTGCAGAGAAGATTCACCAGGATGCTGCCTGGATTAGAGTGGGTGCAGAGGAGATTTACCAGGATGCTGCCTGGATTAGAGAGGGTGCAGAGGAGATTCACCAGGATGCTGCCTGGATTAGAGAGGGTGCAGAGGTGATTCACCAGGACGCTGCCTGGATCAGAGAGTGTGCAGAGGAGATTCAGCAGGAAGCTGCCTGGATTAGAGTGGGTGCAGAGGAGATTTACCAGGATGCTGCCTGGATTAGAGAGGGTACAGAGAAGATTCACCAGGACGCTGCCTGGATGAGACAGGGTGTAGAAGAGTTTCACCAGGATGCTGCCTGGATTAGAGAGGGTGCAGAGAAGATTCAGCAGGATGCTGCCTGGATTAGAGAGGGTGCAGAGGAGATTCACCAGGACGCTGCCTGGAATAGAGAGTGTGCAGAGGAGATTCACCAGGCCGCTCCCTGGATTAGAGAGGGTGCAGAAACGATTAACCAGGACGCTTCGATTGGATTAGAGTGGGTGCAGAGGAGATACACCAGGATCCGGCCTGGATTAGAGGGCGCAGAGCAGGTTCACCAGGACGCTGCCTGTATTAGAGAGGGTGCAGAGAAGATGCACCAGGATGCTGCCTGGATGAGACAGGGTGCAGAGGAGATTCACCAGGACGCTGCCTGGATCAGAGAGTGTGCAGAGGAGATTCAGCAGGAAGCTGCCTGGATTAGAGAGGGTGCAGAGGAGATTCAGCAGGAAGCTGCCTGGATTAGAGAGGGTGCAGAGAAGATTCACCAGGATGCTGCCTGGATTAGAGAGGGTGCAGAGGAGATTTAACAGGATGCTGCTTGGATTAGAGAGGGTGCAGAGGAGATTCACCAGGATGCTGCCTGGATTAGAGAGGGTGCAGAGAAGATTCATCAGGATGCTGCCTGGATTAGAGAGGGTGCAGAGGAGATTCACCAGGATGCTGCCTGGATCAGAGAGGGTGCTGAGGAGATTCACCAGGATGCTGCCTGAATTGGAGAGGGTGCAGAGGAGATTCACCAGGATGCTGCCTGGAATAGAGAGAATGAGCAGCGGAGATTCACAAGGATGCTGCCTGGATCAGCGAGGGTGCAGTCGAGATTCACCAGGATGCTGTCTGGATTAGAGAGTGTGCAGAGGAGATTCAAAAGGACGCTGCCTGGATTAGAGAGGGTGCAGAGCAGATTCAGCAGGGTGCTGCCTAGATCAGGGAGGGTGCAGAGAAGATTCACCAGGATGCTGTCTGGATTAGAGTGGGTGCAGAGGAGATTCACCAGGATGCTGCCTGGATTAGAGAAGGTGCAGAGGAGATTCAGCAGAATGCTGCCTGGGTCAGGGAGGGTGCAGAGAAAATTCACAGGGATGCTGCCTGGATTAGCGAGGGTGCAGAGGAGATTCACCAGGACGCTGCCTGAATCAGGGAGGGTGCAGAGGAGATTTACCAGGACGCTGCCTGGATCAGAGAGTGTGCAGAGGAGATTCAGCAGGAAGCGGCCTGGATTAGAGAGGGTGCAGAGAAGATTCACCAGGATGCTGCCTGGATTAGAGTGGGTGCAGAGGAGATTTACCAGGATGCTGCCTGGATTAGAGAGGGTGCAGAGGAGATTCACCAGGATGCTGCCTGGATTAGAGAGGGTGCAGAGGTGATTCACCAGGACGCTGCCTGGATCAGAGAGTGTGCAGAGGAGATTCAGCAGGAAGCTGCCTGGATTAGAGTGGGTGCAGAGGAGATTT
Source organism: Hypanus sabinus (assembly GCF_030144855.1). Classification (NCBI taxonomy): domain Eukaryota; kingdom Metazoa; phylum Chordata; class Chondrichthyes; order Myliobatiformes; family Dasyatidae; genus Hypanus; species Hypanus sabinus. The sequence goes on along the minus strand of NW_026778975.1, from coordinate 423,402 downwards.
ACCAGGATGCTGCCTGGATTAGAGAGGGTACAGAGAAGATTCACCAGGACGCTGCCTGGATGAGACAGGGTGTAGAAGAGTTTCACCAGGATGCTGCCTGGATTAGAGAGGGTGCAGAGAAGATTCAGCAGGATGCTGCCTGGATTAGAGAGGGTGCAGAGGAGATTCACCAGGACGCTGCCTGGAATAGAGAGTGTGCAGAGGAGATTCACCAGGCCGCTCCCTGGATTAGAGAGGGTGCAGAAACGATTAACCAGGACGCTTCGATTGGATTAGAGTGGGTGCAGAGGAGATACACCAGGATCCGGCCTGGATTAGAGGGCGCAGAGCAGGTTCACCAGGACGCTGCCTGTATTAGAGAGGGTGCAGAGAAGATGCACCAGGATGCTGCCTGGATGAGACAGGGTGCAGAGGAGATTCACCAGGACGCTGCCTGGATCAGAGAGTGTGCAGAGGAGATTCAGCAGGAAGCTGCCTGGATTAGAGAGGGTGCAGAGGAGATTCAGCAGGAAGCTGCCTGGATTAGAGAGGGTGCAGAGAAGATTCACCAGGATGCTGCCTGGATTAGAGAGGGTGCAGAGGAGATTTAACAGGATGCTGCTTGGATTAGAGAGGGTGCAGAGGAGATTCACCAGGATGCTGCCTGGATTAGAGAGGGTGCAGAGAAGATTCATCAGGATGCTGCCTGGATTAGAGAGGGTGCAGAGGAGATTCACCAGGATGCTGCCTGGATCAGAGAGGGTGCTGAGGAGATTCACCAGGATGCTGCCTGAATTGGAGAGGGTGCAGAGGAGATTCACCAGGATGCTGCCTGGAATAGAGAGAATGAGCAGCGGAGATTCACAAGGATGCTGCCTGGATCAGCGAGGGTGCAGTCGAGATTCACCAGGATGCTGTCTGGATTAGAGAGTGTGCAGAGGAGATTCAAAAGGACGCTGCCTGGATTAGAGAGGGTGCAGAGCAGATTCAGCAGGGTGCTGCCTAGATCAGGGAGGGTGCAGAGAAGATTCACCAGGATGCTGTCTGGATTAGAGTGGGTGCAGAGGAGATTTACCAGGATGCTGCCTGGATTAGAGAGGGTGCAGAGGAGATTCACCAGGATGCTGCCTGGATTACAGAGGGTGCAGAGAAGATTACCAAGGATGCTGCCTGGATTAGAGAGGGTGCAGAGGAAACTCACCAGGATGCTGCCTGGATTAGAGAGGGTGCAGAGGAGATTCACCAGGAGGCTGCCTGGATTAGAGAGGGTTCAGAGGAGATTTATCAGGGTGCTGCCTGGATTAGAGAGGGTGCAGAGGAGATTCACCAGGATGCTGCCTGGATTAGAGAGGGTGCAGAGAAGTTTCACCAGGATGCTGCCTGGATTAGAGAGGGTGCAGAGGAGATTTAACAGGATGCTGCCTGGATTAGAGAGGGTGCAGAGGAGATTCACCAGGATGCTGCCTGGATTAGAGAGGGTGCAGAGAAGATTCATCAGGATGCTGCCTGGATTAGAGAGGGTGCAGAGGAGATTCACCAGGATGCTGCCTGGATTAGAGAGCGTGCAGAGAAGATTCACCAGGATGCTGCATGGATTAGAGAGGGTGCTGAGGAGATTCACCAGGATGCTGCCTGAATTGGAGAGGGTGCAGAGGAGATTCACCAGGATGCTGCCTGGATTAGAGAGGGTGCAGAGGAGATTCACCAGGACGCTGCCGGGATTAGAGAGTGTGCAGAGGAGATTCAAAAGGACGCTGCCTGGATCAGAGAGGGTGCAGAGGAGATTCACCAGGTCGCTGCCTGGATTAGAGAGGGTGCATAGGAGATTCACCAGGATGCTGCCTGGATTAGAGAGGGTGCAGAGGAGATTCAGCAGAATGCTGCCTGGATCAGGGAGGGTGCAGAGAAAATTCACAGGGATGCTGACTGGATTAGCGAGGGTGCAGAGGAGATTCACCAGGACGCTGCCTGAATCAGGGAGGGTGCAGAGGAGATTTACCAGGACGCTGCCTGGATCAGAGAGTGTGCAGAGGAGATTCAGCAGGAAGCTGCCTGGATTAGAGAGGGTGCAGAGAAGATTCACCAGGATGCTGCCTGGATTAGAGTGGGTGCAGAGGAGATTCACCAGGATGCTGCCTGGATTAGAGAGGGTGCAGAGAAGATTCAGCAGGATGCTGCCTGTATTAGAGAGGGTGCAGAGGAGATTCACCAGGACGCTGCCTGGAATAGAGAGTGTGCAGAGGAGATTCACCAGGCCGCTCGCTGAATTAGAGAGGGTGCAGAAACGATTAACCAGTACGCTTCGATTGGATTAGAGTGGGTGCAGAGGAGATACACCAGGATCCGGCCTGGATTAGAGGGCGCAGAGCAGGTTCACCAGGACGCTGCCTGTATTAGAGAGGGTGCAGAGGTGATTCACCAGGACGCTGCCTGGATCAGAGAGTGTGCAGAGGAGATTCAGCAGGAAGCGGCCTGGATTAGAGAGGGTGCAGAGAAGATTCACAAGGATGCTGCCTGGATTAGAGTGGGTGCAGAGGAGATTTACCAGGATGCTGCCTGGATTAGAGAGGGTGCAGAGGAGATTCACCAGGATGCTGCCTGGATTAGAGAGGGTGCAGAGGTGATTCACCAGGACGCTGCCTGGATCAGAGAGTGTGCAGAGGAGATTCAGCAGGAAGCGGCCTGGATTAGAGAGGGTGCAGAGAAGATTCACCAGGATGCTGCCTGGATTAGAGTGGGTGCAGAGGAGATTTACCAGGATGCTGCCTGGATTAGAGAGGGTGCAGAGGAGATTCACCAGGATGCTGCCTGGATTAGAGAGTGTCCAGTGGAGAGTCACCAGGACGCTGCCTGGATGAGACAGGGTGTAGAAGAGATTCACCAGGATGCTGCCTAGATTAGAGAGGGTGCAGAGAAGATTCACCGGAATGCTGCCTGGATTAGAGAGGGTGCAGAGGAGATTCACCAGGACGCTGCCTGGATTAGAGAGTGTGCAGAGGAGATTCACCAGGCCGCTGCCTGGATAGAGAGAGGGTGCAGAGCAGATTCACCAGGACGCTTTCTGGATTAGAGAAGGTGCAGAGGAGATACACCAGGACGCTGCCTGGATTAGAGAGGGTGCCGAGGAGATTCACAAGGATGCGGCCTGGATTAGAGTCTGCAGACGAGATTCATCAGGATGCTGCCTGGATTAGAGAGGGTGCAGAGCAGATTCACCAGAACGCTGCCTGGATCAGAGAGGGTTCAGTGGAGATTCACCAGGATGCTGCTTGGATTAGAGAGGGTGCATAGGAGATTCACCAGGATGCTGCCTGGATTAGAGAGGGTGCAGAGGAGATTCACCAGGAGGCTGCCTGGATTAGAGTGGGTGCAGAGGAGATTCACCAGGACGCTCCCCAGATTAGAGATTGTGCAGATGAGATTCACCAGGACGCTGCCTGGATTAGAGAGGGTGCAGGGGAGATTCACCAGGATGTTGCCGGGATTAGAGAGAGTGCAGAGGAGATTCACCAGGACGCTGCCTGGATTAGAGAGGGTGCAGAGGAGATTCACCAGGATGCTGCCTGGATCAGAGAGGGTGCCGAGAAGATTCACCAGGAGGCTGGCTGGATTAGAGAGGGCGCAGAGGAGATTCACCAGGATGCTGCCTGGATTAGAGAGGGTGCAGAGGAGATTCAGCAGGATGCTGCCTGGATCACGGAGGGTGCAGAGGAGATTCGAAAGGACGCTGCCTGGATCAGAGTGAGTGCAGAGGAGATTCACCAGGACGCTGGCTGGATTAGAGAGGGTGCAGAGGAGATTCAGCAGGTCGCTGCCTGGATTAGAGAGGGCGCATAGGAGATTCACCAGGATGCTGCCTGGATTAGAGAGTGTGCAGAGGAGAATCACCAGGCCGCTGCCTGAATAGAGAGAGGGTGCAGACGAGATTCACCAGGACGCTTTCTGGATTAGAGAGGGTGCAGAGGAGATTCACCAGGACGCTGCCTGGATTAGAGAGGGTGCCGAGGAGATTCACCAGGATGCGGCCTGGATTAGAGGGTGCAGAGGAGATTCATCAGGACGCTGCCTGGATTAGGGAGGGTGCAGAGGAGATTCACCAGGATGCTGCCTGGATTAGAGAGGGTGCAGAGGGGATTCACCAGGATGCTGCCTGGATTAGAGAGGGTGCAAAGCAGATTCACCAGGACGCTGCCTTGATTAGAGAGGGTGCAGAGGAGATTCAGCAGTTCGCTGGCTGGATTAGAGAGGGTGCAGAGGAGATTCAGCAGTTCGCTGGCTGGATTAGAGAGGGCGCATAGGAGATTCGCCAGGATGCTGCCGGGATTAGAGAGGGTGCAGAGAAGATTCAGCAGGATGCTGCCTGGATTAGAGAGGGTGCAGAGGAGATTCAAAAGGACGCTGCCTGGAACAGAGAGTGTGCAGAGGAGATTCAGCAGGAAGCTGCCTGGATTAGAGAGGGTGCAGAGAAGATTCACCAGGATGCTGCCTGGATTAGAGTGGGTGCAGAGGAGATTTACCAGGATGCTGCCTGGATTAGAGAGGGTACAGAGAAGATTCACCAGGACGCTGCCTGGATGAGACAGGGTGTAGAAGAGTTTCACCAGGATGCTGCCTGGATTAGAGAGGGTGCAGAGAAGATTCAGCAGGATGCTGCCTGGATTAGAGAGGGTGCAGAGGAGATTCACCAGGACGCTGCCTGGAATAGAGAGTGTGCAGAGGAGATTCACCAGGCCGCTCCCTGGATTAGAGAGGGTGCAGAAACGATTAACCAGGACGCTTCGATTGGATTAGAGTGGGTGCAGAGGAGTTACACAAGGATCCGGCCTGGATTAGAGGGCGCAGAGCAGGTTCACAAGGACGCTGCCTGTATTAGAGAGGGTGCAGAGAAGATGCACCAGGATGCTGCCTGGATGAGACAGGGTGCAGAGGAGATTCACCAGGATGCTGCCTGGATTAGAGAGGGTGAAGAGGAGATTCACCAGGTGGCTGCCTGGATTAGAGAGTGTGCAGAGGAGATTCACCAGGACGCTGCCTGGATCAGAGAGGGTGCAGTGGAGTTTCACCAGTATGCTGCCTGGATTAGAGAGGGTGCAGAGGAGATTCACCAGGAAGCTGCCTGGATTAGAGAGTGTGCAGAGGAGATTCACCAGGATGCTGCCTGGATTAGAGAGGGGGCAGAGGAGATTCACAAGGATGCTGGCTGGATTAGAGAGGGTGCATGGGAGATTCACCAGAATGCTGCCTGGATTAGAGAGGGTGCATGGGAGATTCACCAGTATGCTGCCTGGATTAGAGAGGGTGCAGAGGAGATTCACCAGGAAGCTGCCTGGATTAGAGAGTGTGCAGAGGAGATTCACCAGGATGCTGCCTGGATTAGAGAGGGTGCCGAGGAGATTCACCAGGATGCTGCCTGGATTAGAGAGGGTGCAGAGGAGATTCACCATGATGCTGCCTGGATTAGAGAGGGTGCAGAGGAGATTCACCAGGATGCTGCCTGGATTAGAGAGGGTGCAGAGGAGATTCACCAGGATGCTGCCTGGATTAGAGAGGGTGCAGAGGAGATTCACCAGGATGCTGCCTGGATTAGAGAGGGTGCATGGGAGATTCACCAGGACGCTGCCTGGATTAGAGAGAATGTGCAGCGGAGATTCGCCAGGAAGCTGCCTGGATCAGCGAGGGTGCAGACGAGATTCACCAGGATGCTGTCTGGATTAGAGAGTGTGCAGAGGAGATTCACCCGGACGCTGCCTTGATTAGAGAGGGTGCAGAGGAGATTCAGCAGTTCGCTGGCTGGATTAGAGAGGGCGCATAGGAGATTCACCAGGATGCTGCCTGGATTAGAGGGGGTGCAGAGGAGATGCACCAGGACGCTGCCTGAATCAGGGAGGGTGCAGAGGAGATTTACCAGGACGCTGCCTGGATCAGAGAGGGTGCAGAGGAGATTCAGCAGGATGCTGCCTGGATTAGAGAGGGTGCCGAGAAGATTCACCAGGATGCTGCCTGAATCAGACAGCGTGCAGAGGAGATTTACCAGGATGCTGCCTGGATTAGAGAGGGTGCAGAGGAGATTCACCAGGATGCTGCCTGGATTAGAGAGGGTGCATAGGAGATTCACCAGGCTGCTGCCTGGATTAGAGAGGGTGCAGAGAAGATTCACCAGGATGCTGCCTGTATTAGAGAGGGTGCACAGGAGATTCATCAGTATGCTGCCTGGATTAGAGATGGTGCAGAGGAGATTCACCAGGACGCTGCCTGGATTAGAGAGGGTGCAGAGAAGATTCACCAGGATGCTGCCTGGATTAGAGTGGGTGCAGAGGAGATTCACCAGGATGCTGCCTGGATTAGAGAGGGTGCAGAGAAGATTCACCAGGATGCTGCCTGGATTAGGGAGGGTGCAGAGGAGATTCACCAGGACGCTGCCTGGATTAGAGAGGGTGCAGCGGAGATTCACCAGGAGGCTGCCGGGATTAGAGAGGGTGCAGAGGAGATTCACCAGGACGCTGCCTGGATTAGAGAGGGTGCAGAGGAGATTCACCAGGACGCTGCCTGGATTAGAGCGGGTGCAGAGGAGATTCACGAGGATGCTGCCTGGATTAGAGAGAGCGCAGAGGAGAATCACCAGGACACTGCCTGGATTAGAGAGGGTGCAGAGGAGATTCACCAGGACGCTTCCTGGATCAGAGAGGGTGCAGTGGAGATTCACCAGGACGCTGCCCAGATTAGAGAGTGTGCAGATGAGATTCAGCAGGACGCTGCCTGGATTAGAGACGGTGCAGGGGAGATTCACCAGGATGCTGCCGGGATTAGAGAGGGTGCAGAGGAGATTCACCAGGACGCTGCCTAGATTAGAGAGGGTGCAGGGGAGATTCACCAGGATGCTATCTGGATTAGAGAGTGTGCAGAGGAGATACAAAAGGACGCTGCCTGGATCACAGAGGGTGCAGAGGAGATTCACCAGGACGCTGCCTGGATTAGAGAGGGTGCAGAGGAGATCCACCAGGAGGCTGCCTGGATCAGAGAGGGTGCAGAGGAGATTTAGCTGTATGCTTCCTGGATTAGAGAGGGTGCAGAGGAGATTCACCAGGACGCTGCCTGGATTAGAGAGGGTGCCGAGGAGATTCACCAGGATGCGGCCAGGATTAGAGAGGGTGCATTGGAGATTCACCAGGATGCTGCCTGGATTAGAGAGGGTGCAGAGGAGATTCACCAGGACGCTGCCTGGATTAGAGAGGGTGCAGAGGAGATTCACCAGAATGCTGACTGGATTAGAGAGAATGTGCAGCGGAGATTCGCCAGGAAGCTGCCTGGATCAGCGAGGGTGCAGACGAGATTCACCAGGATGCTGTCTGGATTAGAGAGTGTGCAGAGGATATTCGAAAGGACGCTGCCTGGATCAGAGAGAGTGCAGAGGAGATGCACCCGGACGCTGCCTTGATTAGAGAGGGTGCAGAGGAGATTCAGCAGTTCGCTGGCTGGATTAGAGAGGGCGCATAGGAGATTCACCAGGATGATGCCTGGATTAGAGAGGGTGCAGAGGAGATTCACCAGGACGCTGCCTGAATCAGGGAGGGTGCAGAGGAGATTTACCAGGACGCTGCCTGGATCAGAGAGGGTGCAGAGGAGATTCAGCAGGATGCTGCCTGGATTAGAGAGGGTGCAGAGGAGATTCACCAGGATGCTGCCTGGATAAGAGAGGGTGCATAGGAGATTCACCAGGCTGCTGCCTGGATTAGAGAGGGTGCAGAGAAGATTCACCAGGATGCTGCCTGTATTAGAGAGGGTGCACAGGAGATTCACCAGTATGCTGCCTGGATTAGAGATGGTGCAGAGGAGATTCACCAGGACGCTGCCTGGATTAGAGAGGGTGCAGAGAAGATTCACCAGGATGCTGCGTGGATTAGAGTGGGTGCAGAGGAGATTCACCAGGATGCTGCCTGGATTAGAGAGGGTGCAGAGAAGATTCACCAGGATGCTGCCTGGATTAGGGCGGGTGCAGAGGAGATTCACCAGGACGCTGCCTGGATTAGAGAGGGTGCAGAGGAGATTCACCAGGACGCTGCCTGGATTAGAGAGGGTGCAGAGGAGATTCACCAGGACGCTTCCTGGATCAGAGAGGGTGCAGTGGAGATTCACCAGGACGCTGACCAGATTAGAGAGTGTGCAGATGAGATTCAGCAGGACGCTGCCTGGATTAGAGACGGTGCAGGGGAGATTCACCAGGATGCTGCCGGGATTAGAGAGGGTGCAGAGGAGATTCACCAGGACGCTGCCTAGATTAGAGAGGGTGCAGGGGAGATTCACCAGGATGCTGTCTGGATTAGAGAGTGTGCAGAGGAGATACAAAAGGACGCTGCCTGGATCACAGAGGGTGCAGGGGAGATTCACCAGGATGTTGCCGGGATTAGAGAGAGTGCAGAGGAGATTCACCAGGACGCTGCCTGGATTAGAGAGGGTGCAGAGGAGATTCACCAGGATGCTGCCTGGATCAGAGAGGGTGCCGAGAAGATTCACCAGGAGGCTGGCTGGATTAGAGAGGGCGCAGAGGAGATTCACCAGGATGCTGCCTGGATTAGAGAGGGTGCAGAGGAGATTCAGCAGGATGCTGCCTGGATCACGGAGGGTGCAGAGGAGATTCGAAAGGACGCTGCCTGGATCAGAGTGAGTGCAGAGGAGATTCACCAGGACGCTGGCTGGATTAGAGAGGGTGCAGAGGAGATTCAGCAGGTCGCTGCCTGGATTAGAGAGGGCGCATAGGAGATTCACCAGGATGCTGCCTGGATTAGAGAGTGTGCAGAGGAGAATCACCAGGCCGCTGCCTGAATAGAGAGAGGGTGCAGACGAGATTCACCAGGACGCTTTCTGGATTAGAGAGGGTGCAGAGGAGATTCACCAGGACGCTGCCTGGATTAGAGAGGGTGCCGAGGAGATTCACCAGGATGCGGCCTGGATTAGAGGGTGCAGAGGAGATTCATCAGGACGCTGCCTGGATTAGGGAGGGTGCAGAGGAGATTCACCAGGATGCTGCCTGGATTAGAGAGGGTGCAGAGGGGATTCACCAGGATGCTGCCTGGATTAGAGAGGGTGCAAAGCAGATTCACCAGGACGCTGCCTTGATTAGAGAGGGTGCAGAGGAGATTCAGCAGTTCGCTGGCTGGATTAGAGAGGGTGCAGAGGAGATTCAGCAGTTCGCTGGCTGGATTAGAGAGGGCGCATAGGAGATTCGCCAGGATGCTGCCGGGATTAGAGAGGGTGCAGAGAAGATTCAGCAGGATGCTGCCTGGATTAGAGAGGGTGCAGAGGAGATTCAAAAGGACGCTGCCTGGAACAGAGAGTGTGCAGAGGAGATTCAGCAGGAAGCTGCCTGGATTAGAGAGGGTGCAGAGAAGATTCACCAGGATGCTGCCTGGATTAGAGTGGGTGCAGAGGAGATTTACCAGGATGCTGCCTGGATTAGAGAGGGTACAGAGAAGATTCACCAGGACGCTGCCTGGATGAGACAGGGTGTAGAAGAGTTTCACCAGGATGCTGCCTGGATTAGAGAGGGTGCAGAGAAGATTCAGCAGGATGCTGCCTGGATTAGAGAGGGTGCAGAGGAGATTCACCAGGACGCTGCCTGGAATAGAGAGTGTGCAGAGGAGATTCACCAGGCCGCTCCCTGGATTAGAGAGGGTGCAGAAACGATTAACCAGGACGCTTCGATTGGATTAGAGTGGGTGCAGAGGAGTTACACAAGGATCCGGCCTGGATTAGAGGGCGCAGAGCAGGTTCACAAGGACGCTGCCTGTATTAGAGAGGGTGCAGAGAAGATGCACCAGGATGCTGCCTGGATGAGACAGGGTGCAGAGGAGATTCACCAGGATGCTGCCTGGATTAGAGAGGGTGAAGAGGAGATTCACCAGGTGGCTGCCTGGATTAGAGAGTGTGCAGAGGAGATTCACCAGGACGCTGCCTGGATCAGAGAGGGTGCAGTGGAGTTTCACCAGTATGCTGCCTGGATTAGAGAGGGTGCAGAGGAGATTCACCAGGAAGCTGCCTGGATTAGAGAGTGTGCAGAGGAGATTCACCAGGATGCTGCCTGGATTAGAGAGGGGGCAGAGGAGATTCACAAGGATGCTGGCTGGATTAGAGAGGGTGCATGGGAGATTCACCAGAATGCTGCCTGGATTAGAGAGGGTGCATGGGAGATTCACCAGTATGCTGCCTGGATTAGAGAGGGTGCAGAGGAGATTCACCAGGAAGCTGCCTGGATTAGAGAGTGTGCAGAGGAGATTCACCAGGATGCTGCCTGGATTAGAGAGGGTGCCGAGGAGATTCACCAGGATGCTGCCTGGATTAGAGAGGGTGCAGAGGAGATTCACCATGATGCTGCCTGGATTAGAGAGGGTGCAGAGGAGATTCACCAGGATGCTGCCTGGATTAGAGAGGGTGCAGAGGAGATTCACCAGGATGCTGCCTGGATTAGAGAGGGTGCAGAGGAGATTCACCAGGATGCTGCCTGGATTAGAGAGGGTGCATGGGAGATTCACCAGGACGCTGCCTGGATTAGAGAGAATGTGCAGCGGAGATTCGCCAGGAAGCTGCCTGGATCAGCGAGGGTGCAGACGAGATTCACCAGGATGCTGTCTGGATTAGAGAGTGTGCAGAGGAGATTCACCCGGACGCTGCCTTGATTAGAGAGGGTGCAGAGGAGATTCAGCAGTTCGCTGGCTGGATTAGAGAGGGCGCATAGGAGATTCACCAGGATGCTGCCTGGATTAGAGGGGGTGCAGAGGAGATGCACCAGGACGCTGCCTGAATCAGGGAGGGTGCAGAGGAGATTTACCAGGACGCTGCCTGGATCAGAGAGGGTGCAGAGGAGATTCAGCAGGATGCTGCCTGGATTAGAGAGGGTGCCGAGAAGATTCACCAGGATGCTGCCTGAATCAGACAGCGTGCAGAGGAGATTTACCAGGATGCTGCCTGGATTAGAGAGGGTGCAGAGGAGATTCACCAGGATGCTGCCTGGATTAGAGAGGGTGCATAGGAGATTCACCAGGCTGCTGCCTGGATTAGAGAGGGTGCAGAGAAGATTCACCAGGATGCTGCCTGTATTAGAGAGGGTGCACAGGAGATTCATCAGTATGCTGCCTGGATTAGAGATGGTGCAGAGGAGATTCACCAGGACGCTGCCTGGATTAGAGAGGGTGCAGAGAAGATTCACCAGGATGCTGCCTGGATTAGAGTGGGTGCAGAGGAGATTCACCAGGATGCTGCCTGGATTAGAGAGGGTGCAGAGAAGATTCACCAGGATGCTGCCTGGATTAGGGAGGGTGCAGAGGAGATTCACCAGGACGCTGCCTGGATTAGAGAGGGTGCAGAGGAGATTCACCAGGAGGCTGCCGGGATTAGAGAGGGTGCAGAGGAGATTCACCAGGACGCTGCCTGGATTAGAGAGGGTGCAGAGGAGATTCACCAGGACGCTGCCTGGATTAGAGCGGGTGCAGAGGAGATTCACGAGGATGCTGCCTGGATTAGAGAGAGCGCAGAGGAGAATCACCAGGACACTGCCTGGATTAGAGAGGGTGCAGAGGAGATTCACCAGGACGCTTCCTGGATCAGAGAGGGTGCAGTGGAGATTCACCAGGACGCTGCCCAGATTAGAGAGTGTGCAGATGAGATTCAGCAGGACGCTGCCTGGATTAGAGACGGTGCAGGGGAGATTCACCAGGATGCTGCCGGGATTAGAGAGGGTGCAGAGGAGATTCACCAGGACGCTGCCTAGATTAGAGAGGGTGCAGGGGAGATTCACCAGGATGCTATCTGGATTAGAGAGTGTGCAGAGGAGATACAAAAGGACGCTGCCTGGATCACAGAGGGTGCAGAGGAGATTCACCAGGACGCTGCCTGGATTAGAGAGGGTGCAGAGGAGATCCACCAGGAGGCTGCCTGGATCAGAGAGGGTGCAGAGGAGATTTAGCTGTATGCTTCCTGGATTAGAGAGGGTGCAGAGGAGATTCACCAGGACGCTGCCTGGATTAGAGAGGGTGCCGAGGAGATTCACCAGGATGCGGCCAGGATTAGAGAGGGTGCATTGGAGATTCACCAGGATGCTGCCTGGATTAGAGAGGGTGCAGAGGAGATTCACCAGGACGCTGCCTGGATTAGAGAGGGTGCAGAGGAGATTCACCAGAATGCTGACTGGATTAGAGAGAATGTGCAGCGGAGATTCGCCAGGAAGCTGCCTGGATCAGCGAGGGTGCAGACGAGATTCACCAGGATGCTGTCTGGATTAGAGAGTGTGCAGAGGATATTCGAAAGGACGCTGCCTGGATCAGAGAGAGTGCAGAGGAGATGCACCCGGACGCTGCCTTGATTAGAGAGGGTGCAGAGGAGATTCAGCAGTTCGCTGGCTGGATTAGAGAGGGCGCATAGGAGATTCACCAGGATGATGCCTGGATTAGAGAGGGTGCAGAGGAGATTCACCAGGACGCTGCCTGAATCAGGGAGGGTGCAGAGGAGATTTACCAGGACGCTGCCTGGATCAGAGAGGGTGCAGAGGAGATTCAGCAGGATGCTGCCTGGATTAGAGAGGGTGCAGAGGAGATTCACCAGGATGCTGCCTGGATAAGAGAGGGTGCATAGGAGATTCACCAGGCTGCTGCCTGGATTAGAGAGGGTGCAGAGAAGATTCACCAGGATGCTGCCTGTATTAGAGAGGGTGCACAGGAGATTCACCAGTATGCTGCCTGGATTAGAGATGGTGCAGAGGAGATTCACCAGGACGCTGCCTGGATTAGAGAGGGTGCAGAGAAGATTCACCAGGATGCTGCGTGGATTAGAGTGGGTGCAGAGGAGATTCACCAGGATGCTGCCTGGATTAGAGAGGGTGCAGAGAAGATTCACCAGGATGCTGCCTGGATTAGGGCGGGTGCAGAGGAGATTCACCAGGACGCTGCCTGGATTAGAGAGGGTGCAGAGGAGATTCACCAGGACGCTGCCTGGATTAGAGAGGGTGCAGAGGAGATTCACCAGGACGCTTCCTGGATCAGAGAGGGTGCAGTGGAGATTCACCAGGACGCTGACCAGATTAGAGAGTGTGCAGATGAGATTCAGCAGGACGCTGCCTGGATTAGAGACGGTGCAGGGGAGATTCACCAGGATGCTGCCGGGATTAGAGAGGGTGCAGAGGAGATTCACCAGGACGCTGCCTAGATTAGAGAGGGTGCAGGGGAGATTCACCAGGATGCTGTCTGGATTAGAGAGTGTGCAGAGGAGATACAAAAGGACGCTGCCTGGATCACAGAGGGTGCAGAGGAGATTCACCAGGACGCTGCCTGGATTAGAGAGGGTGCAGAGGAGATCCACCAGGAGGCTGCCTGGATCAGAGAGGGTGCAGAGGAGATTTAGCTGTATGCTTCCTGGATTAGAGAGGGTGCAGAGGAGATTCACAAGGACGCTGCCTGGATTAGAGAGGGTGCCGAGGAGATTCACCAGGATGCGGCCAGGATTAGAGAGGGTGCATTGGAGATTCACCAGGATGCTGCCTGGATTAGAGAGGGTGCAGAGGAGATTCACCAGGACGCTGCCTGGATTAGAGAGTGTGCAGAGGAGATTCACCAGGCCGCTCCCTGGATTAGAGAGGGTGCAGAGGCGATTAACCAGGACGCTTCGTGGATTAGAGAGGGTGCAGAGGAGAAACACCAGGATGCGGCCTAGATTAGATGGCGCAGAGGAGATTCACCAGGACCTGCCTGTATTAGAGAGGGTGCAGAGGAGATTCACCAGGATGCTGCCTGGATTAGAGAGGGTGTAGTGGAGATTCACCAGGACGCTGCCTGGATTAGAGAGTGTGCAGAGGAGATTCACCAGGCCGCTGCCTGGATAGAGAGAGGGTGCAGAGCAGATTCACCAGGACGCTTTCTGGATTAGAGAAGGTGCAGAGGAGATTCACCAGGACGCTGCCTGGATTAGAGAGGGTGCCGAGGAGATTCAGAAGGATGCGGCCTGGATTAGAGTGTGCAGAGGAGATTCATCAGGACCCTGCCTGGATTAGGGAGGGTGCAGAGGAGATTCAGCAGGATGCTGACTGGATTAGAGAGGCTGCAGGGGAGATTCACCAGGATGCTGCCTGGATTAGAGGGGGTGCAGAGCAGATTCACCAGGACGCTGCCTGGATCAGAGAGGGTTCAGTTGAGATTCACCAGGATGCTGCTTGGATTAGAGAGGGTGCATAGGAGATTCACCAGGATGCTGCCTGGATTAGAGAGGGTGCAGAGGAGATTCACCAGGAGGCTGCCTGGATTAGAGAGGGTGCAGGGGAGATTCACCAGGATGTTGCCGGGATTAGAGAGAGTGCAGAGGAGATTCACCAGGACGCTGCCTGGATTAGAGAGGGTGCAGAGGAGATTCACCAGGATGCTGCCTGGATCAGAGAGGGTGCCGAGAAGATTCACCAGGAGGCTGGCTGGATTAGAGAGGGCGCAGAGGAGATTCACCAGGATGCTGCCTGGATTAGAGAGGGTGCAGAGGAGATTCAGCAGGATGCTGCCTGGATCACGGAGGGTGCAGAGAAAATTCACCGGGATGCTGCCTGGATTAGAGTGGGTGCCGAGGAGATTTACCAGGATGCTGCCTGGATTAGAGAGGGTGCAGGGGAGATTCACCAGAATGCTGCCTGGATTAGAGAGAGTGCAGAGGAGATTCACCAGGACGCTGCCCAGATTAGAGACGGTGCAGGGGCGATTCACCAGGATGCTGCCGGGATTAGAGAGTGTGCAGAGGAGATTCAAAAGGACGCTGCCTGGATCAGAGAGGGTGCAGAGGAGATTCACCAGGTCGCTGCCTGGATTAGAGAGGGTGCATAGGAGATTCACCAGGATGCTGCCTGGATTAGAGAGGGTGCAGAGGAGATTCAGCAGAATGCTGCCTGGATCAGGGAGGGTGCAGAGAAAATTCACAGGGATGCTGCCTGGATTAGCGAGGGTGCAGAGGAGATTCAACAGGACGCTGCCTGAATCAGGGAGGGTGCAGAGGAGATTTACCAGGACGCTGTCTGGATCAGAGAGTGTGCAGAGGAGATTCAGCAGGAAGCGGCCTGGATTAGAGAGGGTGCAGAGAAGATTCACCAGGATGCTGCCTGGATTAGAGTGGGTGCAGAGGAGATTTACCAGGATGCTGCCTGGATTAGAGAGGGTGCAGAGGAGATTCACCAGGATGCTGCCTGGATTAGAGAGGGTGCAGAGGTGATTCACCAGGACGCTGCCTGGATCAGAGAGTGTGCAGAGGAGATGCAGCAGGAAGCTGCCTGGAGTAGAGAGGGTGCAGAGAAGATTCACCAGGATGCTGCCTGGATTAGAGTGGGTGCAGAGGAGATTTACCAGGATGCTGCCTGGATTAGAGAGGGTACAGAGAAGATTCACCAGGATGCTGCCTGGATGAGACAGGGTGTAGAAGAGTTTCACCAGGATGCTGCCTGGATTAGAGAGGGTGCAGAGAAGATTCAGCAGGATGCTGCCTGGATTAGAGAGGGTGCAGAGGTGATTCACCAGGACGCTGCCTGGAATAGAGAGTGTGCAGAGGAGATTCACCAGGCCGCTCCCTGGATTAGAGAGGGTGCAGAAACGATTAACCAGGACGCTTCGATTGGATTAGAGTGGGTGCAGAGGAGATACACCAGGATCCGGCCTGGATTAGAGGGCGCAGAGCAGGTTCACCAGGACGCTGCCTGTATTAGAGAGGGTGCAGAGAAGATGCACCAGGTTGCTGCCTGGATGAGACAGGGTGCAGAGGAGATTCACCAGGATGCTGCCTGGATTATAGAGGGTGCAGAGGAGATTCACCAGGAGGCTGCCTGGATTAGAGAGTGTGCAGAGGAGATTCACCAGGACGCTTTCTTGATTAGAGAGGGTGCAGAGGAGATTCACCAGGACGCTGGCTGGATTAGAGGGGGTGCAGAGGAGATTCACCAGGATGCTGCCTGGATTAGGGTGGGTGCAGAGGATATTCACCAGGATGCTGCCTGGATTAGAGAGGCTGCAGTGGAGATTCACCAGGATGCTGCCTGGATTAGAGAGTGTCCAGTGGAGATTCACCAGGACGCTGCCTGGATGAGACAGGGTGTAGAAGAGATTCACCAGGATGCTGCCTGGATTAGAGAGGGTGCAGAGAAGATTCACCGGAATGCTGCCTGGATTAGAGAGGGTGCAGAGGAGATTCACCAGGACGCTGCCTGGATTAGAGAGTGTGCAGAGGAGATTCACCAGGCCGCTGCCTGGATAGAGAGAGGGTGCAGAGCAGATTCACCAGGACGCTTTCTGGATTAGAGAAGGTGCAGAGGAGATTCACCAGGACGCTGCCTGGATTAGAGAGGGTGCCGAGGAGATTCACAAGGATGCGGCCTGGATTAGAGTGTGCAGACGAGATTCATCAGGACCCTGCCTGGATTAGGGAGGGTGCAGAGGAGATTCACCAGGATGCTGACTGGATTAGAGAGGCTGCAGAGGAGATTCACCAGGATGCTGCCTGGATTAGAGAGGGTGCAGAGCAGATTCACCAGGACGCTGCCTGGATCAGAGAGGGTTCAGTGGAGATTCACCAGGATGCTGCTTGGATTAGAGAGGGTGCATAGGAGATTCACCAGGATGCTGCCTGGATTAGAGAGGGTGCAGAGGAGATTCACCAGGAGGCTGCCTGGATTAGAGTGGGTGCAGAGGAGATTCACCAGGACGCTGCCCAGATTAGAGATTGTGCAGATGAGATTCACCAGGACGCTGCCTGGATTAGAGAGGGTGCAGGGGAGATTCAACAGGATGTTGCCGGGATTAGAGAGAGTGCAGAGGAGATTCACCAGGACGCTGCCTTGATTAGAGAGGGTGCAGAGGAGATTCACCAGGATGCTGCCTGTATCAGAGAGGGTGCAGAGGAGATTCACCGTGATGCTGCCTGGATTAGAGAGGGTGCAGAGGAGATTCAGCAGGATGCTGCCTGGATCACGGAGGGTGCAGAGAAAATTCACCGGGATGCTGCCTGGATTAGAGTGGGTGCAGAGGAGATTTACCAGGATGCTGCCTGGATTAGAGAGGGTGCAGAGGAGATTCAGCAGGATGCTGCCTGGATCACGGAGGGTGCAGAGAAAATTCACCGGGATGCTGCCTGGATTAGAGTGGGTGCAGAGGAGATTTACCAGGATGCTGCCTGGATTAGAGAGGGTGCAGGGGAGATTCACCAGGAGGCTGCCTGGATTAGAGAGAATGTGCAGCGGAGATTCACCAGGATGCTGTCTGAATTAGAGAGTGTGCAGAGGAGATTCACCAGGACGCTGGCTGGATTAGAGAGGGTGCAGAGGAGATTCAGCAGGTCGCTGCCTGGATTAGAGAGGGCGCATAGGAGATTCACCAGGATGCTGCCTGGATTAGAGAGTGTGCAGAGGAGGATCACCAGGCCGCTGCCTGGATAGAGAGAGGGTGCAGAGGAGATTCACCAGGACGCTTTCTGGATTAGAGAGGGTGCAGAGGAGATTCACCTGGACGCTGCCTGGATTAGAGAGGGTGCCGAGGAGATTCACCAGGATGCGGCCTGGATTAGAGGGTGCAGAGGAGATTCATCAGGACGCTGCCTGGATTAGGTAGGGTGCAGAGGAGATTCACCAGGATGCTGCCAGGATTAGAGAGGGTGCAGAGGGGATTCACCAGGATGCTGCCTGGATTAGAGAGGGTGCAAAGCAGATTCACCAGGACGCTGCCTGGATCAGAGAGGGTGCAGTGGAGATTCACCAGTATGCTGCTTGAATTAGAGAGGGTGCATAGGAGATTCACCAGGATGCTGCCTGGTTTAGAGAGAATGTGCAGCGGAGATTCGCCAGGAAGCTGTCTGGATCAGCGAGGGTGCAGACGAGATTCACCAGGATGCTGTCTGGATTAGAGAGGGTGCAGAGGAGATTCACCCGGACGCTGCCTTGATTAGAGAGGGTGCAGAGGAGATTCAGCAGTTCGCTGGCTGGATTAGAGAGGGCGCATAGGAGATTCGCCAGGATGCTGCCGGGATTAGAGAGTGTGCAGAGGAGATTCAAAAGGACGCTGCCTGGATCAGAGAGGGTGCAGAGGAGATTCACCAGGTCGCTGCCTGGATTAGAGAGGGTGCATAGGAGATTCACCAGGATGCTGCCTGGATTAGAGAGGGTGCAGAGGAGATTCAGCAGAATGCTGCCTGGATCAGGGAGGGTGCAGAGAAAATTCACAGGGATGCTGACTGGATTAGCGAGGGTGCAGAGGAGATTCACCAGGACGCTGCCTGAATCAGGGAGGGTGCAGAGGAGATTTACCAGGACGCTGCCTGGATCAGAGAGTGTGCAGAGGAGATTCAGCAGGAAGCGGCCTGGATTAGAGAGGGTGCACAGAAGATTCACCAGGATGCTGCCTGGATTAGAGTGGGTGCAGAGGAGATTTACCAGGATGCTGCCTGGATTAGAGAGGGTACACAGAAGATTCACCAGGACGCTGCCTGGATGAGACAGGGTGTAGAAGAGTTTCACCAGGATGCTGCCTGGATTAGAGAGGGTGCAGAGAAGATTCAGCAGGATGCTGCCTGGAATAGAGAGGGTGCAGAGGAGATTCACCAGGACGCTGCCTGGAATAGAGAGTGTGCAGAGGAGATTCATCAGGCAGCTCCCTGGATTAGAGAGGGTGCAGAAACGATTAACCAGGACGCTTCGATTGGATTAGAGTGGGTGCAGAGGAGATACACAAGGATCCGGCCTGGATTAGAGGGCGCAGAGCAGGTTCACCAGGACGCTGCCTGTATTAGAGAGGGTGCAGAGAAGATGCACCAGGATGCTGCCTGGATGAGACAGGGTGCAGAGGAGAATCACCAGGCCGCTGCCTGGATACAGAGAGGGTGCAGAGGAAATTCACCAGGACGCTTTCTGGATTAGAGAGGGTGCAGAGGAGATTCACCAGGACGCTGGCTGGATTAGAGGGGGTGCAGAGGAGATTCACCAGGATGCTGCCTGGATTAGGGTGGGTGCAGAGGAGATTCACCAGGATGCTGCCTGGATTAGAGAGGGTGCAGAGGAGATTCACCAGGATGCTGCCTGGATTAGAGAGTGTCCAGTGGAGATACACCAGGACGCTACCTGGAAGAGACAGGGTGTAGAAGAGTTTCACCAGGATGCTGCCTGGATTAGAGAGGGTGCAGAGAAGATTCAGCAGGATGCTGCCTGGATTAGAGAGGGTGCAGAGGTGATTCACCAGGACGCTGCCTGGAATAGAGAGTGTGCAGAGGAGATTCACCAGGCCGCTCCCTGGATTAGAGAGGGTGCAGAAACGATTAACCAGGACGCTTCGATTGGATTAGAGTGGGTGCAGAGGAGATACACCAGGATCCGGCCTGGATTAGAGGGCGCAGAGCAGGTTCACCAGGACGCTGCCTGTATTAGAGAGGGTGCAGAGAAGATGCACCAGGTTGCTGCCTGGATGAGACAGGGTGCAGAGGAGATTCACCAGGATGCTGCCTGGATTATAGAGGGTGCAGAGGAGATTCACCAGGAGGCTGCCTGGATTAGAGAGTGTGCAGAGGAGATTCACCAGGACGCTTTCTTGATTAGAGAGGGTGCAGAGGAGATTCACCAGGACGCTGGCTGGATTAGAGGGGGTGCAGAGGAGATTCACCAGGATGCTGCCTGGATTAGGGTGGGTGCAGAGGATATTCACCAGGATGCTGCCTGGATTAGAGAGGCTGCAGTGGAGATTCACCAGGATGCTGCCTGGATTAGAGAGTGTCCAGTGGAGATTCACCAGGACGCTGCCTGGATGAGACAGGGTGTAGAAGAGATTCACCAGGATGCTGCCTGGATTAGAGAGGGTGCAGAGAAGATTCACCGGAATGCTGCCTGGATTAGAGAGGGTGCAGAGGAGATTCACCAGGACGCTGCCTGGATTAGAGAGTGTGCAGAGGAGATTCACCAGGCCGCTGCCTGGATAGAGAGAGGGTGCAGAGCAGATTCACCAGGACGCTTTCTGGATTAGAGAAGGTGCAGAGGAGATTCACCAGGACGCTGGCTGGATTAGAGAGGGTGCCGAGGAGATTCACAAGGATGCGGCCTGGATTAGAGTGTGCAGACGAGATTCATCAGGACCCTGCCTGGATTAGGGAGGGTGCAGAGGAGATTCACCAGGATGCTGACTGGATTAGAGAGGCTGCAGAGGAGATTCACCAGGATGCTGCCTGGATTAGAGAGGGTGCAGAGCAGATTCACCAGGACGCTGCCTGGATCAGAGAGGGTTCAGTGGAGATTCACCAGGATGCTGCTTGGATTAGAGAGGGTGCATAGGAGATTCACCAGGATGCTGCCTGGATTAGAGAGGGTGCAGAGGAGATTCACCAGGAGGCTGCCTGGATTAGAGTGGGTGCAGAGGAGATTCACCAGGACGCTGCCCAGATTAGAGATTGTGCAGATGAGATTCACCAGGACGCTGCCTGGATTAGAGAGGGTGCAGGGGAGATTCAACAGGATGTTGCCGGGATTAGAGAGAGTGCAGAGGAGATTCACCAGGACGCTGCCTTGATTAGAGAGGGTGCAGAGGAGATTCACCAGTATGCTGCCTGGATCAGAGAGGGTGCAGAGGAGATTCACCGTGATGCTGCCTGGATTAGAGAGGGTGCAGAGGAGATTCAGCAGGATGCTGCCTGGATCACGGAGGGTGCAGAGAAAATTCACCGGGATGCTGCCTGGATTAGAGTGGGTGCAGAGGAGATTTACCAGGATGCTGCCTGGATTAGAGAGGGTGCAGAGGAGATTCAGCAGGATGCTGCCTGGATCACGGAGGGTGCAGAGAAAATTCACCGGGATGCTGCCTGGATTAGAGTGGGTGCAGAGGAGATTTACCAGGATGCTGCCTGGATTAGAGAGGGTGCAGGGGAGATTCACCAGGAGGCTGCCTGGATTAGAGAGAATGTGCAGCGGAGATTCACCAGGATGCTGTCTGAATTAGAGAGTGTGCAGAGGAGATTCACCAGGACGCTGGCTGGATTAGAGAGGGTGCAGAGGAGATTCAGCAGGTCGCTGCCTGGATTAGAGAGGGCGCATAGGAGATTCACCAGGATGCTGCCTGGATTAGAGAGTGTGCAGAGGAGGATCACCAGGCCGCTGCCTGGATAGAGAGAGGGTGCAGAGGAGATTCACCAGGACGCTTTCTGGATTAGAGAGGGTGCAGAGGAGATTCATCTGGACGCTGCCTGGATTAGAGAGGGTGCCGAGGAGATTCACCAGGATGCGGCCTGGATTAGAGGGTGCAGAGGAGATTCATCAGGACGCTGCCTGGATTAGGGAGGGTGCAGAGGAGATTCACCAGGATGCTGCCAGGATTAGAGAGGGTGCAGAGGGGATTCACCAGGATGCTGCCTGGATTAGAGAGGGTGCAAAGCAGATTCACCAGGACGCTGCCTGGATCAGAGAGGGTGCAGTGGAGATTCACCAGTATGCTGCTTGAATTAGAGAGGGTGCATAGGAGATTCACCAGGATGCTGCCTGGTTTAGAGAGAATGTGCAGCGGAGATTCGCCAGGAAGCTGCCTGGATCAGCGAGGGTGCAGACGAGATTCACCAGGATGCTGTCTGGATTAGAGAGGGTGCAGAGGAGATTCACCCGGACGCTGCCTTGATTAGAGAGGGTGCAGAGGAGATTCAGCAGTTCGCTGGCTGGATTAGAGAGGGCGCATAGGAGATTCGCCAGGATGCTGCCGGGATTAGAGAGTGTGCAGAGGAGATTCAAAAGGACGCTGCCTGGATCAGAGAGGGTGCAGAGGAGATTCACCAGGTCGCTGCCTGGATTAGAGAGGGTGCATAGGAGATTCACCAGGATGCTGCCTGGATTAGAGAGGGTGCAGAGGAGATTCAGCAGAATGCTGCCTGGATCAGGGAGGGTGCAGAGAAAATTCACAGGGATGCTGACTGGATTAGCGAGGGTGCAGAGGAGATTCACCAGGACGCTGCCTGAATCAGGGAGGGTGCAGAGGAGATTTACCAGGACGCTGCCTGGATCAGAGAGTGTGCAGAGGAGATTCAGCAGGAAGCGGCCTGGATTAGAGAGGGTGCAGAGAAGATTCACCAGGATGCTGCCTGGATTAGAGTGGGTGCAGAGGAGATTTACCAGGATGCTGCCTGGATTAGAGAGGGTGCAGAGGAGATTCACCAGGATGCTGCCTGGATTAGAGAGGGTGCAGAGGTGATTCACCAGGACGCTACCTGGAACAGAGAGTGTGCAGAGGAGATTCAGCAGGAAGCTGCCTGGATTAGAGAGGGTGCACAGAAGATTCACCAGGATGCTGCCTGGATTAGAGTGGGTGCAGAGGAGATTTACCAGGATGCTGCCTGGATTAGAGAGGGTACACAGAAGATTCACCAGGACGCTGCCTGGATGAGACAGGGTGTAGAAGAGTTTCACCAGGATGCTGCCTGGATTAGAGAGGGTGCAGAGAAGATTCAGCAGGATGCTGCCTGGATTAGAGAGGGTGCAGAGGAGATTCACCAGGACGCTGCCTGGAATAGAGAGTGTGCAGAGGAGATTCATCAGGCAGCTCCCTGGATTAGAGAGGGTGCAGAAACGATTAACCAGGACGCTTCGATTGGATTAGAGTGGGTGCAGAGGAGATACACAAGGATCCGGCCTGGATTAGAGGGCGCAGAGCAGGTTCACCAGGACGCTGCCTGTATTAGAGAGGGTGCAGAGAAGATGCACCAGGATGCTGCCTGGATGAGACAGGGTGCAGAGGAGAATCACCAGGCCGCTGCCTGGATACAGAGAGGGTGCAGAGGAAATTCACCAGGACGCTTTCTGGATTAGAGAGGGTGCAGAGGAGATTCACCAGGACGCTGGCTGGATTAGAGGGGGTGCAGAGGAGATTCACCAGGATGCTGCCTGGATTAGGGTGGGTGCAGAGGAGATTCACCAGGATGCTGCCTGGATTAGAGAGGGTGCAGAGGAGATTCACCAGGATGCTGCCTGGATTAGAGAGTGTCCAGTGGAGATACACCAGGACGCTACCTGGAAGAGACAGGGTGTAGAAGAGATTCACCAGGATGCTGCCTGGATTAGAGAGGGTGCAGAGAAGATTCACCGGAATGCTGCCTGGATTAGAGAGGGTGCAGAGGAGATTCACCAGGCCGCTCCCTGGATTAGAGAGGGTGCAGAGGCGATTAACCAGGACGCTTCGTGGATTAGAGAGGGTGCAGAGGAGAAACACCAGGATGCGGCCTAGATTAGATGGCGCAGAGGAGATTCACCAGGACGCTGCCTGTATTAGAGAGGGTGCAGAGAAGATTCACCAGGATGCTGCCTGGATGAGACAGGGTACAGAGGAGATTCACCAGGATGCTGCCTGGATTAGAGAGGGTGTAGTGGAGATTCACCAGGACGCTGCCTGGATTAGAGAGTGTGCAGAGGAGATTCACCAGGCCGCTGCCTGGATAGAGAGAGGGTGCAGAGCAGATTCACCCGGACGCTTTCTGGATTAGAGAAGGTGCAGAGGAGATTCACCAGGACGCTGCCTGGATTAGAGAGGGTGCCGAGGAGATTCACAAGGATGCGGCCTGGATTAGAGTGTGCAGAGGAGATTCATCAGGACCCTGCCTGGATTAGGGAGGGTGCAGAGGAGATTCACCAGGATGCTGCCTGGATCAGAGAGGGTGCCGAGAAGATTCACCAGGAGGCTGGCTGGATTAGAGAGGGCGCAGAGGAGATTCACCAGGATGCTGCCTGGATTAGAGAGGGTGCAGAGGAGATTCACCAGGACGCTGCCTGAATCAGGGAGGGTGCAGAGGAGATTTACCAGGACGCTGCCTGGATCAGAGAGTGTGCAGAGGAGATTCAGCAGGAAGCGGCCAGGATTAGAGAGGGTGCAGAGAAGATTCACCAGGATGCTGCCTGGATTAGAGTGGGTGCAGAGGAGATTTACCAGGATGCTGCCTGGATTAGAGAGGGTTCAGTGGAGATTCACCAGGATGCTGCTTGGATTAGAGAGGGTGCATAGGAGATTCACCAGGATGCTGCCTGGATTAGAGAGGGTGCAGAGGAGATTCACCAGGAGGCTGCCTGGATTAGAGTGGGTGCAGAGGAGATTCACCAGGACGCTGCCCAGATTAGAGATTGTGCAGATGAGATTCACCAGGACGCTGCCTGGATTAGAGAGGGTGCAGGGGAGATTCACCAGGATGTTGCCGGGATTAGAGAGAGTGCAGAGGAGATTCACCAGGACGCTGCCTGGATTAGAGAGGGTGCAGAGGAGATTCACCAGGATGCTGCCTGGATCAGAGAGGGTGCCGAGAAGATTCACCAGGAGGCTGGCTGGATTAGAGAGGGCGCAGAGGAGATTCACCAGGATGCTGCCTGGATTAGAGAGGGTGCAGAGGAGATTCAGCAGGATGCTGCCTGGATCACGGAGGGTGCAGAGAAAATTCACCGGGATGCTGCCTGGATTAGAGTGGGTGCCGAGGAGATTTACCAGGATGCTGCCTGGATTAGAGAGGGTGCAGGGGAGATTCACCAGAATGCTGCCTGGATTAGAGAGAGTGCAGAGGAGATTCACCAGGACGCTGCCCAGATTAGAGACGGTGCAGGGGCGATTCACCAGGATGCTGCCGGGATTAGAGAGTGTGCAGAGGAGATTCAAAAGGACGCTGCCTGGATCAGAGAGGGTGCAGAGGAGATTCACCAGGTCGCTGCCTGGATTAGAGAGGGTGCATAGGAGATTCACCAGGATGCTGCCTGGATTAGAGAGGGTGCAGACGAGATTCAGCAGAATGCTGCCTGGATCAGGGAGGGTGCAGAGAAAATTCACAGGGATGCTGCCTGGATTAGCGAGGGTGCAGAGGAGATTCACCAGGACGCTGCCTGAATCAGGGAGGGTGCAGAGGAGATTTACCAGGACGCTGCCTGGATCAGAGAGTGTGCAGAGGAGATTCAGCAGGAAGCGGCCTGGATTAGAGAGGGTGCAGAGAAGATTCACCAGGATGCTGCCTGGATTAGAGTGGGTGCAGAGGAGATTTACCAGGATGCTGCCTGGATTAGAGAGGGTGCAGAGGAGATTCACCAGGATGCTGCCTGGATTAGAGAGGGTGCAGAGGTGATTCACCAGGACGCTGCCTGGATCAGAGAGTGTGCAGAGGAGATTCAGCAGGAAGCTGCCTGGAGTAGAGAGGGTGCAGAGAAGATTCACCAGGATGCTGCCTGGATTAGAGTGGGTGCAGAGGAGATTTACCAGGATGCTGCCTGGATTAGAGAGGGTACAGAGAAGATTCACCAGGATGCTGCCTGGATGAGACAGGGTGTAGAAGAGTTTCACCAGGATGCTGCCTGGATTAGAGAGGGTGCAGAGAAGATTCAGCAGGATGCTGCCTGGATTAGAGAGGGTGCAGAGGTGATTCACCAGGACGCTGCCTGGAATAGAGAGTGTGCAGAGGAGATTCACCATGCCGCTCCCTGGATTAGAGAGGGTGCAGAAACGATTAACCAGGACGCTTCGATTGGATTAGAGTGGGTGCAGAGGAGATACACCAGGATCCGGCCTGGATTAGAGGGCGCAGAGCAGGTTCACCAGGACGCTGCCTGTATTAGAGAGGGTGCAGAGAAGATGAACCAGGTTGCTGCCTGGATGAGACAGGGTGCAGAGGAGATTCACCAGGATGCTGCCTGGATTATAGAGGGTGCAGAGGAGATTCACCAGGAGGCTGCCTGGATTAGAGAGTGTGCAGAGGAGATTCACCAGGACGCTTTCTTGATTAGAGAGGGTGCAGAGGAGATTCACCAGGACGCTGGCTGGATTAGAGGGGGTGCAGAGGAGATTCACCAGGATGCTGCCTGGATTAGGGTGGGTGCAGAGGATATTCACCAGGATGCTGCCTGGATTAGAGAGGCTGCAGAGGAGATTCACCAGGACGCTGCCTGGATTAGAGAGTGTGCAGAGGAGATTCACCAGGCCGCTGCCTGGATAGAGAGAGGGTGCAGAGCAGATTCACCAGGACGCTTTCTGGATTAGAGAAGGTGCAGAGGAGATTCACCAGGACGCTGCCTGGATTAGAGAGGGTGCCGAGGAGATTCACAAGGATGCGGCCTGGATTAGAGTGTGCAGACGAGATTCATCAGGACCCTGCCTGGATTAGGGAGGGTGCAGAGGAGATTCACCAGGATGCTGACTGGATTAGAGAGGCTGCAGAGGAGATTCACCAGGATGCTGCCTGGATTAGAGAGGGTGCAGAGCAGATTCACCAGGACGTTGCCTGGATCAGAGAGGGTTCAGTGGAGATTCACCAGGATGCTGCTTGGATTAGAGAGGGTGCATAGGAGATTCACCAGGATGCTGCATGGATTAGAGAGGGTGCAGAGGAGATTCACCAGGAGGCTGCCTGGATTAGAGTGGGTGCAGAGGAGATTCACCAGGACGCTGCCCAGATTAGAGATTGTGCAGATGAGATTCACCAGGACGCTGCCTGGATTAGTGAGGGTGCAGGGGAGATTCAACAGGATGTTGCCGGGATTAGAGAGAGTGCAGAGGAGATTCACCAGGACGCTGCCTTGATTAGAGAGGGTGCAGAGGAGATTCACCAGGATGCTGCCTGGATCACGGAGGGTGCAGAGAAAATTCACCGGGATGCTGCCTGGATTAGAGTGGGTGCAGAGGAGATTTACCAGGATGCTGCCTGGATTAGAGAGGGTGCAGAGGAGATTCAGCAGGATGCTGCCTGGATCACGGAGGGTGCAGAGAAAATTCACCGGGATGCTGCCTGGATTAGAGTGGGTGCAGAGGAGATTTACCAGGATGCTGCCTGGATTAGAGAGGGTGCAGGGGAGATTCACCAGGAGGCTGCCTGGATTAGAGAGAATGTGCAGCGGAGATTCACCAGGATGCTGTCTGAATTAGAGAGTGTGCAGAGGAGATTCGAAAGGACGCTGCCTGGATCAGAGTGAGTGCAGAGGAGATTCACCAGGACGCTGGCTGGATTAGAGAGGGTGCAGAGGAGATTCAGCAGGTCGCTGCCTGGATTAGAGAGGGCGCATAGGAGATTCACCAGGATGCTGCCTGGATTAGAGAGTGTGCAGAGGAGAATCACCAGGCCGCTGCCTGGATAGAGAGAGGGTGCAGAGGAGATTCACCAGGACGCTTTCTGGATTAGAGAGGGTGCAGAGGAGATTCACCAGGACGCTGCCTGGATTAGAGAGGGTGCCGAGGAGATTCACCAGGATGCGGCCTGGATTAGAGGGTGCAGAGGAGATTCATCAGGACGCTGCCTGGATTAGGGAGGGTGCAGAGGAGATTCACCAGGATGCTGCCAGGATTAGAGAGGGTGCAGAGGGGATTCACCAGGACGCTGCCTGGATCAGAGAGGGTGCAGTGGAGATTCACCAGTATGCTGCTTGAATTAGAGAGGGTGCATAGGAGATTCACCAGGATGCTGCCTGGTTTAGAGAGAATGTGCAGCGGAGATTCGCCAGGAAGCTGCCTGGATCAGCGAGGGTGCAGACGAGATTCACCAGGATGCTGTCTGGATTAGAGAGGGTGCAGAGGAGATTCACCCGGACGCTGCCTTGATTAGAGAGGGTGCAGAGGAGATTCAGCAGTTCGCTGGCCGAATCAGGGAGGGTGCAGAGGAGATTTACCAGGACGCTGCCTGGATCAGAGAGTGTGCAGAGGAGATTCAGCAGGAAGCGGCCTGGATTAGAGAGGGTGCAGAGAAGATTCACCAGGATGCTGCCTGGATTAGAGTGGGTGCAGAGGAGATTTACCAGGATGCTGCCTGGATTAGAGAGGGTGCAGAGGAGTTTCACCAGGATGCTGCCTGGATTAGAGAGGGTGCAGAGGTGATTCACCAGGACGCTACCTGGAACAGAGAGTGTGCAGAGGAGATTCAGCAGGAAGCTGCCTGGATTAGAGAGGGTGCACAGAAGATTCACCAGGATGCTGCCTGGATTAGAGTGGGTGCAGAGGAGATTTACCAGGATGCTGCCTGGATTAGAGAGGGTACACAGAAGATTCACCAGGACGCTTCCTGGATCAGAGAGGGTGCAGATGAGATTCACCAGTACGCTGCCTGGATTAGAGACGGTGCAGGGGAGATTCACCAGGATGCTGCCGGGATTAGAGAGGGTGCAGAGGAGATTCATCAGGACCCTGCCTGGATTAGGGAGGGTGCAGAGGAGATTCAGCAGGATGCTGACTGGATTAGAGAGGCTGCAGGGGAGATTCACCAGGATGCTGCCTGGATTAGAGAGGGTGCAGAGCAGATTCACCATGACGCTGCCAGGATCAGAGAGGGTTCAGTGGAGATTCACCAGGATGCTGCTTGGATTAGAGAGGGTGCATAGGAGATTCACCAGGATGCTGCCTGGATTAGAGAGGGTGCAGAGAAGATTCACCGGAATGCTGCCTGGATTAGAGAGGGTGCAGAGGAGATTCACCAGGCCGCTCCCTGGATTAGAGAGGGTGCAGAGGCGATTAAACAGGACGCTTCGTGGATTAGAGAGGGTGCAGAGGAGAAACACCAGGATGCGGCCTAGATTAGATGGCGCAGAGGAGATTCACCAGGACGCTGCCTGTATTAGAGAGGGTGCAGAGAAGATTCACCAGGATGCTGCCTGGATGAGACAGGGTACAGAGGAGATTCACCAGGATGCTGCCTGGATTAGAGAGGGTGTAGTGGAGATTCACCAGGACGCTGCCTGGATTAGAGAGTGTGCAGAGGAGATTCACCAGGCCGCTGCCTGGATAGAGAGAGGGTGCAGAGCAGATTCACCCGGACGCTTTCTGGATTAGAGAGAATGTGCAGCGGAGATTCACCAGGATGCTGTCTGAATTAGAGAGTGTGCAGAGGAGATTCGAAAGGACGCTGCCTGGATCAGAGTGAGTGCAGAGGAGATTCACCAGGACGCTGGCTGGATTAGAGAGGGTGCAGAGGAGATTCAGCAGGTCGCTGCCTGGATTAGAGAGGGCGCATAGGAGATTCACCAGGATGCTGCCTGGATTAGAGAGTGTGCAGAGGAGAATCACCAGGCCGCTGCCTGGATAGAGAGAGGGTGCAGAGGAGATTCACCAGGACGCTTTCTGGATTAGAGAGGGTGCAGAGGAGATTCACCAGGACGCTGCCTGGATTAGAGAGGGTGCCGAGGAGATTCACCAGGATGCGGCCTGGATTAGAGGGTGCAGAGGAGATTCATCAGGACGCTGCCTGGATTAGGGAGGGTGCAGAGGAGATTCACCAGGATGCTGCCAGGATTAGAGAGGGTGCAGAGGGGATTCACCAGGACGCTGCCTGGATCAGAGAGGGTGCAGTGGAGATTCACCAGTATGCTGCTTGAATTAGAGAGGGTGCATAGGAGATTCACCAGGATGCTGCCTGGTTTAGAGAGAATGTGCAGCGGAGATTCGCCAGGAAGCTGCCTGGATCAGCGAGGGTGCAGACGAGATTCACCAGGATGCTGTCTGGATTAGAGAGGGTGCAGAGGAGATTCACCCGGACGCTGCCTTGATTAGAGAGGGTGCAGAGGAGATTCAGCAGTTCGCTGGCCGAATCAGGGAGGGTGCAGAGGAGATTTACCAGGACGCTGCCTGGATCAGAGAGTGTGCAGAGGAGATTCAGCAGGAAGCGGCCTGGATTAGAGAGGGTGCAGAGAAGATTCACCAGGATGCTGCCTAGATTAGAGTGGGTGCAGAGGAGATTTACCAGGATGCTGCCTGGATTAGAGAGGGTGCAGAGGAGTTTCACCAGGATGCTGCCTGGATTAGAGAGGGTGCAGAGGTGATTCACCAGGACGCTACCTGGAACAGAGAGTGTGCAGAGGAGATTCAGCAGGAAGCTGCCTGGATTAGAGAGGGTGCACAGAAGATTCACCAGGATGCTGCCTGGATTAGAGTGGGTGCAGAGGAGATTTACCAGGATGCTGCCTGGATTAGAGAGGGTACACAGAAGATTCACCAGGACGCTTCCTGGATCAGAGAGGGTGCAGATGAGATTCACCAGTATGCTGCCTGGATTAGAGACGGTGCAGGGGAGATTCACCAGGATGCTGCCGGGATTAGAGAGGGTGCAGAGGAGATTCATCAGGACCCTGCCTGGATTAGGGAGGGTGCAGAGGAGATTCAGCAGGATGCTGACTGGATTAGAGAGGCTGCAGGGGAGATTCACCAGGATGCTGCCTGGATTAGAGAGGGTGCAGAGCAGATTCACCATGACGCTGCCAGGATCAGAGAGGGTTCAGTGGAGATTCACCAGGATGCTGCTTGGATTAGAGAGGGTGCATAGGAGATTCACCAGGATGCTGCCTGGATTAGAGAGGGTGCAGAGAAGATTCACCGGAATGCTGCCTGGATTAGAGAGGGTGCAGAGGAGATTCACCAGGCGGCTCCCTGGATTAGAGAGGGTGCAGAGGCGATTAAACAGGACGCTTCGTGGATTAGAGAGGGTGCAGAGGAGAAACACCAGGATGCGGCCTAGATTAGATGGCGCAGAGGAGATTCACCAGGACGCTGCCTGTATTAGAGAGGGTGCAGAGAAGATTCACCAGGATGCTGCCTGGATGAGACAGGGTACAGAGGAGATTCACCAGGATGCTGCCTGGATTAGAGAGGGTGTAGTGGAGATTCACCAGGACGCTGCCTGGATTAGAGAGTGTGCAGAGGAGATTCACCAGGCCGCTGCCTGGATAGAGAGAGGGTGCAGAGCAGATTCACCCGGACGCTTTCTGGATTAGAGAAGGTGCAGAGGAGATTCACCAGGACGCTGCCTGGATTAGAGAGGGTGCCGAGGAGATTCACAAGGATGCGGCCTGGATTAGAGAGTGCAGAGGAGATTCATCAGGACCCTGCCTGGATTAGGGAGGGTGCAGAGGAGATTCAGCAGGATGCTGACTGGATTAGAGAGGCTGCAGGGGAGATTCACCAGGATGCTGCCTGGATTAGAGAGGGTGCAGAGCAGATTCACCATGACGCTGCCAGGATCAGAGAGGGTTCAGTGGAGATTCACCAGGATGCTGCTTGGATTAGAGAGGGTGCATAGGAGATTCACCAGGATGCTGCCTGGATTAGAGAGGGTGCAGAGGAGATTCACCAGGAGGCTGCCTGGATTAGAGAGGGTGCAGAGGAGATTCACCAGGATGCTGCCTGGATCAGAGAGGGTGCCGAGAAGATTCACCAGGAGGCTGGCTGGATTAGAGAGGGCGCAGAGGAGATTCACCAGGATGCTGCCTGGATTAGAGAGGGTGCAGAGGAGATTCAGCAGGATGCTGCCTGGATCACGGAGGGTGCAGAGAACATTCACCGGGATGCTGCCTGGATTAGAGTGGGTGCAGAGGAGATTTACCAGGATGCTGCCTGGATTAGAGAGGGGGCAGAGGAGATTCAGCAGGATGCTGCCTGGATCACGGAGGGTGCATAGAAAATTCACCGGGATGCTGCCTGGATTAGAGTGGGTGCAGAGGAGATTCACCAGGATGCTGCCTGGATTAGAGAGGGTGCAGTGGAGATTCACCAGGATGCTGTCTGAATTAGAGAGTGTGCAGAGGAGATTCGAAAGGACGCTGCCTGGATCAGAGTGAGTGCAGAGGAGATTCACCAGGACGCTGGCTGGATTAGAGAGTGTGCAGAGGAGATTCAGCAGGTCGCTGCCTGGATTAGAGAGGGCGCATAGGAGATTCACCAGGATGCTGCCTGGATTAGAGAGGGTGCAGAGGAGAATCACCAGGCCGCTGCCTGGATAGAGAGAGGGTGCAGAGGAGATTCACCAGGACGCTTTCTTGATTAGAGAGGGTGCAGAGGAGATTCACCAGGACGCTGCCCAGATTAGAGATTGTGCAGATGAGATTCACCAGGACGCTGCCTGGATTAGAGAGGGTGCAGAGGAGATTCACCAGGATGCTGCCTGGATTAGAGAGGGTGCAGAGGAGATTCACCAGGATGCTGTCTGGATTAGAGAGTGTGCAGAGGAGATTCGAAAGGACGCTGCCTGGATCAGAGAGGGTGCAGAGGAGATTCACCCGGACGCTGCCTTGATTAGAGAGGGTGCAGAGGAGATTCAGCAGTTCGCTGGCTGGATTAGAGAGGGCGCATAGGAGATTCACCAGGATGCTGCCTGGATTGGAGAGGGTGCAGAGGAGATTTACCAGGACGCTGCCTGGATCAGAGAGGGTACAGAGGAGATTCAGCAGGATGCTGCCTGGATTAGAGAGGGTGCCGAGAAGATTCATCAGGATGCTGCCTGAATCAGACAGCGTGCAGAGAAGATTCACCAGGATGCTGCCTGTATTAGAGAGGGTGCAGAGGAGATTCACCAGTATGCTGCCTGGATTAGAGATGGTGCAGAGGAGATTCACCAGGACGCTGCCTGGATTAGAGAGGGTGCAGAGAAGATTCACCAGGATGCTGCCTGGATTAGAGTGGGTGCAGAGGAGATTCACCAGGATGCTGCCTGGATTAGCGAGGGTACAGAGAAGATTCACCAGGATGCTGCCTGGATTAGGGAGGGTGCAGAGGAGATTCACCAGGACGCTGCCTGGATTAGAGAGGGTGCAGAGGAGATTCACCAGGAGGCTGCCGGGATTAGAGAGGGTGCAGAGGAGATTCACCAGGACGCTGCCTGGATTAGAGCGGGTGCAGAGGAGATTCAAGAGGATGCTGCCTGGATTAGAGAGAGCGCAGAGGAGATTCACCAGGACACTGCCTGGATTAGAGAGGGTGCAGAGGAGATTCACAAGGACGCTTCCTGGATCAGAGAGGGTGCAGTGGAGATTCACCAGGACGCTGCCCAGATTAGAGAGTGTGCAGATGAGATTCACCAGTACGCTGCCTGGATTAGAGACGGTGCAGGGGAGATTCACCAGGATGCTGCCGGGATTAGAGAGGGTGCAGAGGAGATTCATCAGGACCCTGCCTGGATTAGGGAGGGTGCAGAGGAGATTCAGCAGGATGCTGACTGGATTAGAGAGGCTGCAGGGGAGATTCACCAGGATGCTGCTTGGATTAGAGAGGGTGCAGAGCAGATTCACCATGACGCTGCCAGGATCAGAGAGGGTTCAGTGGAGATTCACCAGGATGCTGCTTGGATTAGAGAGGGTGCATAGGAGATTCACCAGGATGCTGCCTGGATTAGAGAGGGTGCAGAGAAGATTCACCGGAATGCTGCCTGGATTAGAGAGGGTGCAGAGGAGATTCACCAGGCGGCTCCCTGGATTAGAGAGGGTGCAGAGGCGATTAACCAGGACGCTTCGTGGATTAGAGAGGGTGCAGAGGAGAAACACCAGGATGCGGCCTAGATTAGATGGCGCAGAGGAGATTCACCAGGACGCTGCCTGTATTAGAGAGGGTGCAGAGAGGATTCACCAGGATGCTGCCTGGATGAGACAGGGTACAGAGGAGATTCAGCAGGATGCTGCCTGGATCACGGAGGGTGCAGAGAAAATTCACCGGGATGCTGCCTGGATTAGAGTGGGTGCAGAGGAGATTTACCAGGATGCTGCCTGGATTAGAGAGGGTGCAGAGGAGATTCAGCAGGATGCTGCCTGGATCACGGAGGGTGCATAGAAAATTCACCGGGATGCTGCCTGGATTAGAGTGGGTGCAGAGGAGATTCACCAGGATGCTGCCTGGATTAGAGAGGGTGCAGTGGAGATTCACCAGGATGCTGTCTGAATTAGAGAGTGTGCAGAGGAGATTCGAAAGGACGCTGCCTGGATCAGAGTGAGTGCAGAGGAGATTCACCAGGACGCTCGCTGGATTAGAGAGTGTGCAGAGGAGATTCAGCAGGTCGCTGCCTGGATTAGAGAGGGCGCATAGGAGATTCACCAGGATGCTGCCTGGATTAGAGAGGGTGCAGAGGAGAATCACCAGGCCGCTGCCTGGATAGAGAGAGGGTGCAGAGGAGATTCACCAGGACGCTTTCTGGATTAGAGAGGGTGCAGAGGAGATTCACCAGGACGCTGCCTGGATTAGAGAGGGTGCCGACGAGATTCACCAGGATGCGGCCTGGATTAGAGGGTGCAGAGGAGATTCATCAGGACGCTGCCTGGATTAGGGAGGGTGCAGAGGAGATTCACCAGGATGCTGCCTGGATTAGAGAGGGTGCAGAGGGGATTCACCAGGATGCTGCCTGGATTAGAGAGGGTGCAAAGCAGATTCACCAGGACGCTGCCTGGATCAGAGAGGGTGCAGTGGAGATTCACCAGTATGCAGCCTGGATTAGAGAGGGTGCAGAGGAGATTCACCAGGACGCTGCCCAGATTAGAGATTGTGCAGATGAGATTCACCAGGACGCTGCCTGCATTAGAGAGGGTGCAGAGGAGATTCACCAGGATGCTGCCTGGATTAGAGAGGGTGCAGAGGAGATTCACCAGGATGCTGTCTGGATTAGAGAGTGTGCAGAGGAGATTCGAAAGGACGCTGCCTGGATCAGAGAGGGTGCAGAGGAGATTCACCCGGACGCTGCCTTGATTAGAGAGGGTGCAGAGGAGATTCAGCAGTTCGCTGGCTGGATTAGAGAGGGCGCATAGGAGATTCACCAGGATGCTGCCTGGATTGGAGAGGGTGCAGAGGAGATTTACCAGGACGCTGCCTGGATCAGAGAGGGTGCAGAGGAGATTCAGCAGGATGCTGCCTGGATTAGAGAGGGTGCCGAGAGGATTCATCAGGATGCTGCCTGAATCAGACAGCGTGCAGAGAAGATTCACCAGGATGCTGCCTGTATTAGAGAGGGTGCAGAGGAGATTCACCAGTATGCTGCCTGGATTAGAGATGGTGCAGAGGAGATTCACCAGGACGCTGCCTGGATTAGAGAGGGTGCAGAGAAGATTCACCAGGATGCTGCCTGGATTAGAGTGGGTGCAGAGGAGATTCACCAGGATGCTGCCTGGATTAGCGAGGGTACAGAGAAGATTCACCAGGATGCTGCCTGGATTAGGGAGGGTGCAGAGGAGATTCATCAGGACGCTGCCTGGATTAGGGAGGGTGCAGAGGAGATTCACCAGGATGCTGCCAGGATTAGAGAGGGTGCAGAGGGGATTCACCAGGATGCTGCCTGGATTAGAGAGTGTGCAAAGCAGATTCACCAGGACGCTGCCTGGATCAGAGAGGGTGCAGTGGAGATTCACCAGTATGCTGCTTGAATTAGAGAGGGTGCATAGGAGATTCACCAGGATGCTGCCTGGTTTAGAGAGAATGTGCAGCGGAGATTCGCCAGGAAGCTGCCTGGATCAGCGAGGGTGCAGACGAGATTCACCAGGATGCTGTCTGGATTAGAGAGGGTGCAGAGGAGATTCACCCGGACGCTGCCTTGATTAGAGAGGGTGCAGAGGAGATTCAGCAGTTCGCTGGCTGGATTAGAGAGGGCGCATAGGAGATTCGCCAGGATGCTGCCGGGATTAGAGAGTGTGCAGAGGAGATTCAAAAGGACGCTGCCTGGATCAGAGAGGGTGCAGAGGAGATTCACCAGGTCGCTGCCTGGATTAGAGAGGGTGCATAGGAGATTCACCAGGATGCTGCCTGGATTAGAGAGGGTGCAGAGGAGATTCAGCAGAATGCTGCCTGGATCAGGGAGGGTGCAGAGAAAATTCACAGGGATGCTGACTGGATTAGCGAGGGTGCAGAGGAGATTCACCAGGACGCTGCCTGAATCAGGGAGGGTGCAGAGGAGATTTACCAGGACGCTGCCTGCATCAGAGAGTGTGCAGAGGAGATTCAGCAGGAAGCGGCCTGGATTAGAGAGGGTGCAGAGAAGATTCACCAGGATGCTGCCTGGATTAGAGTGGGTGCAGAGGAGATTTACCAGGATGCTGCCTGGATTAGAGAGGGTGCAGAGGAGATTCACCAGGATGCTGCCTGGATTAGAGAGGGTGCAGAGGTGATTCACCAGGACGCTACCTGGAACAGAGAGTGTGCAGAGGAGATTCAGCAGGAAGCTGCCTGGATTAGAGAGGGTGCACAGAAGATTCACCAGGATGCTGCCTGGATTAGAGTGGGTGCAGAGGAGATTTACCAGGATGCTGCCTGGATTAGAGAGGGTACACAGAAGATTCACCAGGACGCTTCCTGGATCAGAGAGGGTGCAGTGGAGATTCACCAGGACGCTGCCCAGATTAGAGAGTGTGCAGATGAGATTCACCAGTACGCTGCCTGGATTAGAGACGGTGCAGGGGAGATTCACCAGGATGCTGCCGGGATTAGAGAGGGTGCAGAGGAGATTCATCAGGACCCTGCCTGGATTAGGGAGGGTGCAGAGGAGATTCAGCAGGATGCTGACTGGATTAGAGAGGCTGCAGGGGAGATTCACCAGGATGCTGCCTGGATTAGAGAGGGTGCAGAGCAGATTCACCATGACGCTGCCAGGATCAGAGAGGGTTCAGTGGAGATTCACCAGGATGCTGCTTGGATTAGAGAGGGTGCATAGGAGATTCACCAGGATGCTGCCTGGATTAGAGAGGGTGCAGAGAAGATTCACCGGAATGCTGCCTGGATTAGAGAGGGTGCAGAGGAGATTCACCAGGCGGCTCCCTGGATTAGAGAGGGTGCAGAGGCGATTAACCAGGACGCTTCGTGGATTAGAGAGGGTGCAGAGGAGAAACACCAGGATGCGGCCTAGATTAGATGGCGCAGAGGAGATTCACCAGGACGCTGCCTGTATTAGAGAGGGTGCAGAGAAGATTCACCAGGATGCTGCCTGGATGAGACAGGGTACAGAGGAGATTCACCAGGATGCTGCCTGGATTAGAGAGGGTGTAGTGGAGATTCACCAGGACGCTGCCTGGATTAGAGAGTGTGCAGAGGAGATTCACCAGGCCGCTGCCTGGATAGAGAGAGGGTGCAGAGCAGATTCACCCGGACGCTTTCTGGATTAGAGAAGGTGCAGAGGAGATTCACCAGGACGCTGCCTGGATTAGAGAGGGTGCCGAGGAGATTCACAAGGATGCGGCCTGGATTAGAGTGTGCAGAGGAGATTCATCAGGACCCTGCCTGGATTAGGGAGGGTGCAGAGGAGATTCAGCAGGATGCTGACTGGATTAGAGAGGCTGCAGGGGAGATTCACCAGGATGCTGCCTGGATTAGAGAGGGTGCAGAGCAGATTCACCATGACGCTGCCAGGATCAGAGAGGGTTCAGTGGAGATTCACCAGGATGCTGCTTGGATTAGAGAGGGTGCATAGGAGATTCACCAGGATGCTGCCTGGATTAGAGAGGGTGCAGAGGAGATTCACCAGGAGGCTGCCTGGATTAGAGAGGGTGCAGAGGAGATTCACCAGGATGCTGCCTGGATCAGAGAGGGTGCCGAGAAGATTCACCAGGAGGCTGGCTGGATTAGAGAGGGCGCAGAGGAGATTCACCAGGATGCTGCCTGGATTAGAGAGGGTGCAGAGGAGATTCAGCAGGATGCTGCCTGGATCACGGAGGGTGCAGAGAAAATTCACCGGGATGCTGCCAGGATTAGAGTGGGTGCAGAGGAGATTTACCAGGATGCTGCCTGGATTAGAGAGGGTGCAGAGGAGATTCAGCAGGATGCTGCCTGGATCACGGAGGGTGCATAGAAAATTCACCGGGATGCTGCCTGGATTAGAGTGGGTGCAGAGGAGATTCACCAGGATGCTGCCTGGATTAGAGAGGGTGCAGTGGAGATTCACCAGGATGCTGTCTGAATTAGAGAGTGTGCAGAGGAGATTCGAAAGGACGCTGCCTGGATCAGAGTGAGTGCAGAGGAGATTCACCAGGACGCTGGCTGGATTAGAGAGTGTGCAGAGGAGATTCAGCAGGTCGCTGCCTGGATTAGAGAGGGCGCATAGGAGATTCACCAGGATGCTGCCTGGATTAGAGAGGGTGCAGAGGAGAATCACCAGGCCGCTGCCTGGATAGAGAGAGGGTGCAGAGGAGATTCACCAGGACGCTTTCTGGATTAGAGAGGGTGCAGAGGAGATTCACCAGGACGCTGCCCAGATTAGAGATTGTGCAGATGAGATTCACCAGGACGCTGCCTGGATTAGAGAGGGTGCAGAGGAGATTCACCAGTACGCTGCCTGGATTAGAGACGGTGCAGGGGAGATTCACCAGGATGCTGCCGGGATTAGAGAGGGTGCAGAGGAGATTCATCAGGAACCTGCCTGGATTAGGGAGGGTGCAGAGGAGATTCAGCAGGATGCTGACTGGATTAGAGAGGCTGCAGGGGAGATTCACCAGGATGCTGCCTGGATTAGAGAGGGTGCAGAGCAGATTCACCATGACGCTGCCAGGATCAGAGAGGGTTCAGTGGAGATTCACCAGGATGCTGCTTGGATTAGAGAGGGTGCATAGGAGATTCACCAGGATGCTGCCTGGATTAGAGAGGGTGCAGAGAAGATTCACCGGAATGCTGCCTGGATTAGAGAGGGTGCAGAGGAGATTCACCAGGCGGCTCCCTGGATTAGAGAGGGTGCAGAGGCGATTAACCAGGACGCTTCGTGGATTAGAGAGGGTGCAGAGGAGAAACACCAGGATGCGGCCTAGATTAGATGGCGCAGAGGAGATTCACCAGGACGCTGCCTGTATTAGAGAGGGTGCAGAGAAGATTCACCAGGATGCTGCCTGGATGAGACAGGGTACAGAGGAGATTCACCAGGATGCTGCCTGGATTAGAGAGGGTGTAGTGGAGATTCACCAGGACGCTGCCTGGATTAGTGAGTGTGCAGAGGAGATTCACCAGGCCGCTGCCTGGATAGAGAGAGGGTGCAGAGCAGATTCACCCGGACGCTTTCTGGATTAGAGAAGGTGCAGAGGAGATTCACCAGGACGCTGCCTGGATTAGAGAGGGTGCCGAGGAGATTCACAAGGATGCGGCCTGGATTAGAGTGTGCAGAGGAGATTCATCAGGACCCTGCCTGGATTAGGGAGGGTGCAGAGGAGATTCAGCAGGATGCTGACTGGATTAGAGAGGCTGCAGGGGAGATTCACCAGGATGCTGCCTGGATTAGAGAGGGTGCAGAGCAGATTCACCATGACGCTGCCAGGATCAGAGAGGGTTCAGTGGAGATTCACCAGGATGCTGCTTGGATTAGAGAGGGTGCATAGGAGATTCACCAGGATGCTGCCTGGATTAGAGAAGGGTGCAGAGGAGATTCACCAGGAGGCTGCCTGGATTAGAGAGGGTGCAGAGGAGATTCACCAGGATGCTGCCTGGATCAGAGAGGGTGCCGAGAAGATTCACCAGGAGGCTGGCTGGATTAGAGAGGGCGCAGAGGAGATTCACCAGGATGCTGCCTGGATTAGAGAGGGTGCAGAGGAGATTCAGCAGGATGCTGCCTGGATCACGGGGGGTGCAGAGAAAATTCACCGGGATGCTGCCAGGATTAGAGTGGGTGCAGAGGAGATTTACCAGGATGCTGCCTGGATTAGAGAGGGTGCAGAGGAGATTCAGCAGGATGCTGCCTGGATCACGGAGGGTGCATAGAAAATTCACCGGGATGCTGCCTGGATTAGAGTGGGTGCAGAGGAGATTCACCAGGATGCTGCCTGGATTAGAGAGGGTGCAGTGGAGATTCACCAGGATGCTGTCTGAATTAGAGAGTGTGCAGAGGAGATTCGAAAGGACGCTGCCTGGATCAGAGTGAGTGCAGAGGAGATTCACCAGGACGCTGGCTGGATTAGAGAGTGTGCAGAGGAGATTCAGCAGGTCGCTGCCTGGATTAGAGAGGGCGCATAGGAGATTCACCAGGATGCTGCCTGGATTAGAGAGGGTGCAGAGGAGAATCACCAGGCCGCTGCCTGGATAGAGAGAGGGTGCAGAGGAGATTCACCAGGACGCTTTCTGGATTAGAGAGGGTGCAGAGGAGATTCACCAGGACGCTGCCCAGATTAGAGATTGTGCAGATGAGATTCACCAGGACGCTGCCTGGATTAGAGAGGGTGCAGAGGAGATTCACCAGGATGCTGCCTGGATTAGAGAGGGTGCAGAGGAGATTCACCAGGATGCTGTCTGGATTAGAGAGTGTGCAGAGGAGATTCGAAAGGACGCTGCCTGGATCAGAGAGGGTGCAGAGGAGATTCACCCGGACGCTGCCTTGATTAGAGAGGGTGCAGAGGAGATTCAGCAGTTCGCTGGCTGGATTAGAGAGGGCGCATAGGAGATTCACCAGGATGCTGCCTGGATTGGAGAGGGTGCAGAGGAGATTTACCAGGACGCTGCCTGGATCAGAGAGGGTGCAGAGGAGATTCAGCAGGATGCTGCCTGGATTAGAGAGGGTGCCGAGAAGATTCATCAGGATGCTGCCTGAATCAGACAGCGTGCAGAGAAGATTCACCAGGATGCTGCCTGTATTAGAGAGGGTGCAGAGGAGATTCACCAGTATGCTGCCTGGATTAGAGATGGTGCAGAGGAGATTCACCAGGACGCTGCCTGGATTAGAGAGGGTGCAGAGAAGATTCACCAGGATGCTGCCTGGATTAGAGTGGGTGCAGAGGAGATTCACCAGGATGCTGCCTGGATTAGCGAGGGTACAGAGAAGATTCACCAGGATGCTGCCTGGATTAGGGAGGGTGCAGAGGAGATTCACCAGGACGCTGCCTGGATTAGAGAGGGTGCAGAGGAGATTCACCAGGAGGCTGCCGGGATTAGAGAGGGTGCAGAGGAGATTCACCAGGACGCTGCCTGGATTAGAGCGGGTGCAGAGGAGATTCAAGAGGATGCTGCCTGGATTAGAGAGAGCGCAGAGGAGATTCACCAGGACACTGCCTGGATTAGAGAGGGTGCAGAGGAGATTCACCAGGACGCTTCCTGGATCAGAGAGGGTGCAGTGGAGATTCACCAGGACGCTGCCCAGATTAGAGAGTGTGCAGATGAGATTCACCAGTACGCTGCCTGGATTAGAGACGGTGCAGGGGAGATTCACCAGGATGCTGCCGGGATTAGAGAGGGTGCAGAGGAGATTCATCAGGACCCTGCCTGGATTAGGGAGGGTGCAGAGGAGATTCAGCAGGATGCTGACTGGATTAGAGAGGCTGCAGGGGAGATTCACCAGGATGCTGCCTGGATTAGAGAGGGTGCAGAGCAGATTCACCATGACGCTGCCAGGATCAGAGAGGGTTCAGTGGAGATTCACCAGGATGCTGCTTGGATTAGAGAGGGTGCATAGGAGATTCACCAGGATGCTGCCTGGATTAGAGAGGGTGCAGAGAAGATTCACCGGAATGCTGCCTGGATTAGAGAGGGTGCAGAGGAGATTCACCAGGCGGCTCCCTGGATTAGAGAGGGTGCAGAGGCGATTAACCAGGACGCTTCGTGGATTAGAGAGGGTGCAGAGGAGAAACACCAGGATGCGGCCTAGATTAGATGGCGCAGAGGAGATTCACCAGGACGCTGCCTGTATTAGAGAGGGTGCAGAGAGGATTCACCAGGATGCTGCCTGGATGAGACAGGGTACAGAGGAGATTCACCAGGATGCTGCCTGGATTAGAGAGGGTGTAGTGGAGATTCACCAGGACGCTGCCTGGATTAGAGAGTGTGCAGAGGAGATTCACCAGGCCGCTGCCTGGATAGAGAGAGGGTGCAGAGCAGATTCACCCGGACGCTTTCTGGATTAGAGAAGGTGCAGAGGAGATTCACCAGGACGCTGCCTGGATTAGAGAGGGTGCCGAGGAGATTCACAGGGATGCGGCCTGGATTAGAGTGTGCAGAGGAGATTCATCAGGACCCTGCCTGGATTAGGGAGGGTGCAGAGGAGATTCAGCAGGATGCTGACTGGATTAGAGAGGCTGCAGGGGAGATTCACCAGGATGCTGCCTGGATTAGAGAGGGTGCAGAGCAGATTCACCATGACGCTGCCAGGATCAG
This sequence comes from Hypanus sabinus, assembly GCF_030144855.1. NCBI lineage: Eukaryota > Metazoa > Chordata > Chondrichthyes > Myliobatiformes > Dasyatidae > Hypanus > Hypanus sabinus. The sequence continues at coordinate 381,631 of NW_026778975.1, read as the reverse complement.
AGAGGGTTCAGTGGAGATTCACCAGGATGCTGCTTGGATTAGAGAGGGTGCATAGGAGATTCACCAGGATGCTGCCTGGATTAGAGAGGGTGCAGAGGAGATTCACCAGGAGGCTGCCTGGATTAGAGAGGGTGCAGAGGAGATTCACCAGGATGCTGCCTGGATCAGAAAGGGTGCCGAGAAGATTCACCAGGAGGCTGGCTGGATTAGAGAGGGCGCAGAGGAGATTCACCAGGATGCTGCCTGGATTAGAGAGGGTGCAGAGGAGATTCAGCAGGATGCTGCCTGGATCACGGAGGGTGCAGAGAAAATTCACCGGGATGCTGCCTGGATTAGAGTGGGTGCAGAGGAGATTTACCAGGATGCTGCCTGGATTAGAGAGGGTGCAGAGGAGATTCAGCAGGATGCTGCCTGGATCACGGAGGGTGCATAGAAAATTCACCGGGATGCTGCCTGGATTAGAGTGGGTGCAGAGGAGATTCACCAGGATGCTGCCTGGATTAGAGAGGGTGCAGTGGAGATTCACCAGGATGCTGTCTGAATTAGAGAGTGTGCAGAGGAGATTCGAAAGGACGCTGCCTGGATCAGAGTGAGTGCAGAGGAGATTCACCAGGACGCTGGCTGGATTAGAGAGTGTGCAGAGGAGATTCAGCAGGTCGCTGCCTGGATTAGAGAGGGCGCATAGGAGATTCACCAGGATGCTGCCTGGATTAGAGAGGGTGCAGAGGAGAATCACCAGGCCGCTGCCTGGATAGAGAGAGGGTGCAGAGGAGATTCACCAGGACGCTTTCTGGATTAGAGAGGGTGCAGAGGAGATTCACCAGGACGCTGCCTGGATTAGGGAGGGTGCAGAGGAGATTCACCAGGATGCTGCCTGGATTAGAGAGGGTGCAGAGGGGATTCACCAGGATGCTGCCTGGATTAGAGAGGGTGCAAAGCAGATTCACCAGGACGCTGCCTGGATCAGAGAGGGTGCAGTGGAGATTCACCAGTATGCAGCCTGGATTAGAGAGGGTGCAGAGGAGATTCACCAGGACGCTGCCCAGATTAGAGATTGTGCAGATGAGATTCACCAGGACGCTGCCTGGATTAGAGAGGGTGCAGATGAGATTCACCAGGATGCTGCCTGGATTAGAGAGGGTGCAGAGGAGATTCACCAGGATGCTGTCTGGATTAGAGAGAGTGCAGAGGAGATTCGAAAGGATGCTGCCTGGATCAGAGAGGGTGCAGAGGAGATTCACCCGGACGCTGCCTTGATTAGAGAGGGTGCAGAGGAGATTCAGCAGTTCGCTGGCTGGATTAGAGAGGGCGCATAGGAGATTCACCAGGATGCTGCCTGGATTGGAGAGGGTGCAGAGGAGATTTACCAGGACGCTGCCTGGATCAGAGAGGGTGCAGAGGAGATTCAGCAGGATGCTGCCTGGATTAGAGAGGGTGCCGAGAAGATTCATCAGGATGCTGCCTGAATCAGACAGCGTGCAGAGAAGATTCACCAGGATGCTGCCTGTATTAGAGAGGGTGCAGAGGAGATTCACCAGTATGCTGCCTGGATTAGAGATGGTGCAGAGGAGATTCACCAGGACGCTGCCTGGATTAGAGAGGGTGCAGAGAAGATTCACCAGGATGCTGCCTGGATTAGAGTGGGTGCAGAGGAGATTCACCAGGATGCTGCCTGGATTAGCGAGGGTACAGAGAAGATTCACCAGGATGCTGCCTGGATTAGGGAGGGTGCAGAGGAGATTCACCAGGACGCTGCCTGGATTAGAGAGGGTGCAGAGGAGATTCACCAGGAGGCTGCCGGGATTAGAGAGGGTGCAGAGGAGATTCACCAGGACGCTGCCTGGATTAGAGCGGGTGCAGAGGAGATTCAAGAGGATGCTGCCTGGATTAGAGAGAGCGCAGAGGAGATTCACCAGGACACTGCCTGGATTAGAGAGGGTGCAGAGGAGATTCACCAGGACGCTGCCCAGATTAGAGAGTGTGCAGATGAGATTCACCAGTACGCTGCCTGGATTAGAGACGGTGCAGGGGAGATTCACCAGGATGCTTCCTGGATCAGAGAGGGTGCAGTGGAGATTCACCAGGACGCTGCCCAGATTAGAGAGTGTGCAGATGAGATTCACCAGTACGCTGCCTGGATTAGAGACGGTGCAGGGGAGATTCACCAGGATGCTGCCGGGTTTAGAGAGGGTGCAGAGGAGATTCACCAGGACGCTGCCTAGATTAGAGAGGGTGCAGGGGAGATTCACCAGGATGCTGTCTGGATTAGAGAGTGGGCAGAGGAGATTCAAAAGGACGCTGCCTGGATCACAGAGGGTGCAGAGGAGATTCACCAGGTCGCTGCCTGGATTAGAGAGGGTGCATAGGAGATTCACCAGGATGCTGCCTGGATTAGAGAGGGTGCAGAGGAGATTCAGCAGAATGCTGCCTGGATCAGGGAGGGTGCAGAGAAAATTCACAGGGATGCTGACTGGATTAGCGAGGGTGCAGAGGAGATTCACCAGGACGCTGCCTGAATCAGGGAGGGTGCAGAGGAGATTTACCAGGACGCTGCCTGGATCAGAGAGTGTGCAGAGGAGATTCAGCAGGAAGCGGCCTGGATTAGAGAGGGTGCAGAGAAGATTCACCAGGATGCTGCCTGGATTAGAGTGGGTGCAGAGGAGATTTACCAGGATGCTGCCTGGATTAGAGAGGGTGCAGAGGAGATTCACCAGGATGCTGCCTGGATTAGAGAGGGTGCAGAGGTGATTCACCAGGACGCTACCTGGAACAGAGAGTGTGCAGAGGAGATTCAGCAGGAAGCTGCCTGGATTAGAGAGGGTGCACAGAAGATTCACCAGGATGCTGCCTGGATTAGAGTGGGTGCAGAGGAGATTTACCAGGATGCTGCCTGGATTAGAGAGGGTACACAGAAGATTCACCAGGACGCTGCCTGGATGAGACAGGGTGTAGAAGAGTTTCACCAGGATGCTGCCTGGATTAGAGAGGGTGCAGAGAAGATTCAGCAGGATGCTGCCTGGATTAGAGAGGGTGCAGAGGAGATTCACCAGGACGCTGCCTGGAATAGAGAGTGTGCAGAGGAGATTCATCAGGCCGCTCCCTGGATTAGAGAGGGTGCAGAAACGATTAACCAGGACGCTTCGATTGGATTAGAGTGGGTGCAGAGGAGATACACAAGGATCCGGCCTGGATTAGAGGGCGCAGAGCAGGTTCACCAGGACGCTGCCTGTATTAGAGAGGGTGCAGAGAAGATGCACCAGGATGCTGCCCGGATGAGACAGGGTGCAGAGGAAATTCACCAGGACGCTTTCTGGATTAGAGAGGGTGCCGAGGAGATTCACCAGGATGCTGCCTGGATTAGAGGGGGTGCAGAGGAGATTCACCAGGATGCTGCCTGGATTAGAGAGGGTGCAGAGGAGATTCACCAGGATGCTGCCTGGATTAGAGAGTGTCCAGTGGAGATACACCAGGACGCTACCTGGAAGAGACAGGGTGTAGAAGAGATTCACCAGGATGCTGCCTGGATTAGAGAGGGTGCAGAGAAGATTCACCGGAATGCTGCCTGGATTAGAGAGGGTGCAGAGGAGATTCACCAGGCCGCTCCCTGGATTAGAGAGGGTGCAGAGGCGATTAACCAGGACGCTTCGTGGATTAGAGAGGGTGCAGAGGAGAAACACCAGGATGCGGCCTAGATTAGATGGCGCAGAGGAGATTCACCAGGACGCTGCCTGTATTAGAGAGGGTGCAGAGAAGATTCACCAGGATGCTGCCTGGATGAGACAGGGTTCAGAGGAGATTCACCAGGATGCTGCCTGGATTAGAGAGGGTGTAGTGGAGATTCACCAGGACGCTGCCTGGATTAGAGAGTGTGCAGAGGAGATTCACCAGGCCGCTGCCTGGATAGAGAGAGGGTGCAGAGCAGATTCACCCGGACGCTTTCTGGATTAGAGAAGGTGCAGAGGAGATTCACCAGGACGCTGCCTGGATTAGAGAGGGTGCCGAGGAGATTCACAAGGATGCGGCCTGGATTAGAGTGTGCAGAGGAGATTCATCAGGACCCTGCCTGGATTAGGGAGGGTGCAGAGGAGATTCAGCAGGATGCTGACTGGATTAGAGAGGCTGCAGGGGAGATTCACCAGGATGCTGCCTGGATTAGAGAGGGTGCAGAGCAGATTCACCATGACGCTGCCAGGATCAGAGAGGGTTCAGTGGAGATTCACCAGGATGCTGCTTGGATTAGAGAGGGTGCATAGGAGATTCACCAGGATGCTGCCTGGATTAGAGAGGGTGCAGAGGAGATTCACCAGGAGGCTGCCTGGATTAGAGAGGGTGCAGAGGAGATTCACCAGGATGCTGCCTGGATCAGAGAGGGTGCCGAGAAGATTCACCAGGAGGCTGGCTGGATTAGAGAGGGCGCAGAGGAGATTCACCCGGATGCTGCCTGGATTAGAGAGGGTGCAGAGGAGATTCAGCAGGATGCTGCCTGGATCACGGAGGGTGCAGAGAAAATTCACCGGGATGCTGCCTGGATTAGAGTGGGTGCAGAGGAGATTTACCAGGATGCTGCCTGGATTAGAGAGGGTGCAGAGGAGATTCAGCAGGATGCTGCCTGGATCACGGAGGGTGCAGAGAAAATTCACCGGGATGCTGCCTGGATTAGAGTGGGTGCAGAGGAGATTCACCAGGATGCTGCCTGGATTAGAGAGGGTGCAGTGGAGATTCACCAGGATGCTGTCTGAATTAGAGAGTGTGCAGAGGAGATTCGAAAGGACGCTGCCTGGATCAGAGTGACTGCAGAGGGGATTCACCAGGATGCTGCCTGGATTAGAGAGGGTGCAAAGCAGATTCACCAGGACGCTGCCTGGATCAGAGAGGGTGCAGTGGAGATTCACCAGTATGCAGCCTGGATTAGAGAGGGTGCAGAGGAGATTCACCAGGACGCTGCCCAGATTAGAGATTGTGCAGATGAGATTCACCAGGACGCTGCCTGGATTAGAGAGGGTGCAGAGGAGATTCACCAGGATGCTGCCTGGATTAGAGAGGGTGCAGAGGAGATTCACCAGGATGCTGCCTGGATTAGAGAGGGTTCAGTGGAGATTCACCAGGATGCTGCTTGGATTAGAGAGGGTGCATAGGAGATTCACCAGGATGCTGCCTGGATTAGAGAGGGTGCAGAGGAGATTCACCAGGAGGCTGCCGGGATTAGAGAGGGTGCAGAGGAGATTCACCAGGACGCTGCCTGGATTAGAGCGGGTGCAGAGGAGATTCAAGAGGATGCTGCCTGGATTAGAGAGAGCGCAGAGGAGATTCACCAGGACACTGCCTGGATTAGAGAGGGTGCAGAGGAGATTCACCAGGACGCTGCCCAGATTAGAGAGTGTGCAGATGAGATTCACCAGTACGCTGCCTGGATTAGAGACGGTGCAGGGGAGATTCACCAGGATGCTTCCTGGATCAGAGAGGGTGCAGTGGAGATTCACCAGGACGCTGCCCAGATTAGAGAGTGTGCAGATGAGATTCACCAGTACGCTGCCTGGATTAGAGACGGTGCAGGGGAGATTCACCAGGATGCTGCCGGGTTTAGAGAGGGTGCAGAGGAGATTCACCAGGACGCTGCCTAGATTAGAGAGGGTGCAGGGGAGATTCACCAGGATGCTGTCTGGATTAGAGAGTGGGCAGAGGAGATTCAAAAGGACGCTGCCTGGATCACAGAGGGTGCAGAGGAGATTCACCAGGTCGCTGCCTGGATTAGAGAGGGTGCATAGGAGATTCACCAGGATGCTGCCTGGATTAGAGAGGGTGCAGAGGAGATTCAGCAGAATGCTGCCTGGATCAGGGAGGGTGCAGAGAAAATTCACAGGGATGCTGACTGGATTAGCGAGGGTGCAGAGGAGATTCACCAGGACGCTGCCTGAATCAGGGAGGGTGCAGAGGAGATTTACCAGGACGCTGCCTGGATCAGAGAGTGTGCAGAGGAGATTCAGCAGGAAGCGGCCTGGATTAGAGAGGGTGCAGAGAAGATTCACCAGGATGCTGCCTGGATTAGAGTGGGTGCAGAGGAGATTTACCAGGATGCTGCCTGGATTAGAGAGGGTGCAGAGGAGATTCACCAGGATGCTGCCTGGATTAGAGAGGGTGCAGAGGTGATTCACCAGGACGCTACCTGGAACAGAGAGTGTGCAGAGGAGATTCAGCAGGAAGCTGCCTGGATTAGAGAGGGTGCACAGAAGATTCACCAGGATGCTGCCTGGATTAGAGTGGGTGCAGAGGAGATTTACCAGGATGCTGCCTGGATTAGAGAGGGTACACAGAAGATTCACCAGGACGCTGCCTGGATGAGACAGGGTGTAGAAGAGTTTCACCAGGATGCTGCCTGGATTAGAGAGGGTGCAGAGAAGATTCAGCAGGATGCTGCCTGGATTAGAGAGGGTGCAGAGGAGATTCACCAGGACGCTGCCTGGAATAGAGAGTGTGCAGAGGAGATTCATCAGGCCGCTCCCTGGATTAGAGAGGGTGCAGAAACGATTAACCAGGACGCTTCGATTGGATTAGAGTGGGTGCAGAGGAGATACACAAGGATCCGGCCTGGATTAGAGGGCGCAGAGCAGGTTCACCAGGACGCTGCCTGTATTAGAGAGGGTGCAGAGAAGATGCACCAGGATGCTGCCCGGATGAGACAGGGTGCAGAGGAGATTCACCAGGCCGCTGCCTGGATACAGAGAGGGTGCAGAGGAAATTCACCAGGACGCTTTCTGGATTAGAGAGGGTGCAGAGGAGATTCACCAGGACGCTGGCTGGATTAGAGTGGGTGCCGAGGAGATTCACCAGGATGCTGCCTGGATTAGAGGGGGTGCAGAGGAGATTCACCAGGATGCTGCCTGGATTAGAGAGGGTGCAGAGGAGATTCACCAGGATGCTGCCTGGATTAGAGAGTGTCCAGTGGAGATACACCAGGACGCTACCTGGAAGAGACAGGGTGTAGAAGAGATTCACCAGGATGCTGCCTGGATTAGAGAGGGTGCAGAGAAGATTCACCGGAATGCTGCCTGGATTAGAGAGGGTGCAGAGGAGATTCACCAGGCCGCTCCCTGGATTAGAGAGGGTGCAGAGGCGATTAACCAGGACGCTTCGTGGATTAGAGAGGGTGCAGAGGAGAAACACCAGGATGCGGCCTAGATTAGATGGCGCAGAGGAGATTCACCAGGACGCTGCCTGTATTAGAGAGGGTGCAGAGAAGATTCACCAGGATGCTGCCTGGATGAGACAGGGTTCAGAGGAGATTCACCAGGATGCTGCCTGGATTAGAGAGGGTGTAGTGGAGATTCACCAGGACGCTGCCTGGATTAGAGAGTGTGCAGAGGAGATTCACCAGGCCGCTGCCTGGATAGAGAGAGGGTGCAGAGCAGATTCACCCGGACGCTTTCTGGATTAGAGAAGGTGCAGAGGAGATTCACCAGGACGCTGCCTGGATTAGAGAGGGTGCCGAGGAGATTCACAAGGATGCGGCCTGGATTAGAGTGTGCAGAGGAGATTCATCAGGACCCTGCCTGGATTAGGGAGGGTGCAGAGGAGATTCAGCAGGATGCTGACTGGATTAGAGAGGCTGCAGGGGAGATTCACCAGGATGCTGCCTGGATTAGAGAGGGTGCAGAGCAGATTCACCATGACGCTGCCAGGATCAGAGAGGGTTCAGTGGAGATTCACCAGGATGCTGCTTGGATTAGAGAGGGTGCATAGGAGATTCACCAGGATGCTGCCTGGATTAGAGAGGGTGCAGAGGAGATTCACCAGGAGGCTGCCTGGATTAGAGAGGGTGCAGAGGAGATTCACCAGGATGCTGCCTGGATCAGAGAGGGTGCCGAGAAGATTCACCAGGAGGCTGGCTGGATTAGAGAGGGCGCAGAGGAGATTCACCCGGATGCTGCCTGGATTAGAGAGGGTGCAGAGGAGATTCAGCAGGATGCTGCCTGGATCACGGAGGGTGCAGAGAAAATTCACCGGGATGCTGCCTGGATTAGAGTGGGTGCAGAGGAGATTTACCAGGATGCTGCCTGGATTAGAGAGGGTGCAGAGGAGATTCAGCAGGATGCTGCCTGGATCACGGAGGGTGCAGAGAAAATTCACCGGGATGCTGCCTGGATTAGAGTGGGTGCAGAGGAGATTCACCAGGATGCTGCCTGGATTAGAGAGGGTGCAGTGGAGATTCACCAGGATGCTGTCTGAATTAGAGAGTGTGCAGAGGAGATTCGAAAGGACGCTGCCTGGATCAGAGTGACTGCAGAGGGGATTCACCAGGATGCTGCCTGGATTAGAGAGGGTGCAAAGCAGATTCACCAGGACGCTGCCTGGATCAGAGAGGGTGCAGTGGAGATTCACCAGTATGCAGCCTGGATTAGAGAGGGTGCAGAGGAGATTCACCAGGACGCTGCCCAGATTAGAGATTGTGCAGATGAGATTCACCAGGACGCTGCCTGGATTAGAGAGGGTGCAGAGGAGATTCACCAGGATGCTGCCTGGATTAGAGAGGGTGCAGAGGAGATTCACCAGGATGCTGTCTGGATTAGAGAGTGTGCAGAGGAGATTCGAAAGGACGCTGCCTGGATCAGAGAGGGTGCAGAGGAGATTCACCCGGACGCTGCCTTGATTAGAGAGTGTGCAGAGGAGATTCAGCAGTTCGCTGGCTGGATTAGAGAGGGCGCATAGGAGATTCACCAGGATGCTGCCTGGATTGGAGAGGGTGCAGAGGAGATTTACCAGGACGCTGCCTGGATCAGAGAGGGTGCAGAGGAGATTCAGCAGGATGCTGCCTGGATTAGAGAGGGTGCCGAGAAGATTCATCAGGATGCTGCCTGAATCAGACAGCGTGCAGAGAAGATTCACCAGCATGCTGCCTGTATTAGAGAGGGTGCAGAGGAGATTCACCAGTATGCTGCCTGGATTAGAGATGGTGCAGAGGAGATTCACCAGGACGCTGCCTGGATTAGAGAGGGTGCAGAGAAGATTCACCAGGATGCTGCCTGGATTAGAGTGGGTGCAGAGGAGATTCACCAGGATGCTGCCTGGATTAGCGAGGGTACAGAGAAGATTCACCAGGATGCTGCCTGGATTAGGGAGGGTGCAGAGGAGATTCACCAGGACGCTGCCTGGATTAGAGAGGGTGCAGAGGAGATTCACCAGGAGGCTGCCGGGATTAGAGAGGGTGCAGAGTAGATTCACCAGGACGCTGCCTGGATTAGAGCGGTTGCAGAGGAGATTCAAGAGGATGCTGCCTGGATTAGAGAGAGCGCAGAGGAGATTCACCAGGACACTGCCTGGATTAGAGAGGGTGCAGAGGAGATTCACCAGGACGCTTCCTGGATCAGAGAGGGTGCAGTGGAGATTCACCAGGACGCTGCCCAGATTAGAGAGTGTGCAGATGAGATTCACCAGTACGCTGCCTGGATTAGAGACGGTGCAGGGGAGATTCACCAGGATGCTGCCGGGATTAGAGAGGGTGCAGAGGAGATTCACCAGGACGCTGCCTAGATTAGAGAGGGTGCAGGGGAGATTCACCAGGATGCTGTCTGGATTAGAGAGTCGGCAGAGGAGATTCAAAAGGACGCTGCCTGGATCACAGAGGGTGCAGAGGAGATTCACCAGGACGCTGCCTGGATTAGAGAGGGTGCAGAGGAGATCCACCAGGAGGCTGCCTGGATTAGAGAGGGTGCAGAGGAGATTTAGCTGTATGCTTCCTGGATTAGAGAGGGTGCAGAGGAGATTCACCAGGACGCTGCCTGGATTAGAGAGGGTGCCGAGGAGATTCACCAGGATGCGGCCAGGATTAGAGAGGGTGCATTGGAGATTCACCAGGATGCTGCCTGGATTAAAGAGGGTGCAGAGGAGATTCACCTGGATGCTGCCTGGATTAGAGATTGTGCAGATGAGATTCACAAGGACGCTGCCCAGATTAGAGATTGTGCAGATGAGATTCACCAGGAAGCTGCCTGGATTAGAGAGGGTGCAGGGGAGATTCACCAGGATGCTGCCTGGATTAGAGAGGGTGCAGAGGAGATTCACCAGGATGCTGCCTGGATTAGAGAGGGTGCAGAGGAGATTCAAAAGGACGCTGCCTGGATCAGAGAGGGTGCAGAGGAGATTCACCAGGAGGCTGCCTGGATTAGAGAGGGTTCAGAGGAGATTTACCAGGATGCTGCCTGGACTAGAGAGGGTGCAGAGGAGATTCACCAGAATGCTGCCTGGATTAGAGGGGGTGCAGAGGAGATTCAGCTGCATGCCTCCTGGATTAGAGAGGGTGCAGAGGAGATTCACCAGGATGCTGCCTGGATTAGAGAGGGTGCAGAGGGGATTCACCAGGATGCTGCCTGGATTAGAGAGGGTGCAAAGCAGATTCACCAGGACGCTGCCTGGATCAGAGAGGGTGCAGTGGAGATTCACCAGTATGCAGCCTGGATTAGAGAGGGTGCAGAGGAGATTCACCAGGACACTGCCCAGATTAGAGATTGTGCAGATGAGATTCACCAGGACGCTGCCTGGATTAGAGAGGGTGCAGAGGAGATTCACCAGGATGCTGCCTGGATTAGAGAGGGTGCAGAGGAGATTCACCAGGATGCTGTCTGGATTAGAGAGTGTGCAGAGGAGATTCGAAAGGACGCTGCCTGGATCAGAGAGGGTGCAGAGGAGATTCACCCGGACGCTGCCTTGATTAGAGAGGGTGCAGAGGAGATTCAGCAGTTCGCTGGCTGGATTAGAGAGGGCGCATTGGAGATTCACCAGGATGCTGCCTGGATTGGAGAGGGTGCAGAGGAGATTTACCAGGACGCTGCCTGGATCAGAGAGGGTGCAGAGGAGATTCAGCAGGATGCTGCCTGGATTAGAGAGGGTGCCGAGAAGATTCATCAGGATGCTGCCTGAATCAGACAGCGTGCAGAGAAGATTCACCAGGATGCTGCCTGTATTAGAGAGGGTGCAGAGGAGATTCACCAGTATGCTGCCTGGATTAGAGATGGTGCAGAGGAGATTCACCAGGACGCTGCCTGGATTAGAGAGGGTGCAGAGAAGATTCACCAGGATGCTGCCTGGATTAGAGTGGGTGCAGAGGAGATTCACCAGGATGCTGCCTGGATTAGCGAGGGTACAGAGAAGATTCACCAGGATGCTGCCTGGATTAGGGAGGGTGCAGAGGAGATTCACCAGGACGCTGCCTGGATTAGAGAGGGTGCAGAGGAGATTCACCAGGAGGCTGCCGGGATTAGAGAGGGTGCAGAGGAGATTCACCAGGACGCTGCCTGGATTAGAGCGGGTGCAGAGGAGATTCAAGAGGATGCTGCCTGGATTAGAGAGAGCGCAGAGGAGATTCACCAGGACACTGCCTGGATTAGAGAGGGTGCAGAGGAGATTCACCAGGACGCTTCCTGGATCAGAGAAAGTGCAGTGGAGATTCACCAGGACGCTGCCCAGATTAGAGAGTGTGCAGATGAGATTCACCAGTACGCTGCCTGGATTAGAGACGGTGCAGGGGAGATTCACCAGGATGCTGCCGGGATTAGAGAGGGTGCAGAGGAGATTCACCAGGACGCTGCCTAGATTAGAGAGGGTGCAGGGGAGATTCACCAGGATGCTGTCTGGATTAGAGAGTGGGCAGAGGAGATTCAAAAGGACGCTGCCTGGATCACAGAGGGTGCAGAGGAGATTCACCAGGACGCTGCCTGGATTAGAGAGGGTGCAGAGGAGATCCACCAGGAGGCTGCCTGGATTAGAGAGGGTGCAGAGGAGATTTAGATGTATGCTTCCTGGATTAGAGAGGGTGCAGAGGAGATTCACCAGGACGCTGCCTGGATTAGAGAGGGTGCCGAGGAGATTCACCAGGATGCGGCCAGGATTAGAGAGGGTGCATTGGAGATTCACCAGGATGCTGCCTGGATTAAAGAGGGTGCAGAGGAGATTCACCAGGATGCTGCCTGGATTAGAGATTGTGCAGATGAGATTCACAAGGACGCTGCCCAGATTAGAGATTGTGCAGATGAGATTCACCAGGAAGCTGCCTGGATTAGAGAGGGTGCAGGGGAGATTCACCAGGATGCTGCCTGGATTAGAGAGGGTGCCGAGGAGATTCACCAGGATGCTGCCTGGATTAGAGAGGGTGCAGAGGAGATTCAAAAGGACGCTGCCTGGATCAGAGAGGGTGCAGAGGAGATTCACCAGGAGGCTGCCTGGATTAGAGAGGGTTCAGAGGAGATTTACCAGGATGCTGCCTGGACTAGAGAGGGTGCAGAGGAGATTCACCAGAATGCTGCCTGTATTAGAGGGGTTGCAGAGGAGATTCAGCTGCATGCCTCCTGGATTAGAGAGGGTGCAGAGAAGATTCACCAGGATGCTGCCTGGATGAGACAGGGTGTAGAATAGTTTCACTAGGATGCTGCCTGGATTAGAGAGGGTGCAGAGAAGATTCACAAGAATGCTGCCTGGATCAGAGAGGGTGCAGAGGAGATTCACCAGGACGCTGCCTGGAATAGAGAGTGTGCAGAGGAGATTCACCAGGCCGCTCCCTGGATTAGAGAGGTTGCAGAGGAGATTAACCAGGATGCTGCCTGGATTAGAGAGTGTGCAGAGGAGATTCACCAGGACGCTGCCTGGATTAGAGAGGGTGCAGAGCAGATTCACCAGGACGCTGCCTGGATTAGAGCGGGAGCAGAGGAGATTCACCTGGAGGCTGCCTGGATCATTGAGGGTGCAGTCGAGATGCACCAGGATGCTGTCTGGATTAGAGAGTGTGCAGAGGAGATTCAAAAGGACGCTGCCTGGATTAGAGAGGGTGCAGAGCAGATTCAGCAGGATGCTGCCTAGATCAGGGAGGGTGCAGAGAAGATTCACCAGGATGCTGTCTGGATTAGAGTGGGTGCAGAGGAGATTTACCAGGATGCTGCCTGGATTAGAGAGGGTGCAGCGGAGATTCACCAGAATGCTGCCTGGATTAGAGAGGGTGCAGAGAAGATTCCCAAGGATGCTGCCTGGATTAGAGAGGGTGCAGAGGAGACTCACCAGGATGCTGCCTGGATTAGAGAGGGTGCAGAGGTGATTCACCAGGAAGCTGCCTGGATTAGAGAGGGTTCAGAGGAGATTTACCAGGATGCTGCCTGGATTAGAGAGGGTGCAGAGGAGATTCACCAGGATGCTGCCTGGATTAGAGAGGGTGCAGAGAAGTTTCACCAGGATGCTGCCTGGATTAGAGAGGGTGCAGAGGAGATTTAACAGGATGCTGCCTGGATTAGAGAGGGTGCAGAGGAGATTCACCAGGATGCTGCCTGGATTAGAGAGGGTGCAGAGAAGATTCATCAGGATGCTGCCTGGATTAGAGAGGGTGCAGAGGAGATTCACCAGGATGCTGCCTGGATTACAGAGGGTGCAGAGAAGATTCAACAGAATGCTGCCTGGATTAGAGAGGGTGCTGAGGAGATTCACCAGGATGCTGCCTGGAATAGAGAGAATGTGCAGCGGAGATTCACAAGGATGCTGCCTGGATCAGCGAGGGTGCAGAGGAGATTCACCAGGACGCTGCCTGGATCAGAGAGTGTGCAGAGGAGATTCAAAAGGACGCTGCCTGGATTAGAGAGGGTGCAGAGCAGATTCACCAGGATGCTGTCTAGATTAGAGTGGGTGCAGAGGAGATTTACCAGGATGCTGCCTGGATTAGAGAGGGTGCAGAGGAGATTCACCAGGACGCTGCCTGGATCAGAGAGGGTGCAGAGGAGACTCACCAGGATGCTGCCTGAATTAGAGAGGGTGCAGAGGAGATTCACCAGGAGGCTGCCTGGATTAGAGAGTGTTCAGAGGAGATTTACCAGGATGCTGCCTGGATTAGAGACTGTGCAGAGGAGATTCAAAAGGACGCTGCCTGGATCAGAGAGGGTGCAAAGGAGATTCACCAGGTCGCTGCCTGGGTTAGAGAGGGTGCATAGGAGATTCACCAGGATGCTGCCTGGATTAGAGAGGGTGCAGAGGAGATTCAGCAGAATGCGGCCTGGATCAGGGAGGGTGCAGAGAAAATTCACAGGGATGCTGCCTGGATTAGCGAGGGTGCAGAGGAGATTCACCAGGACGCTGCCTGAATCAGGGAGGGTGCAGAGGAGATTTACCAGGACGCTGCCTGGATCAGAGAGTGTGCAGAGGAGATTCAGCAGGAAGCTGCCTGGATTAGAGAGGGTGCAGAGAAGATTCACCAGGATGCTGCCTGGATTAGAGTGGGTGCAGAGGAGATTTACCAGGATGCTGCCTGGATTAGAGAGGGTGCAGAGGAGATTCACCAGGATGCTGCCTGGATTAGAGAGGGTGCAGAGAAGATTCACCAGGATGCTGCCTGGATTAGAGAGGGTGCAGAGGTGATTCACAAGGACGCTGCCTGGATCAGAGAGTGTGCAGAGGAGATTCAGCAGGAAGCTGCCCGGATTAGAGAGGGTGCAGAGAAGATTCACCAGGATGCTGCCTGGATTAGAGTGGGTGCAGAGGAGATTCACCAGGATGCTGCCTGGATTAGAGAGGGTGCAGAGGAGATTCACCAGGACGCTGCCTGGAATAGAGAGTGTGCAGAGGAGATTCACCAGGCCGCTCCCTGGATTAGAGAGGGTGCAGAAGCGATTAACCAGGACGCTTCGTGGATTAGAGTGGGTGCAGAGGAGATACACCAGGATCCGGCCTGGATTAGAGAGGGTGCAGAGGAGATTCACCAGGATGCTGTCTGGATTAGTGAGTGTGCAGAGGAGATTCAAAAGGACGCTGCCTGGATTAGAGAGGGTGCAGAGCAGATTCAGCAGGGTGCTGCCTAGATCAGGGAGGGTGCAGAGAAGATTCACCAGGATGCTGTCTGGATTAGACTGGGTGCAGAGGAGATTTACCAGGATGCTGCCTGGATTAGAGAGGGTGCAGAGGAGATTCAACAGGATGCTGCCTGGATTACAGAGGGTGCAGAGAAGATTCCAAAGGATGCTGCCTGGATTAGAGAGGGTGCAGAGGAGACTCACCAGGATGCTGCCTGGATTAGAGAAGGTGCAGAGGAGATTCACCAGGATGCTGCCTGGATTAGAGAGGGTGCAGTGGAGAATCACCAGGACGCTGCCTGGATTAGAGAGTGTGCTGAGGAGATTCACCAGGATGCTGCCTGGATTAGAGAGGGTGCAGAGGAGAGTCACCAGGACGCTGCCTGGATTAGAGAGGGTGACGAGGAGATTCACCAGGACGCTGCCTGGATCAGAGAAGGTGCAGTGGAGATTCACCAGGATGCTGCCTGGATTAGAGAGGGTGCATAGGGGATTCACCAGGATGCTGCCTGGATTAGAGAGGGTTCAGAGGAGATTCACCAGGAGGCTGCCTGGATTAGAGAGGGTGCAGAGGAGATTCACCAGGACGCTGCCCAGATTAGAGACGGTGCAGGGGCGATTCACCAGGATGCTGCCTGGATTAGAGAGGGTGCATAGGAGATTCACCAGGATGCTGCCTGGATTAGAGAGGGTGCAGAGAAGTTTCACCAGGATGCTGCCTGGATTAGAGAGGGTGCAGAGGAGATTCACCAGGACGCTGCCTGGATTAGAGAGTGTGCAGAGGAGATTCACCAGGCCGCTGCCTGGATACAGAGAGGGTGCAGAGGAGATTCACCAGGACGCTTTCTGGATTAGAGAGGGTTCAGAGGAGATTCACCAGGACGCTGGGTGGATTAGAGAGGGTGCCGAGGAGATTCGCCAGGATTCTGCCTGGATTAGAGAGGGTGCAGAGGAGATTCACCAGGATGCTGCCTGGATTAGGGAGGGTGCAGAGGAGATTCACCAGGACGCTGCCTGGATTAGAGAGGGTGCAGAGGACATTCACCAGGAGGCTGCCGGGATTAGAGAGGGTGCAGAGGCGATTCACCAGGACGCTGCCTGGATTAGAGCGGGTGCAGAGGAGATTCAAGAGGATGCTGCCTGGATTAGAGAGAGCGCAGAGGAGATTCACCAGGACACTGCCTGGATTAGAGAGGGTGCAGAAGAGATTCACCAGGACGCTTCCTGGATCAGAGAGGGTGCAGTGGAGATTCACCAGGACGCTGCCCAGATTAGAGAGTGTGCAGATGAGATTCACCAGTACGCTGCCTGGATTAGAGACGGTGCAGGTGAGATTCACCAGGATGCTGCCAGGATTAGAGAGGGTGCAGAGGAGATTCACCAGGACGCTGCCTAGATTAGAGAGGGTGCAGGGGAGATTCACCAGGATGCTGTCTGGATTAGCGAGTGGGCAGAGGAGATTCAAAAGGACGCTGCCTGGATCACAGAGGGTGCAGAGGAGATTCACCAGGACGCTGCCTGGATTAGAGAGGGTGCAGAGGAGATCCACCAGGAGGCTGCCTGGATTAGAGAGGGTGCAGAGGAGATTTAGCTGTATGCTTCCTGGATTAGAGAGGGTGCAGAGGAGATTCACCAGGACGCTGCCTGGATTAGAGAGGGTGCCGAGGAGATTCACCAGGATGCGGCCAGGATTAGAGAGGGTGCAGGGGAGATTCACCAGGATGCTGCCTGGATTAGAGAGGGTGCAGAGGAGATTCACCAGGATGCTGCCTGGATTAGAGAGGGTGCAGAGGAGATTCAAAAGGACGCTGCCTGGATCAGAGAGGGTGCAGAGGAGATTCACCAGGAGGCTGCCTGGATTAGAGAGGGTTCAGAGGAGATTTACCAGGATGCTGCCTGGACTAGAGAGGGTGCAGAGGAGATTCACCAGAATGCTGCCTGGATTAGAGGGGTTGCAGAGGAGATTCAGCTGCATGCCTCCTGGATTAGAGAGGGTGCAGGGAAGATTCACCAGGATGCTGCCTGGATGAGACAGGGTGTAGAATAGTTTCACTAGGATGCTGCCTGGATTAGAGAGGGTGCAGAGAAGATTCTCAAGAATGCTGCCTGGATCAGAGAGGGTGCAGAGGAGATTCACCAGGACGCTGCCTGGAATAGAGAGTGTGCAGAGGAGATTCACCAGGCCGCTCCCTGGATTAGGGAGGGTGCAGAAGCGATGAACCAGGACGCTTCGTGGATTACAGTGGGTGCAGAGGAGATACACCGGCATCCGGGCTAGATTAGTGGGCGCAGAGCAGATTCACCAGGACGCTGCCTGGATTAGGGAGTGTGCAGAGGAGATTCACCAGGATGCTGCCTGGATTAGAGAGTTTGCAGAGGAGATTAACCAGGATGCTGCCTGGATTAGAGAGTGTGCAGAGGAGATTCACCAGGACGCTGCCTGGATTAGAGAGGGTGCAGAGCAGATTCACCAGGACGCTGCCTGGATTAGAGCGGGAGCAGAGGAGATTCACCTGGAGGCTGCCTGGATCATTGAGGGTGCAGTCGAGATGCACCAGGATGCCGTCTGGATTAGA
Organism: Hypanus sabinus; assembly: GCF_030144855.1. NCBI lineage: Eukaryota > Metazoa > Chordata > Chondrichthyes > Myliobatiformes > Dasyatidae > Hypanus > Hypanus sabinus. Next base: position 364,245 of record NW_026778975.1, on the reverse strand, counting down.
GAGTGTGCAGAGGAGATTCAAAAGGACGCTGCCTGGATTAGAGAGGGTGCAGAGCAGATTCAGCAGGATGCTGCCTAGATCAGGGAGGGTGCAGAGAAGATTCACCAGGATGCTGTCTGGATTAGAGTGGGTGCAGAGGAGATTTACCAGGATGCTGCCTGGATTAGAGAGGGTGCAGCGGAGATTCACCAGAATGCTGCCTGGATTAGAGAGGGTGCAGAGAAGATTCCCAAGGATGCTGCCTGGATTAGAGAGGGTGCAGAGGAGACTCACCAGGATGCTGCCTGGATTAGAGAGGGTGCAGAGGTGATTCACCAGGAAGCTGCCTGGATTAGAGAGGGTTCAGAGGAGATTTACCAGGATGCTGCCTGGATTAGAGAGGGTGCAGAGGAGATTCACCAGGATGCTGCCTGGATTAGAGAGGGTGCAGAGAAGTTTCACCAGGATGCTGCCTGGATTAGAGAGGGTGCAGAGGAGATTTAACAGGATGCTGCCTGGATTAGAGAGGGTGCAGAGGAGATTCACCAGGATGCTGCCTGGATTAGAGAGGGTGCAGAGAAGATTCATCAGGATGCTGCCTGGATTAGAGAGGGTGCAGAGGAGATTCACCAGGATGCTGCCTGGATTACAGAGGGTGCAGAGAAGATTCAACAGAATGCTGCCCAGATTAGAGAGTGTGCAGATGAGATTCACCAGTACGCTGCCTGGATTAGAGACGGTGCAGGTGAGATTCACCAGGATGCTGCCAGGATTAGAGAGGGTGCAGAGGAGATTCACCAGGACGCTGCCTAGATTAGAGAGGGTGCAGGGGAGATTCACCAGGATGCTGTCTGGATTAGCGAGTGGGCAGAGGAGATTCAAAAGGACGCTGCCTGGATCACAGAGGGTGCAGAGGAGATTCACCAGGACGCTGCCTGGATTAGAGAGGGTGCAGAGGAGATCCACCAGGAGGCTGCCTGGATTAGAGAGGGTGCAGAGGAGATTTAGCTGTATGCTTCCTGGATTAGAGAGGGTGCAGAGGAGATTCACCAGGACGCTGCCTGGATTAGAGAGGGTGCCGAGGAGATTCACCAGGATGCGGCCAGGATTAGAGAGGGTGCAGGGGAGATTCACCAGGATGCTGCCTGGATTAGAGAGGGTGCAGAGGAGATTCACCAGGATGCTGCCTGGATTAGAGAGGGTGCAGAGGAGATTCAAAAGGACGCTGCCTGGATCAGAGAGGGTGCAGAGGAGATTCACCAGGAGGCTGCCTGGATTAGAGAGGGTTCAGAGGAGATTTACCAGGATGCTGCCTGGACTAGAGAGGGTGCAGAGGAGATTCACCAGAATGCTGCCTGGATTAGAGGGGTTGCAGAGGAGATTCAGCTGCATGCCTCCTGGATTAGAGAGGGTGCAGGGAAGATTCACCAGGATGCTGCCTGGATGAGACAGGGTGTAGAATAGTTTCACTAGGATGCTGCCTGGATTAGAGAGGGTGCAGAGAAGATTCTCAAGAATGCTGCCTGGATCAGAGAGGGTGCAGAGGAGATTCACCAGGACGCTGCCTGGAATAGAGAGTGTGCAGAGGAGATTCACCAGGCCGCTCCCTGGATTAGGGAGGGTGCAGAAGCGATGAACCAGGACGCTTCGTGGATTACAGTGGGTGCAGAGGAGATACACCGGCATCCGGGCTAGATTAGTGGGCGCAGAGCAGATTCACCAGGACGCTGCCTGGATTAGGGAGTGTGCAGAGGAGATTCACCAGGATGCTGCCTGGATTAGAGAGTTTGCAGAGGAGATTAACCAGGATGCTGCCTGGATTAGAGAGTGTGCAGAGGAGATTCACCAGGACGCTGCCTGGATTAGAGAGGGTGCAGAGCAGATTCACCAGGACGCTGCCTGGATTAGAGCGGGAGCAGAGGAGATTCACCTGGAGGCTGCCTGGATCATTGAGGGTGCAGTCGAGATGCACCAGGATGCCGTCTGGATTAGAGAGTGTGCAGAGGAGATTCAAAAGGACGCTGCCTGGATTAGAGAGGGTGCAGAGCAGATTCAGCAGGATGCTGCCTAGATCAGGGAGGGTGCAGAGAAGATTCACCAGGATGCTGTCTGGATTAGAGTGGGTGCAGAGGAGATTTACCAGGATGCTGCCTGGATTAGAGAGGGTGCAGCGGAGATTCACCAGAATGCTGCCTGGATTAGAGAGGGTGCAGAGAAGATTCCCAAGGATGCTGCCTGGATTAGAGAGGGTGCAGAGGAGACTCACCAGGATGCTGCCTGGATTAGAGAGGGTGCAGAGGTGATTCACCAGGAAGCTGCCTGGATTAGAGAGGGTTCAGAGGAGATTTACCAGGATGCTGCCTGGATTAGAGAGGGTGCAGAGGAGATTCACCAGGATGCTGCCTGGATTAGAGAGGGTGCAGAGAAGTTTCACCAGGATGCTGCCTGGATTAGAGAGGGTGCAGAGGAGATTTAACAGGATGCTGCCTGGATTAGAGAGGGTGCAGAGGAGATTCACCAGGATGCTGCCTGGATTAGAGAGGGTGCAGAGAAGATTCATCAGGATGCTGCCTGGATTAGAGAGGGTGCAGAGGAGATTCACCAGGATGCTGCCTGGATTACAGAGGGTGCAGAGAAGATTCAACAGAATGCTGCCTGGATTAGAGAGGGTGCTGAGGAGATTCACCAGGATGCTGCCAGGAATAGAGAGAATGTGCAGCGGAGATTCACAAGGATGCTGCCTGGATCAGCGAGGGTGCAGAGGAGATTCACCAGGACGCTGCCTGGATCAGAGAGTGTGCAGAGGAGATTCAAAAGGACGCTGCCTGGATTAGAGAGGGTGCAGAGCAGATTCACCAGGATGCTGTCTAGATTAGAGTGGGTGCAGAGGAGATTTACCAGGATGCTGCCTGGATTAGAGAGGGTGCAGAGGAGATTCACCAGGACTCTGCCTGGATCAGAGAGGGTGCAGAGGAGACACACCAGGATGCTGCCTGAATTAGAGAGGGTGCAGAGGAGATTCACCAGGAGGCTGCCTGGATTAGAGAGTGTTCAGAGGAGATTTACCAGGATGCTGCCTGGATTAGAGACTGTGCAGAGGAGATTCAAAAGGACGCTGCCTGGATCAGAGAGGGTGCAAAGGAGATTCACCAGGTCGCTGCCTGGGTTAGAGAGGGTGCATAGGAGATTCACCAGGATGCTGCCTGGATTAGAGAGGGTGCAGAGGAGATTCAGCAGAATGCGGCCTGGATCAGGGAGGGTGCAGAGAAAATTCACAGGGATGCTGCCTGGATTAGCCAGGGTGCAGAGGAGATTCACCAGGACGCTGCCTGAATCAGGGAGGGTGCAGAGGAGATTTACCAGGACGCTGCCTGGATCAGAGAGTGTGCAGAGGAGATTCAGCAGGAAGCTGCCTGGATTAGAGAGGGTGCAGAGAAGATTCACCAGGATGCTGCCTGGATTAGAGTGGGTGCAGAGGAGATTTACCAGGATGCTGCCTGGATACAGAGAGGGTGCAGAGGAGATTCACCAGGACGCTTTCTGGATTAGAGAGGGTTCAGAGGAGATTCACCAGGACGCTGGGTGGATTAGAGAGGGTGCCGAGGAGATTCGCCAGGATACTGCCTGGATTAGAGAGGGTGCAGAGGAGATTCACCAGGATGCTGCCTGGATTAGGGAGGGTGCAGAGGAGATTCACCAGGACGCTGCCTGGATTAGAGAGGGTGCAGAGGAGATTCACCAGGAGGCTGCCGGGATTAGAGAGGGTGCAGAGGAGATTCACCAGTACGCTGCCTGGATTAGAGCGGGTGCAGAGGAGATTCAAGAAGATGCTGCCTGGATTAGAGAGAGCGCAGAGGAGATTCACCAGGACACTGCCTGGATTAGAGAGGGTGCAGAGGAGATTCACCAGGACGCTTCCTGGATCAGAGAGGGTGCAGTGGAGATTCACCAGGACGCTGCCCAGATTAGAGAGTGTGCAGATGAGATTCACCAGTACGCTGCCTGGATTAGAGACGGTGCAGGGGAGATTCACAAGGATGCTGCCGGGATTAGAGAGGGTGCAGAGGAGATTCACCAGGACGCTGCCTAGATTAGAGAGGGTGCAGGGGAGATTCACCAAGATGCTGTCTGGATTAGAGAGTGGGCAGAGGAGATTCAAAATGACGCTGCCTGGATCACAGAGGGTGCAGAGGAGATTCACCAGGACGCTGCCTGGATTAGAGAGGGTGCAGAGGAGATCCACCAGGAGGCTGCCTGGATTAGAGAGGGTGCAGAGGAGATTTAGCTGTATGCTTCCTGGATTAGAGAGGGTGCAGAGGAGATTCACCAGGACGCTGCCTGGATTAGAGAGGGTGCCGAGGAGATTCACCAGGATGCGGCCAGGATTAGAGAGTGTGCATTGGAGATTCACCAGGATGCTGCCTGGATTAAAGAGGGTGCAGAGGAGATTCACCAGGATGCTGCCTGGATTAGAGATTGTGCAGATGAGATTCACAAGGACGCTGCCCAGATTAGAGATTGTGCAGATGAGATTCACCAGGAAGCTGCCTGGATTAGAGAGGGTGCAGGGGAGATTCACCAGGATGCTGCCTGGATTAGAGAGGGTGCAGAGGAGATTCACCAGGATGCTGCCAGGATTAGAGAGGGTGCAGAGGAGATTCAAAAGGACGCTGCCTGGATCAGAGAGGGTGCAGAGGAGATTCACCAGGACTCTGCCTGGATCAGAGAGGGTGCAGAGGAGACTCACCAGGATGCTGCCTGAATTAGAGAGGGTGCAGAGGAGATTCACCAGGAGGCTGCCTGGATTAGAGAGTGTTCAGAGGAGATTTACCAGGATGCTGCCTGGATTAGAGACTGTGCAGAGGAGATTCAAAAGGACGCTGCCTGGATCAGAGAGGGTGCAAAGGAGATTCACCAGGTCGCTGCCTGGGTTAGAGAGGGTGCATAGGAGATTCACCAGGATGCTGCCTGGATTAGAGAGGGTGCAGAGGAGATTCAGCAGAATGCGGCCTGGATCAGGGAGGGTGCAGAGAAAATTCACAGGGATGCTGCCTGGATTAGCCAGGGTGCAGAGGAGATTCACCAGGACGCTGCCTGAATCAGGGAGGGTGCAGAGGAGATTTACCAGGACGCTGCCTGGATCAGAGAGAGTGCAGAGGAGATTCAGCAGGAAGCTGCCTGGATTAGAGAGGGTGCAGAGAAGATTCACCAGGATGCTGCCTGGATTAGAGTGGGTGCAGAGGAGATTTACCAGGATGCTGCCTGGATACAGAGAGGGTGCAGAGGAGATTCACCAGGACGCTTTCTGGATTAGAGAGGGTTCAGAGGAGATTCACCAGGACGCTGGGTGGATTAGAGAGGGTGCCGAGGAGATTCGCCAGGATACTGCCTGGATTAGAGAGGGTGCAGAGGAGATTCACCAGGATGCTGCCTGGATTAGGGAGGGTGCAGAGGAGATTCACCAGGACGCTGCCTGGATTAGAGAGGGTGCAGAGGAGATTCACCAGGAGGCTGCCGGGATTAGAGAGGGTGCAGAGGAGATTCACCAGTACGCTGCCTGGATTAGAGCGGGTGCAGAGGAGATTCAAGAAGATGCTGCCTGGATTAGAGAGAGCGCAGAGGAGATTCACCAGGACACTGCCTGGATCAGAGAGGGTGCAAAGGAGATTCAGCAGAATGCGGCCTGGATCAGGGAGGGTGCAGAGAAAATTCACAGGGATGCTGCCTGGATTAGCCAGGGTGCAGAGGAGATTCACCAGGACGCTGCCTGAATCAGGGAGGGTGCAGAGGAGATTTACCAGGACGCTGCCTGGATCAGAGAGTGTGCAGAGGAGATTCAGCAGGAAGCTGCCTGGATTAGAGAGGGTGCAGAGAAGATTTACCAGGATGCTGCCTGGATTAGAGACTGTGCAGAGGAGATTTACCAGGACGCTGCCTGGATCAGAGAGTGTGCAGAGGAGATTTACCAGGATGCTGCCTGGATTAGAGACTGTGCAGAGGAGATTTACCAGGATGCTGCCTGGATACAGAGAGGGTGCAGAGGAGATTCACCAGGACGCTTTCTGGATTAGAGAGGGTTCAGAGGAGATTCACCAGGACGCTGGGTGGATTAGAGAGGGTGCCGAGGAGATTCGCCAGGATACTGCCTGGATTAGAGAGGGTGCAGAGGAGATTCACCAGGATGCTGCCTGGATTAGGGAGGGTGCAGAGGAGATTCACCAGGACGCTGCCTGGATTAGAGAGGGTGCAGAGGAGATTCACCAGGAGGCTGCCGGGATTAGAGAGGGTGCAGAGGAGATTCACCAGTACGCTGCCTGGATTAGAGCGGGTGCAGAGGAGATTCAAGAAGATGCTGCCTGGATTAGAGAGAGCGCAGAGGAGATTCACCAGGACACTGCCTGGATTAGAGAGGGTGCCGAGGAGATTCACCAGGACGCTTCCTGGATCAGAGAGGGTGCAGTGGAGATTCACCAGGACGCTGCCCAGATTAGAGAGTGTGCAGATGAGATTCACCAGTACGCTGCCTGGATTAGAGACGGTGCAGGGGAGATTCACAAGGATGCTGCCGGGATTAGAGAGGGTGCAGAGGAGATTCACCAGGACGCTGCCTAGATTAGAGAGGGTGCAGGGGAGATTCACCAAGATGCTGTCTGGATTAGAGAGTGGGCAGAGGAGATTCAAAATGACGCTGCCTGGATCACAGAGGGTGCAGAGGAGATTCACCAGGACGCTGCCTGGATTAGAGAGGGTGCAGAGGAGATCCACCAGGAGGTTGCCTGGATTAGAGAGGGTGCAGAGGAGTTTTAGCTGTATGCTTCCTGGATTAGAGAGGGTGCAGAGGAGATTCACCAGGACGCTGCCTGGATTAGAGAGGGTGCCGAGGAGATTCACCAGGATGCGGCCAGGATTAGAGAGTGTGCATTGGAGATTCACCAGGATGCTGCCTGGATTAAAGAGGGTGCAGAGGAGATTCACCAGGATGCTGCCTGGATTAGAGATTGTGCAGATGAGATTCACAAGGACGCTGCCCAGATTAGAGATTGTGCAGATGAGATTCACCAGGAAGCTGCCTGGATTAGAGAGGGTGCAGGGGAGATTCACCAGGATGCTGCCTGGATTAGAGAGGGTGCAGAGGAGATTCACCAGGATGCTGCCAGGATTAGAGAGGGTGCAGAGGAGATTCAAAAGGACGCTGCCTGGATCAGAGAGGGTGCAGAGGAGATTCACCAGGACTCTGCCTGGATCAGAGAGGGTGCAGAGGAGACTCACCAGGATGCTGCCTGAATTAGAGAAGGTGAGGAGGAGATTCACCAGGAGGCTGCCTGGATTAGAGAGTGTTCAGAGGAGATTTACCAGGATGCTGCCTGGATTAGAGACTGTGCAGAGGAGATTCAAAAGGACGCTGCCTGGATCAGAGAGGGTGCAAAGGAGATTCAGCAGAATGCGGCCTGGATCAGGGAGGGTGCAGAGAAAATTCACAGGGATGCTGCCTGGATTAGCCAGGGTGCAGAGGAGATTCACCAGGACGCTGCCTGAATCAGGGAGGGTGCAGAGGAGATTTACCAGGACGCTGCCTGGATCAGAGAGTGTGCAGAGGAGATTCAGCAGGAAGCTGCCTGGATTAGAGAGGGTGCAGAGAAGATTTACCAGGATGCTGCCTGGATTAGAGACTGTGCAGAGGAGATTTACCAGGACGCTGCCTGGATCAGAGAGTGTGCAGAGGAGATTTACCAGGATGCTGCCTGGATTAGAGACTGTGCAGAGGAGATTTACCAGGATGCTGCCTGGATACAGAGAGGGTGCAGAGGAGATTCACCAGGACGCTTTCTGGATTAGAGAGGGTTCAGAGGAGATTCACCAGGACGCTGGGTGGATTAGAGAGGGTGCCGAGGAGATTCGCCAGGATACTGCCTGGATTAGAGAGGGTGCAGAGGAGATTCACCAGGATGCTGCCTGGATTAGGGAGGGTGCAGAGGAGATTCACCAGGACGCTGCCTGGATTAGAGAGGGTGCAGAGGAGATTCACCAGGAGGCTGCCGGGATTAGAGAGGGTGCAGAGGAGATTCACCAGTACGCTGCCTGGATTAGAGCGGGTGCAGAGGAGATTCAAGAAGATGCTGCCTGGATTAGAGAGAGCGCAGAGGAGATTCACCAGGACACTGCCTGGATTAGAGAGGGTGCCGAGGAGATTCACCAGGACGCTTCCTGGATCAGAGAGGGTGCAGTGGAGATTCACCAGGACGCTGCCCAGATTAGAGAGCGTGCAGATGAGATTCACCAGTACGCTGCCTGGATTAGAGACGGTGCAGGGGAGATTCACAAGGATGCTGCCGGGATTAGAGAGGGTGCAGAGGAGATTCACCAGGACGCTGCCTAGATTAGAGAGGGTGCAGGGGAGATTCACCAGGATGCTGTCTGGATTAGAGAGTGGGCAGAGGAGATTCAAAATGACGCTGCCTGGATCACAGAGGGTGCAGAGGAGATTCACCAGGACGCTGCCTGGATTAGAGAGGGTGCAGAGGAGATCCACCAGGAGGCTGCCTGGATTAGAGAGGGTGCAGAGGAGATTTAGCTGTATGCTTCCTGGATTAGAGAGGGTGCAGAGGAGATTCACCAGGACGCTGCCTGGATTAGAGAGGGTGCCGAGGAGATTCACCAGGATGCGGCCAGGATTAGAGAGGGTGCATTGGAGATTCACCAGGATGCTGCCTGGATTAAAGAGGGTGCAGAGGAGATTCACCAGGATGCTGCCTGGATTAGAGATTGTGCAGATGAGATTCACAAGGACGCTGCCCAGATTAGAGATTGTGCAGATGAGATTCACCAGGAAGCTGCCTGGATTAGAGAGGGTGCAGGGGAGATTCACCAGGATGCTGCCTGGATTAGAGAGGGTGCAGAGGAGATTCACCAGGATGCTGCCAGGATTAGAGAGGGTGCAGAGGAGATTCAAAAGGACGCTGCCTGGATCAGAGAGGGTGCAGAGGAAATTCACCAGGAGGCTGCCTGGATTAGAGAGGGTTCAGAGGAGATTTACCAGGATGCTGCCTGGACTAGAGAGGGTGCAGAGGAGATTCACCAGAATGCTGCCTGGATTAGAGGGGTTGCAGAGGAGATTCAGCTGCATGCCTCCTGGATTAGAGAGGGTGCAGAGAAGATTCACCAGGATGCTGCCTGGATGAGACAGGGTGTAGAATAGTTTCACTAGGATGCTGCCTGGATTAGAGAGGGTGCAGAGAAGATTCACAAGAATGCTGCCTGGATCAGAGAGGGTGCAGAGGAGATTCACCAGGACGCTGCCTGGAATAGAGAGTGTGCAGAGGAGATTCACCAGGCCGCTCCCTGGATTAGGGAGGGTGCAGAAGCGATGAACCAGGACGCTTCGTGGATTACAGTGGGTGCAGAGGAGATACACCGGCATCCGGCCTAGATTAGAGGGCGCAGAGCAGATTCACCAGGACGCTGCCTGGATTAGGGAGGGTGCAGGGGAGATTCACCAGGATGCTGCCTGGATTAGAGAGGGTGCAGAGGAGATTCACCAGGATGCTGCCAGGATTAGAGAGGGTGCAGAGGAGATTCAAAAGGACGCTGCCTGGATCAGAAAGGGTGCAGAGGAGATTCACCAGGACTCTGCCTGGATCAGAGAGGGTGCAGAGGAGACTCACCAGGATGCTGCCTGAATTAGAGAGGGTGCAGAGGAGATTCACCAGGAGGCTGCCTGGATTAGAGAGTGTTCAGAGGAGATTTACCAGGATGCTGCCTGGATTAGAGACTGTGCAGAGGAGATTCAAAAGGACGCTGCCTGGATCAGAGAGGGTGCAAAGGAGATTCACCAGGTCGCTGCCTGGGTTAGAGAGGGTGCATAGGAGATTCACCAGGATGCTGCCTGGATTAGAGAGGGTGCAGAGGAGATTCAGCAGAATGCGGCCTGGATCAGGGAGGGTGCAGAGAAAATTCACAGGGATGCTGCCTGGATTAGCCAGGGTGCAGAGGAGATTCACCAGGACGCTGCCTGAATCAGGGAGGGTGCAGAGGAGATTTACCAGGACGCTGCCTGGATCAGAGAGTGTGCAGAGGAGATTCAGCAGGAAGCTGCCTGGATTAGAGAGGGTGCAGAGAAGATTCACCAGGATGCTGCCTGGATTAGAGTGGATGCAGAGGAGATTTACCAGGATGCTGCCTGGATACAGAGAGGGTGCAGAGGAGATTCACCAGGACGCTTTCTGGATTAGAGAGGGTTCAGAGGAGATTCACCAGGACGCTGGGTGGATTAGAGAGGGTGCCGAGGAGATTCGCCAGGATACTGCCTGGATTAGAGAGGGTGCAGAGGAGATTCACCAGGATGCTGCCTGGATTAGGGAGGGTGCAGAGGAGATTCACCAGGACGCTGCCTGGATTAGAGAGGGTGCAGAGGAGATTCACCAGGAGGCTGCCGGGATTAGAGAGGGTGCAGAGGAGATTCACCAGTACGCTGCCTGGATTAGAGCGGGTGCAGAGGAGATTCAAGAAGATGCTGCCTGGATTAGAGAGAGCGCAGAGGAGATTCACAAGGACACTGCCTGGATTAGAGAGGGTGCCGAGGAGATTCACCAGGACGCTTCCTGGATCAGAGAGGGTGCAGTGGAGATTCACCAGGACGCTGCCCAGATTAGAGAGTGTGCAGATGAGATTCACCAGTACGCTGCCTGGATTAGAGACGGCGCAGGGGTGATTCACAAGGATGCTGCCGGGATTAGAGAGGGTGCAGAGGAGATTCACCAGGACGCTGCCTAGATTAGAGAGGGTGCAGGGGAGATTCACCAGGATGCTGTCTGGATTAGAGAGTGGGCAGAGGAGATTCAAAATGACGCTGCCTGGATCACAGAGGGTGCAGAGGAGATTCACCAGGACGCTGCCTGGATTAGAGAGGGTGCAGAGGAGATCCACCAGGAGGCTGCCTGGATTAGAGAGGGTGCAGAGGAGATTTAGCTGTATGCTTCCTGGATTAGAGAGGGTGCAGAGGAGATTCACCAGGACGCTGCCTGGATTAGAGAGGGTGCCGAGGAGATTCACCAGGATGCGGCCAGGATTAGAGAGGGTGCATTGGAGATTCACCAGGATGCTGCCTGGATTAAAGAGGGTGCAGAGGAGATTCACCAGGATGCTGCCTGGATTAGAGATTGTGCAGATGAGATTCACAAGGACGCTGCCCAGATTAGAGATTGTGCAGATGAGATTCACCAGGAAGCTGCCTGGATTAGAGAGGGTGCAGGGGAGATTCACCAGGATGCTGCCTGGATTAGAGAGGGTGCAGAGGAGATTCACCAGGATGCTGCCAGGATTAGAGAGGGTGCAGAGGAGATTCAAAAGGACGCTGCCTGGATCAGAGAGGGTGCAGAGGAGATTCACCAGGAGGCTGCCTGGATTAGAGAGGGTTCAGAGGAGATTTACCAGGATGCTGCCTGGACTAGAGAGGGTGCAGAGGAGATTCACCAGAATGCTGCCTGGATTAGAGGGGTTGCAGAGGAGATTCAGCTGCATGCCTCCTGGATTAGAGAGGGTGCAGAGAAGATTCACCAGGATGCTGCCTGGATGAGACAGGGTGTAGAATAGTTTCACTAGGATGCTGCCTGGATTAGAGAGGGTGCAGAGAAGATTCACAAGAATGCTGCCTGGATCAGAGAGGGTGCAGAGGAGATTCACCAGGACGCTGCCTGGAATAGAGAGTGTGCAGAGGAGATTCACCAGGCCGCTCCCTGGATTAGGGAGGGTGCAGAAGCGATGAACCAGGACGCTTCGTGGATTACAGTGGGTGCAGAGGAGATACACCGGCATCCGGCCTAGATTAGAGGGCGCAGAGCAGATTCACCAGGACGCTGCCTGGATTAGGGAGTGTGCAGAGGAGATTCACCAGGATGCTGCCTGGATTAGAGAGGTTGCAGAGGAGATTAACCAGGATGCTGCCTGGATTAGAGAGTGTGCAGAGGAGATTCACCAGGACGCTGCCTGGATTAGAGAGGGTGCAGAGCAGATTCACCAGGACGCTGCCTGGATTAGAGCGGGAGCAGAGGAGATTCACCTGGAGGCTGCCTGGATCATTGAGGGTGCAGTCGAGATGCACCAGGATGCTGTCTGGATTAGAGAGTGTGCAGAGGAGATTCAAAAGGACGCTGCCTGGATTAGAGAGGGTGCAGAGCAGATTCAGCAGGATGCTGCCTAGATCAGGGAGGGTGCAGAGAAGATTCACCAGGATGCTGTCTGGATTAGAGTGGGTGCAGAGGAGATTTACCAGGATGCTGCCTGGATTAGAGAGGGTGCAGCGGAGATTCACCAGAATGCTGCCTGGATTAGAGAGGGTGCAGAGAAGATTCCCAAGGATGCTGCCTGGATTAGAGAGGGTGCAGAGGAGACTCACCAGGATGCTGCCTGGATTAGAGAGGGTGCAGAGGTGATTCACCAGGAAGCTGCCTGGATTAGAGAGGGTTCAGAGGAGATTTACCAGGATGCTGCCTGGATTAGAGAGGGTGCAGAGGAGATTCACCAGGATGCTGCCTGGATTAGAGAGGGTGCAGAGAAGTTTCACCAGGATGCTGCCTGGATTAGAGAGGGTGCAGAGGAGATTTAACAGGATGCTGCCTGGATTAGAGAGGGTGCAGAGGAGATTCACCAGGATGCTGCCTGGATTAGAGAGGGTGCAGAGAAGATTCATCAGGATGCTGCCTGGATTAGAGAGGGTGCAGAGGAGATTCACCAGGATGCTGCCTGGATTACAGAGGGTGCAGAGAAGATTCAACAGAATGCTGCCTGGATTAGAGAGGGTGCTGAGGAGATTCACCAGGATGCTGCCTGGAATAGAGAGAATGTGCAGCGGAGATTCACAAGGATGCTGCCTGGATCAGCGAGGGTGCAGAGGAGATTCACCAGGACGATGCCTGGATCAGAGAGTGTGCAGAGGAGATTCAAAAGGACGCTGCCTGGATTAGAGAGGGTGCAGAGCAGATTCACCAGGATGCTGTCTAGATTAGAGTGGGTGCAGAGGAGATTTACCAGGATGCTGCCTGGATTAGACAGGGTGCAGAGGAGATTCACCAGGACGCTGCCTGGATCAGAGAGGGTGCAGAGGAGACTCACCAGGATGCTGCCTGAATTAGAGAGGGTGCAGAGGAGATTCACCAGGAGGCTGCCAGGATTAGAGAGTGTTCAGAGGAGATTTACCAGGATGCTGCCTGGATTAGAGACTGTGCAGAGGAGATTCAAAAGGACGCTGCCTGGATCAGAGAGGGTGCAAAGGAGATTCACCAGGTCGCTGCCTGGGTTAGAGAGGGTGCATAGGAGATTCACCAGGATGCTGCCTGGATTAGAGAGGGTGCAGAGGAGATTCAGCAGAATGCGGCCTGGATCAGGGAGGGTGCAGAGAAAATTCACAGGGATGCTGCCTGGATTAGCCAGGGTGCAGAGGAGATTCACCAGGACGCTGCCTGAATCAGGGAGGGTGCAGAGGAGATTTACCAGGACGCTGCCTGGATCAGAGAGTGTGCAGAGGAGATTCAGCAGGAAGCTGCCTGGATTAGAGAGGGTGCAGAGAAGATTCACCAGGATGCTGCCTGGATTAGAGTGGGTGCAGAGGAGATTTACCAGGATGCTGCCTGGATTAGAGAGGGTGCAGAGGAGATTCTCCAGGATGCTGCCTGGATTAGAGAGGGTGCAGAGAAGATTCACCAGGATGCTGCCTGGATTAGAGAGGGTGCAGAGGTGATTCACCAGGACGCTGCCTGGATCAGAGAGTGTGCAGAGGAGATTCAGCAGGAAGCTGCCCGGATTAGAGAGGGTGCAGAGAAGATTCACCAGGATGCTGCCTGGATTAGAGTGGGTGCAGAGGAGATTTACCAGGATGCTGCCTGGATTAGAGAGGGTGCAGAGAAGATTCACCAGGACGCTGCCTGGATGAGACAGGGTGTAGAAGAGTTTCACCAGGATGCTGCCTGGATTAGAGAGGGTGCAGAGAAGATTCACCAGGATGCTGCCTGGATTAGAGAGGGTGCAGAGGAGATTCACCAGGACGCTGCCTGGAATAGAGAGTGTGCAGAGGAGATTCACCAGGCCGCTCCCTGGATTAGAGAGGGTGCAGAAGCGATTAACCAGGACGCTTCGTGGATTAGAGTGGGTGCAGAGGAGATACACCAGGATCCGGCCTGGATTAGAGAGGGTGCAGAGGAGATTCACCAGGATGCTGTCTGGATTAGTGAGTGTGCAGAGGAGATTCAAAATGACGCTGCCTGGATTAGAGAGGGTGCAGAGCAGATTCAGCAGGGTGCTGCCTAGATCAGGGAGGGTGCAGAGAAGATTCACCAGGATGCTGTCTGGATTAGACTGGGTGCAGAGGAGATTTACCAGGATGCTGCCTGGATTAGAGAGGGTGCAGAGGAGATTCAACAGGATGCTGCCTGGATTACAGAGGGTGCAGAGAAGATTCCCAAGGATGCTGCCTGGATTAGAGAGGGTGCAGAGGAGACTCACCAGGATGCTGCCTGGATTATAGAGGGTGCAGAGGAGATTCACCAGGATGCTGCCTGGATTAGAGAGGGTGCAGAGGAGAATCACCAGGACGCTGCCTGGATTAGAGAGTGTGCTGAGGAGATTCACCAGGATGCTGCCTGGATTAGAGAGGGTGCAGAGGAGAGTCACCAGGACGCTGCCTGGATTAGAGAGGGTGACGAGGAGATTCACCAGGACGCTGCCTGGATCAGAGAAGGTGCAGTGGAGATTCACCAGGATGCTGCCTGGATTAGAGAGGGTGCATAGGAGATTCACCAGGATGCTGCCTGGATTAGAGAGGGTTCAGAGGAGATTCACCAGGAGGCTGCCTGGATTAGAGAGGGTGCAGAGGAGATTCACCAGGACGCTGCCCAGATTAGAGACGGTGCAGGGGCGATTCACCAGGATGCTGCCTGGATTAGAGAGGGTGCATAGGAGATTCACCAGGATGCTGCCTGGATTAGAGAGGGTGCAGAGAAGTTTCACCAGGATGCTGCCTGGATTAGAGAGGGTGCAGAGGAGATTCACCAGGACGCAGCCTGGATTAGAGAGTGTGCAGAGGAGATTCACCAGGCCGCTGCCTGGATACAGAGAGGGTGCAGAGGAGATTCACCAGGACGCTTTCTGGATTAGAGAGGGTTCAGAGGAGATTCACCAGGACGCTGGGTGGATTAGAGAGGGTGCCGAGGAGATTCGCCAGGATTCTGCCTGGATTAGAGAGGGTGCAGAGAAGATTCCCAAGGATGCTGTCTGGATTAGAGTGGGTGCAGAGGAGATTTACCAGGATGCTGCCTGGATTACAGAGGGTGCAGAGGAGATTCACCAGGATTCTGCCTGGATTAGAGAGGGTGCAGAGAAGATTCCCAAGGATGCTGCCTGGATTAGAGAGGGTGCAGAGGAGATTCACCAGGACGCTGCCTGGATCAGAGAGGGTGCAGTAGAGATTCACCAGGATGCTGCCTGGATTAGAGAGGGTGTATAGGAGATTCACCAGGATGCTGCCTGGATTAGAGAGGGTGCCGAGGAGATTCACCAGGACGCTGCCTGGATTAGAGCGGGTGCAGAGGAGATTCACCAGGACGCTGCCTGGATTAGAGAGGGTGCCGAGGAGATTCACCAGGACGCTGCCTGGATCAGAGAGGGTGCAGAGGAGACTCACCAGGATGCTGCCTGAATTAGAGAGGGTGCAGAGGAGATTCACCAGGAGGCTGCCTGGATTAGAGAGGGTTCAGAGGAGATTTACCAGGATGCTGCCTGGATTAGAGAGGGTGCATTGGAGATTCACCAGGATGCTGCCTGGATTAGAGAGGGTGCAGAGAAATTTCACCAGGATGCTGCCTGGATAGAGAGGGTGCAGAGGAGATTTAACAGGATGCTGCCTGGATTAGAGAGGGTGCAGAGGAGATTCACCAGGATGCTGCCTGGATTAGAGAGGGTGCAGAGAAGATTCATCAGGATGCTGCCTGGATTAGAGAGGGTGCAGAGGAGATTCACCAGGATGCTGCCTGGATTAGAGAGGGTGCAGAGAAGATTCACCAGGATGCTGCTTGGATTAGAGAGGGTGCTGAGGAGATTCACCAGGATCCTGCCTGCATTGGAGAGGGTGCAGAGGAGATTCTCCAGGATGCTGCCTGGATTAGAGAGGGTGCAGAGGAGATTCACCAGGACGCTGCCTGGATTAGAGTGTGTGCTGAGGAGATTCACCAGGATGCTGCCTGGATTAGAGAGGGTGCAGAGGAGATTCACCAGGACGCTGCCTGGATTAGAGAGGGTGCAGAGGAGATTCACCAGGACGCTGCCTGGATCAGAGAGGGTGCAGTAGAGATTCACCGGGATGCTGCCTGGATTAGAGAGGGTGTATAGGAGATTCACCAGGATGCTGCCTGGATTAGAGAGTGTGCAGAGGAGATTCACCAGGAGGCTGCCTGGATTAGAGAGGGTGCAGAGGAGATTCACCAGGACGCTGCCCAGATTAGAGACGGTGCAGGGGCGATTCACCAGGATGCTGCCGGGATTAGAGACTTTTCAGAGGAGATTCAAAAGGACGCTGGCTGGATCAGAGAGGGTGCAAAGGAGATTCACCAGGTCGCTGCCTGGGTTAGAGAGGGTGCATAGGAGATTCACCAGGATGCTGCCTGGATTAGAGAGGGTGCAGAGGATATTCAGCAGAATGCTGCCTGGATCAGGGAGGGTGCAGAGAAAATTCACAGGGATGCTGCCTGGATTAGCGAGGGTGCAGAGGAGATTCACCAGGACGCTGCCTGAATCAGGGAGGGTGCAGAGGAGATTTACCAGGACGCTGCCTGGATCAGAGAGTGTGCAGAGGAGATTCAGCAGGAAGCTGCCTGGATTAGAGAGGGTGCAGAGAAGATTCACCAGGATGCTGCCTGGATTAGAGTGGGGGCAGAGGAGATTTACCAGGATGCTGCCTGGATTAGAGAGGGTGCAGAGGAGATTCACCAGGATGCTGCCTGGATTAGAGAGGGTGCAGAGAAGATTCACCAGGATGCTGCCTAGATTAGAGAGGGTGCAGAGGTGATTCACCAGGACGCTGCCTGGATCAGAGAGTGTGCAGAGGAGATTCAGCAGGAAGCTGCCCGGATTAGAGAGGATGCAGAGAAGATTCACAAGGATGCTGCCTGGATTAGAGAGGGTGCAGAGGAGATTCACCAGGACGCTGCCTGGATCAGAGAGGGTGCAGTAGAGATTCACCAGGATGCTGCCTGGATTAGAGAGGGTGTATAGGAGATTCACCAGGATGCTGCCTGGATTAGAGAGGGTGCCGAGGAGATTCACCAGGACGCTGCCTGGATTAGAGCGGGTGCAGAGGAGATTCACCAGGACGCTGCCTGGATTAGAGAGGGTGCCGAGGAGATTCACCAGGACGCTGCCTGGATCAGAGAGGGTGCAGAGGAGACTCACCAGGATGCTGCCAGAATTAGAGAGGGTGCAGAGGAGATTCACCAGGAGGCTGCCTGGATTAGAGAGGGTTCAGAGGAGATTTACCAGGATGCTGCCTGGATTAGAGAGGGTGCATTGGAGATTCACCAGGATGCTGCCTGGATTAGAGAGGGTGCAGAGAAATTTCACCAGGATGCTGCCTGGATAGAGAGGGTGCAGAGGAGATTTAACAGGATGCTGCCTGGATTAGAGAGGGTGCAGAGGAGATTCACCAGGATGCTGCCTGGATTAGAGAGGGTGCAGAGAAGATTCATCAGGATGCTGCCTGGATTAGAGAGGGTGCAGAGGAGATTCACCAGGATGCTGCCTGGATTAGAGAGGGTGCAGAGAAGATTCACCAGGATGCTGCTTGGATTAGAGAGGGTGCTGAGGAGATTCACCAGGATCCTGCCTGCATTGGAGAGGGTGCAGAGGAGATTCTCCAGGATGTTGCCTGGATTAGAGAGGGTGCAGAGGAGATTCACCAGGACGCTGCCTGGATTAGAGTGTGTGCTGAGGAGATTCACCAGGATGCTGCCTGGATTAGAGAGGGTGCAGAGGAGATTCACCAGGACGCTGCCTGGATTAGAGAGGGTGCAGAGGAGATTCACCAGGACGCTGCCTGGATCAGAGAGGGTGCAGTAGAGATTCACCGGGATGCTGCCTGGATTAGAGAGGGTGCAGAGGAGATTCACCAGGACGCTGCCCAGATTAGAGACGGTGCAGGGGCGATTCACCAGGATGCTGCCGGGATTAGAGACTGTGCAGAGGAGATTCAAAAGGACGCTGGCTGGATCAGAGAGGGTGCAAAGGAGATTCACTAGGTCGCTGCCTGGGTTAGAGAGGGTGCATAGGAGATTCACCAGGATGCTGCCTGGATTAGAGAGGGTGCAGAGGAGATTCAGCAGAATGCTGCCTGGATCAGGGAGGGTGCAGAGAAAATTCACAGGGATGCTGCCTGGATTAGCGAGGGTGCAGAGGAGATTCACCAGGACGCTGCCTGAATCAGGGAGGGTGCAGAGGAGATTTACCAGGACGCTGCCTGGATCAGAGAGTGTGCAGAGGAGATTCAGCAGGAAGCTGCCTGGATTAGAGAGGGTGCAGAGAAGATTCACCAGGATGCTGCCTGGATTAGAGTGGGGGCAGAGGAGATTTACCAGGATGCTGCCTGGATTAGAGAGGGTGCAGAGGAGATTCACCAGGATGCTGCCTGGATTAGAGAGGGTGCAGAGAAGATTCACCAGGATGCTGCCTAGATTAGAGAGGGTGCAGAGGTGATTCACCAGGACGCTGCCTGGATCAGGGAGTGTGCAGAGGAGATTCAGCAGGAAGCTGCCCGGATTAGAGAGGATGCAGAGAAGATTCACCAGGATGCTGCCTGGATTAGAGTGGGTGCAGAGGAGATTTACCAGGATGCTGCCTGGATTAGAGAGGGTGCAGAGAAGATTCACCAGGACGCTGCCTGGATGAGACAGGGTGTAGAAGAGTTTCACCAGGATGCTGCCTGGATTAGAGAGGGTGCAGAGAAGATTCACCAGGATGCTGCCTGGATTAGAGAGGGTGCAGAGGAGATTCACCAGGACGCTGCCTGGAATAGAGAGTGTGCAGAGGAGATTCACCAGGCCGCTCCCTGGATTAGAGAGGGTGCAGAAGCGATTAACCAGGACGCTTCGTGGATTAGAGTGGGTGCAGAGGAGATACACCAGGATCCGGCCTGGATTAGAGAGGGTGCAGAGGAGATTCACCAGGATGCTGTCTGGATTAGTGAGTGTGCAGAGGAGATTCAAAAGGACGCTGCCTGGATTAGAGAGGGTGCAGAGCAGATTCAGCAGGGTGCTGCCTAGATCAGGGAGTGTGCAGAGAAGATTCACCAGGATGCTGTCTGGATTAGAGTGGGTGCAGAGGAGATTTACCAGGATGCTGCCTGGATTAGAGAGGGTGCAGAGGAGATTCAACAGGATGCTGCCTGGATTACAGAGGGTGCAGAGAAGATTCCCAAGGATGCTGCCTGGATTAGAGAGGGTGCAGAGGAGACTCACCAGGATGCTGCCTGGATTAGAGAGGGTGCAGAGGAGATTCACCAGGATGCTGCCTGGATTAGAGAGGGTGCAGAGGAGAATCACCAGGACGCTGCCTGGATTAGAGAGTGTGCTGAGGAGATTCACCAGGATGCTGCCTGGATTAGAGAGGGTGCAGAGGAGATTCACCAGGACGCTGCCTGGATTACAGAGGGTGCAGAGAAGATTCCCAAGGATGCTGCCTGGATTAGAGAGGGTGCAGAGGAGACTCACCAGGATGCTGCCTGGATTAGAGAGGGTGCAGAGGAGATTCACCAGGATGCTGCCTGGATTAGAGAGGGTGCAGAGGAGAATCACCAGGACGCTGCCTGGATTAGAGAGTGTGCTGAGGAGATTCACCAGGATGCTGCCTGGATTAGAGAGGGTGCAGAGGAGATTCACCAGGACGCTGCCTGGATTAGAGAGGGTGCAGAGGAGATTCACCAGGACGCTGCCTGGATCAGAGAAGGTGCAGTGGAGATTCACCAGGATGCTGCCTGGATTAGAGAGGGTGCATAGGAGATTCACCAGGATGCTGCCTGGATTAGAGAGGGTTCAGAGGAGATTCACCAGGACGCTGCCTGGATTAGAGAGGGTGCAGAGGAGATTCACCAGGACGCTGCCCAGATTAGAGACGGTGCAGGGGCGATTCACCAGGATGCTGCCGGGATTAGAGAGTGTGCAGAGGAGATTCAAAAGGACGCTGCCTGGATCAGAGAGGGTGCAGAGGAGATTCACCAGGTAGCTGCCTGGATTAGAGAGGGTGCAGAGGAGATTCAACAGGATGCTGCCTGGATTACAGAGGGTGCAGAGAAGATTCCCAAGGATGCTGCCTGGATTAGAGAGGGTGCAGAGGAGACTCACCAGGATGCTGCCTGGATTAGAGAGGGTGCAGAGGAGATTCACCAGGATGCTGCCTGGATTAGAGAGGGTGCAGAGGAGAATCACCAGGACGCTGCCTGGATTAGAGAGTGTGCTGAGGAGATTCACCAGGATGCTGCCTGGATTAGAGAGGGTGCAGAGCAGATTCACCAGGACGCTGCCTGGATTAGAGAGGGTGCAGAGGAGATTCACCAGGACGCTGCCTGGATCAGAGAAGGTGCAGTGGAGATTCACCAGGATGCTGCCTGGATTAGAGAGGGTGCATAGGAGATTCACCAGGATGCTGCCTGGATTAGAGAGGGTTCAGAGGAGATTCACCAGGACGCTGCCTGGATTAGAGAGGGTGCAGAGGAGATTCACCAGGACGCTGCCCAGATTAGAGACGGTGCAGGGGCGATTCACCAGGATGCTGCCGGGATTAGAGAGTGTGCAGAGGAGATTCAAAAGGACGCTGCCTGGATCAGAGAGTGTGCAGAGGAGATTCACCAGGTAGCTGCCTGGATTAGAGAGGGTGCATAGGATATTCACCAGGATGCTGCCGGGATTAGAGAGGGTGCAGAGAAGTTTCACCAGGATGCTGCCTGGATTAGAGAGGGTGCAGAGGAGATTCACAAGGACGCTGCCTGGATTAGAGAGTGTGCAGAGGAGATTCACCAGGCCGCTGCCTGGATACAGAGAGGGTGCAGAGGAGATTCACCAGGACGCTTTCTGGATTAGAGAGGGTTCAGAGGAGATTCACCAGGACGCTGGGTGGATTAGAGAGGGTGCCGAGGAGATTCGCCAGGATGCGGACTGGATTAGAGGTTGCAGAGGAGATTCATCAGGACGCTGCCTGGATTAGGGAGGTTGCAGAGGAGATTCACCAGAATGCTGCCTGGATTAGAGAGGTTGCAGAGGAGATTCACCAGGATGCTGCCTGGATTAGAGAGTGTGCAGAGGAGATTCACCAGGACGCTGCCTGGATTAGAGAGGGTGCAGAGCAGATTCACCAGGACGCTGCCTGGATTAGAGAGGGTGCAGAGGAGATTAACCAGGATGCTGCCGGGATCAGAGGGGGTGCAGAGGAGATTCACCAGGACGCTGCCTGTATTAGAGAGAATGAGCAGCGGAGATTCACAAGGATGCTGCCTGGATCAGCGAGCGTGCAGTCGAGATGCACCAGGATGCTGTCTGGATTAGAGAGTGTGCAGAGGAGATTCAAAAGGACGCTGCCTGGATTAGAGAGGGTGCAGAGCAGATTCAGCAGGATGCTGCCTGGATTAGAGAGGGTGCAGAGAAGATTCCCAAGGATGCTGCCTGGATTAGAGAGGGTGCAGAGGAGACTCACCAGGATGCTGCCTGGATTAGAGAGGGTGCAGAGGTGATTCACCAGGAGGCTGCCTGGATTAGAGAGGGTGCAGAGAAGTTTCACCAGGATGCTGCCTGGATTAGAGAGGGTGCAGAGGAGATTTAACAGGATGCTGCCTGGATTAGAGAGGGTGCAGAGGAGATTCACCAGGATGCTGCCTGGATTAGAGAGGGTGCCGAGAAGATTCATCAGGATGCTGCCTGGTTTAGAGAGGGTGCAGAGGAGATTCACCAGGATGCTGCCTGGATTACAGAGGGTGCAGAGAAGATTCAACAGAATGCTGCATGGATTAGAGAGGGTGCTGAGGAGATTCACCAGGATGCTGCCTGAATTGGAGAGGGTGCAGTGGAGATTCACCAGGATGCTGCCTGGAATAGAGAGAATGAGCAGCGGAGATTCACAAGGATGCTGCCTGGATCAGCGAGGGTGCCGTCGAGATTCACTAGGATGCTGTCTGGATTAGAGAGTGTGCAGAGGAGATTCAAAAGGACGATGCCTGGATTAGAGAGGGTGCAGAGCAGATTCAGCAGGATGCTGCCTATATCAGGGAGGGTGCAGAGGAGATTCAGCAGGATGCTGCCTGGATTAGAGAGGGTGCAGAGAAGATTCACCAGGACGCTTTCTGGATTGGAGAGGGTGCAGAGGAGATTCACCAGGAGGCTGCCTGGATTAGAGAGGGCGCAGAGGAGATTCAGCAGGATGCTGCCTGGATCAGGGAGGGTGCAGAGAAAATTCACCGGGATGCTGCCTGGATTCGAGAGGGTGCAGTGGAGATTCTCCAGGACCCTGCCTGAATCAGGGAGGGTGCAGAGGAGATTTACCAGGACGCTGCCTGTATCAGAGAGGGTGCAGAGGAGATTCAGCAGGATGCTGCCTGGATTAGAGAGGGTGCAGAGAAGATTCACCAGGACGCTTTCTGGATTGGAGAGGGTGCAGAGGAGATTCACCAGGAGGCTGCCTGGATTAGAGAGGGTGTAGAGGAGATTTACCAGGACGCTGCCTGGATTAGAGAGGGTGCCGAGGAGATTCATCAGGATGCGGCCCGGATTAGAGGGTGCAGAGGAGATTCATAAGGACGCTGCCTGGATTAGGGAGGGTGCAGATGAGATTCACCAGGACGCTGCCTGGATTAGAGAGGGTGCAGAGGAGATTCACCAGGATGCTGCCTGGATTAGAGAGGGCGCAGAGGAGATTCAGCAGGATGCTGCCTGGATCAGGGAGGGTGCAGAGAAAATTCACCGGGATGCTGCCTGGATTCGAGAGGGTGCAGTGGAGATTCTCCAGGACCCTGCCTGAATCAGGGAGGGTGCAGAGGAGATTTACCAGGACGCTGCCTGTATCAGAGAGGGTGCAGAGGAGATTCAGCAGGATGCTGCCTGGATTAGAGAGGGTGCAGAGAAGATTCACCAGGACGCTTTCTGGATTGGAGAGGGTGCAGAGGAGATTCACCAGGAGGCTGCCTGGATTAGAGAGGGTGTAGAGGAGATTTACCAGGACGCTGCCTGGATTAGAGAGGGTGCCGAGGAGATTCATCAGGATGCGGCCCGGATTAGAGGTTGCAGAGGAGATTCATAAGGACGCTGCCTGGATTAGGGAGGGTGCAGAGGAGATTAACCAGGATGCTGCCTGGATTAGAGAGAATGCAGAGGAGATTCACCAGGACGCTGCCTGGATTAGAGAGGGTGCCGAGGAGATTCACGGATGCGGCCTGGATTAGAGGGTGCAGAGGAGATTCATCAGGACGCTGCCTGGATTAGGGAGGGTGCAGAGGAGATTCACCATGATGCTGCCTGGATTGGAGAGGGTGCTGAGGTGATTCACCAGGATGCTGCCTGGATTAGAGAAGGTGCATAGGAGATTCACCAGGAGGCTGCCTGGATTAGAGAGGGTGCAGAGGAGATTCACCATGACGCTGCCCAGATTAGAGATTGTGCAGATGAGATTCACCAGGACGCTGCCTGGATTGGAGAGCGTGCAGGGGAGATTCACTAGGATGCTGCCTGGATTAGAGACTGTGCAGAGGAGATTCACCAGGATGCTGCCTGAATTAGAGAGGGTGCAGAGGAGATTCAAAAGGACGCTGCCTGGATCAGAGAGGGTGCAGACGAGATTCACCAGGATGCTGTCTGGATTAGAGAGTGTGCAGAGGAGATTAGAAAGGACGCTGCCTGGATCAGAGAGGGTGCAGAGGAGATTCACCAGGACGCTGCCTGGATTAGAGAATGTGCAGCGGAGATTCACCAGGATGCTGGCTGGATCAGCGAGGGTGCAGAGGAGATTAGAAAGGACGCTCCCTGGATTAGAGAGGGTGCACAGGAGATTCACCAGGATGCTGTCTGGATTAGAGAGTGTGCAGAGGAGATTCAAAAGGACGCTGCCTGGATCAGAGAGGGTGCAGAGGAGATTTACCAGGACGCTGCCTGGATTAGAGAGGGTGCAGAGGAGATTCACCAGGATGCTGCCTGGATTAGAGAGGGTGCAGAGGAGATTCACCAGGAGGTGCCTGGATTAGAGAGGGTGCAGAGGAGATTTACCAGGACGCTAACTGGATAGAGAGAGGCTGCAGAGGAGATTCACCAGGACGCTTTCTGGATTAGAGAGGGTGCAGAGGAGATTCACCAGGACGCTGCCTGGATTAGAGAGGGTGCCGAGGAGATTCACCAGGATGCGGCCTGGATTAGTGGGTGCAGAGGAGATTCATCAGGACGCTGCCTGGATTAGTGAGGGTGCAGAGGAGATTCACCAGGATGCTGCCTGGATTAGAGAGGATGCCGAGGAGATTCACCAGAATGCTGCCTGGATTAGAGAGGGTGCATAGGATATTCACCAGGATGCTGCCTGCATTAGAGAGGGTGCAGAAGAGATTCACCAGGAGGCTGCCTGGATTATAGTGGGTGCAGAGGAGATTCACCAGGACGCTGCCCAGATTAGAGAGTGTGCAGATGAGATTCACCAGGACGCTGCCTGGATTATCGAGGGTGCAGGGGAGATTCACCAGGATGCTGCCGGGATTAGAGAGGGTGCAGAGGAGATTCAGCAGGTCGCTGCCTGGATCAGGGAGGGTGCAGAGAAAATTCACCGTGATGCTGCCTGGATCACCGAGGGTGCAGACGAGATTCACCAGGATGCTGTCTGGATTGGAGAGTGTGCAGCTGAGATTAGAAAGGACGCTGCCTGGATCAGAGAGGGTGCAGAGGAGATTCACCAGGACGCTGCCTGGATTAGAGAGGGTGCAGAGGAGATTCACCAGGATGCTGCCTGGATTAGAGAGGGTGCAGAGGAGATTCACCAGGATGCTGCCTGGATCAGGGAGGGTGCGGAGGAGGTTCACCAGGATGCTGCCTGTGTCAGAGAGGGTGCAGAGGAGATTCAGCAGGATGCTGCCTGGATTAGAGAGGGTGCAGAGAAGATTCACCAGGATGCTGCCTGGATTAGAGTGCAGAGGAGATTCACCAGGATGCTGCCTGGATTAGAGAGGGTGCAGAGGAGATTTACCAGAACGCTGCCTTTGTCAGAGAGGGTGCAGAGGAGATTCAGCAGGATGCTGCCTGGATTAGAGAGGGTGCAGAGAAGATTCACCAGGATGCTGCCTGGATTAGAGAGGGTGCAGAGGAGATTCAGCAGGATGCTGCCTGGATTAGAGTGGGTGCAGAGGAGATTCACCAGGATGCTGCCTGGATTAGAGAGGGTGCAGAGGAGATTTACCAGGATGCTGCCTGGATTAGAGAGGGTGCAGAGGAGATTCACCAGGAGGCTGCCTGGATTAGAGAGGGTGCAGAGGAGATTTACCAGGACGCTAACTGGATAGAGAGAGGCTGCAGAGGAGATTCACCAGGACGCTTTCTGGATTAGAGAGGGTGCAGAGGAGATTCACCAGGAGGCTGCCTGGATTAGAGAGGGTGCAGAGGAGATTTACCAGGACGCTGCCTTTGTCAGAGAGGGTGCAGAGGAGATTCAGCAGGATGCTGCCTGGATTAGAGAGGGTGCAGAGAAGATTCACCAGGATGCTGCCTGGATTAGAGAGGGTGCAGAGGAGATTCAGCAGGATGCTGCCTGGATTAGAGTGGGTGCAGAGGAGATTCACCAGGATGCTGCCTGGATTAGAGAGGGTGCAGAGGAGATTTACCAGGATGCTGCCTGGATTAGAGAGGGTGCAGAGGAGATTCACCAGGAGGCTGCCTGGATTAGAGAGGGTGCAGAGGAGATTTACCAGGACGCTAACTGGATAGAGAGAGGCTGCAGAGGAGATTCACCAGGACGCTTTCTGGATTAGAGAGGGTGCAGAGGAGATTCACCAGGACGCTGCCTGGATTAGAGAGGGTGCCGAGGAGATTCACCAGGATGCGGCCTGGATTAGAGGATGCCGAGGAGATTCACCAGGATGCTGCCTGGATTAGAGAGGGTGCATAGGATATTCACCAGGATGCTGCCTGCATTAGAGAGGGTGCAGAAGAGATTCACCAGGAGGCTGCCTGGATTATAGTGGGTGCAGAGGAGATTCACCAGGACGCTGCCCAGATTAGAGAGTGTGCAGATGAGATTCACCAGGACGCTGCCTTGATTAGCGAGGGTGCAGGGGAGATTCACCAGGATGCTGCCGGGATTAGAGAGGGTGCAGAGGAGATTCAGCAGGTCGCTGCCTGGATCAGGGAGGGTGCAGAGAAAATTCACCGTGATGCTGCCTGGATCACCGAGGGTGCAGACGAGATTCACCAGGATGCTGTCTGGATTAGAGAGTGTGCAGAGGAGATTAGAAAGGACGCTGCCTGGATCAGAGAGGGTGCAGAGGAGATTCACCAGGACGCTGCCTGGATTAGAGTGGGTGCAGAGGAGATTCACCAGGATGCTGCCTGGATTAGAGAGGGTGCAGAGGAGATTCAGCAGGATGCTGCCTGGATCAGGGAGGGTGCAGAGAAAATTCACCGGGATGCTGCCTGGATTAGAGAGGGTGCAGAGGAGATTCTCCAGGACCCTGCCTGAATCAGGGAGGGTGAAGAGGAGATTTACCAGGACGCTGCCTGCATCAGAGAGGGTGCAGAGGAGATTCAGCAGGATGCTGCCTGGATTAGAGAGGGTGCAGAGAAGATTCACCAGGATGCTGCCTGGATTAGAGGGTGCAGAGGAGGTTCATCAGGACGTTGCCTGGATTAGGGAGGGTGCAGAGGAGATTCACCAGGATGCTGCCTGGATTAGAGAGGATGCAGAGGAGATTCACCAGGACGCTGCCTGGATCAGAGAGGGTGCAGAGGAGATTCACCAGGACGCTGCCTCGATTAGAGAGGGTGCAGAGGAGATTCACCAGGATGCTGCCTGGATTAGAGAGGGCGCAGAGGAGATTCAGCAGGATGCTGCCTGGATTAGAGAGGGTGCAGAGAAGATTCACCAGGATGCTGCCTGGATTAGAGAGGGTGCAGAGGAGATTCACCAGGATGCTGCCTGGATTAGAGTGGGTGCAGAGGAGATTCAGCAGGATGCTGCCTGGATTAGAGAGGGTGCAGAGAAGATTCACCAGGATGCTGCCTGGATTAGAGAGGGTGCAGAGGAGATTCACCAGGATGCTGCCTGGATTAGAGTGGGTGCAGAGGAGATTCACCAGGATGCTGCCTGGATTAGAGAGGGTGCAGAGGAGATTTACCAGGATGCTGCCTGGATTAGAGAGGGTGCAGAGGAGATTCACCAGGAGGCTGCCTGGATTAGAGAGGGTGCAGAGGAGATTTACCAGGACGCTGCCTGGATAGAGAGAGGCTGCAGAGGAGATTCACCAGGACGCTTTCTGGATTAGAGAGGGTGCAGAGGAGATTCACCAGGACGCTGCCTGGATTAGAGAGGGTGCCGAGAAGATTCACCAGGATGCGGCCTGGATTAGAGGGTGCAGAGGAGATTCATCAGGACGCTGCCTGGATTAGTGAGGGTGCAGAGGAGATTCACCAGGATGCTGCCTGGATTAGAGAGGATGCCGAGGAGATTCACCAGGATGCTGCCTGGATTAGAGAGGGTGCATAGGATATTCACCAGGATGCTGCCTGCATTAGAGAGGGTGCAGAAGAGATTCACCAGGAGGCTGCCTGGATTAGAGTGGGTGCAGAGGAGATTCACCAGGACGCTGCCCAGATTAGAGAGTGTGCTGATGAGATTCACCAGGACGCTGCCTGGCTTAGCGAGGGTGCAGGGGAGATTCACCAGGATGCTGCCAGGATTAGAGAGGGTGCAGAGGAGATTCAGCAGGTCGCTGCCTGGATCAGGGAGGGTGCAGAGAAAATTCACCGTGATGCTGCCTGGATCACCGAGGGTGCAGACGAGATTCACCAGGATGCTGTCTGGATTAGAGAGTGTGCAGAGGAGATTAGAAAGGACGCTGCCTGGATCAGAGAGGGTGCAGAGGAGATTCACCAGGACGCTGCCTGGATTAGGGAGGGAGCAGAGGAGATTCACCAGGATGCTGCCTGGATTGGAGAGGGTGCTGAGGAGATTCACCAGGATGCTGCCTGGATTAGAGAGGGTGCATAGGAGATTCACCAGGAGGCTGCCTGGATTAGAGAGGGTGCAAAGGAGATTCACCATGACGCTGCCCAGATTAGAGAGTGTGCAGATGAGATTCACCAGGACGCTGCCTGGATTGGAGAGCGTGCAGGGGAGATTCACCAGGATGCTGCCGGGATTAGAGAGGGTGCAGAGGAGATTCACCAGGACGCTGCCTGTATCAGAGCGGGTGCCGAGGAGATTCACAAGGATGCGGCCTGGATTAGAGAGAATGCAGAGGAGATTCACCAGGACGCTGCCTGGATTAGAGAGGGTGCCGAGGAGATTCACCAGGATGCGGCCTGGATTAGAGGGTGCAGAGGAGATTCATCAGGACGCTGCCTGGATTAGGGAGGGTGCAGAGGAGATTCACCAGGATGCTGCCTGGATTGGAGAGGGTGCATAGGAGATTCACCAGGAGGCTGCCTGGATTAGAGAGGGTGCAGAGGAGATTCACCATGACGCTGCCCAGATTAGAGAGTGTGCAGATGAGATTCACCAGGACGCTGCCTGGATTGGAGAGCGTGCAGGGGAGATTCACCAGGATGCTGCCGGGATTAGAGAGGGTGCAGAGGAGATTCACCAGGACGCTGCCTGTATCAGAGTGGGTGCAGAGGAGATTCAGCAGGATGCTGCCTGGATTAGAGAGGGTGCAGAGAAGAGTCACCAGGACGCTTTCTGGATTGGAGAGGGTTCAGAGGAGATTCACCAGGAGGCTGCCTGGATTAGAGAGTGTGTAGAGGAGATTTACCAGGATGCTGCCTGGATTAGAGAGGGTGCCGAGGAGATTCATCAGCATGCGGCCCGGATTAGAGGGTGCAGAGGAGATTCATAAGGACGCTGCCTGGATTAGGGAGGGTGCAGAGGAGATTCACCAGGATGCTGCCTGGATTAGAGAGAATGCAGAGGAGATTCACCAGGACGCTGCCTGGATTAGAGAGGGTGCCGAGGAGATTCACCAGGATGCGGCCTGGATTAGAGGGTGCAGAGGAGATTCATCAGGACGCTGCCAGGATTAGGGAGGGTGCAGAGGAGATTCACCAGGATGCTGCCTGGATTGGAGAGGGTGCTGAGGAGATTCACCAGGATGCTGCCTGGATTAGAGAGGGTGCATAGGAGATTCACCAGGAGGCTGCCTGGATTAGAGAGGGTGCAGAGGAGATTCACCATGACGCTGCCCAGATTAGAGAGTGTGCAGATGAGATTCACCAGGACGCTGCCTGGATTGGAGAGCGTGCAGGGGAGATTCACCAGGATGCTGCCGGGATTAGAGAGGGTGCAGAGGAGATTCACCAGGACGCTGCCTGTATCAGAGAGGGTGCAGAGGAGATTCAGCAGGATGCTGCCTGGATTAGAGAGGGTGCAGAGAAGATTCACCAGGACGCTTTCTGGATTGGAGAGGGTGCAGAGGAGATTCACCAGGAGGCTGCCTGGATTAGAGAGGGCGCAGAGGAGATTCAGCAGGATGCTGCCTGGATCAGGGAGGGTGCAGAGAAAATTCACCGGGATGCTGCCTGGATTCGAGAGGGTGCAGTGGAGATTCTCCAGGACCCTGCCTGAATCAGGGAGGGTGCAGAGGAGATTTACCAGGACGCTGCCTGTATCAGAGAGGGTGCAGAGGAGATTCAGCAGGATGCTGCCTGGATTAGAGAGGGTGCAGAGAAGATTCACCAGGACGCTTTCTGGATTGGAGAGGGTGCAGAGGAGATTCACCAGGAGGCTGCCTGGATTAGAGAGGGTGTAGAGGAGATTTACCAGGACGCTGCCTGGATTAGAGAGGGTGCCGAGGAGATTCATCAGGATGCGGCCCGGATTAGAGGTTGCAGAGGAGATTCATAAGGACGCTGCCTGGATTAGGGAGGGTGCAGAGGAGATTCACCAGGATGCTGCCTGGATTAGAGAGAATGCAGAGGAGATTCACCAGGACGCTGCCTGGATTAGAGAGGGTGCCGAGGAGATTCACCAGGATGCGGCCTGGATTAGAGGGTGCAGAGGAGATTCATCAGGACGCTGCCTGGATTAGGGAGGGTGCAGAGGAGATTCACCATGATGCTGCCTGGATTGGAGAGGGTGCTGAGCTGATTCACCAGGATGCTGCCTGGATTAGAGAGGGTGCATAGGAGATTCACCAGGAGGCTGCCTGGATTAGAGAGTGTGCAGAGGAGATTCACCATGACGCTGCCCAGATTAGAGATTGTGCAGATGAGATTCACCAGGACGCTGCCTGGATTGGAGAGCGTGCAGGGGAGATTCACTAGGATGCTGCCTGGATTAGAGGCTGTGCAGAGGAGATTCACCAGGATGCTGCCTGAATTAGAGAGGGTGCAGAGGAGATTCAAAAGGACGCTGCCTGGATCAGAGAGGGTGCAGAGAAAATTCACCGTGATGCTGCCTGGATCACCGAGGGTGCAGACGAGATTCACCAGGATGCTGTCTGGATTAGAGAGTGTGCAGAGGAGATTAGAAAGGACGCTGCCTGGATCAGAGAGGGTGCAGAGGAGATTCACCAGGACGCTGCCTGGATTAGAGAATGTGCAGCGGAGATTCACCAGGATGCTGGCTGGATCAGCGAGGGTGCAGAGGAGATTAGAAAGGACGCTCCCTGGATTAGAGAGGGTGCACAGGAGATTCACCAGGATGCTGTCTGGATTAGAGAGTGTGCAGAGGAGATTCAAAAGGACGCTGCCTGGATCAGAGAGGGTGCAGAGGAGATTTACCAGGACGCTGCCTGGATTAGAGAGGGTGCAGAGGAGATTCACCAGGATGCTGCCTGGATTAGAGAGGGTGCAGAGGAGATTCACCAGGAGGTGCCTGGATTAGAGAGGGTGCAGAGGAGATTTACCAGGACGCTAACTGGATAGAGAGAGGCTGCAGAGGAGATTCACCAGGACGCTTTCTGGATTAGAGAGGGTGCAGAGGAGATTCACCAGGACGCTGCCTGGATTAGAGAGGGTGCCGAGGAGATTCACCAGGATGCGGCCTGGATTAGTGGGTGCAGAGGAGATTCACCAGGACGCTTTCTGGATTGGAGAGGGTGCAGAGGAGATTCACCAGGAGGCTGCCTGGATTAGAGAGGGTGTAGAGGAGATTTACCAGGACGCTGCCTGGATTAGAGAGGGTGCCGAGGAGATTCATCAGGATGCGGCCCGGATTAGAGGGTGCAGAGGAGATTCATAAGGACGCTGCCTGGATTAGGGAGGGTGCAGATGAGATTCACCAGGACGCTGCCTGGATTAGAGAGGGTGCAGAGGAGATTCACCAGGATGCTGCCTGGATTAGAGAGGGCGCAGAGGAGATTCAGCAGGATGCTGCCTGGATCAGGGAGGGTGCAGAGAAAATTCACCGGGATGCTGCCTGGATTCGAGAGGGTGCAGTGGAGATTCTCCAGGACCCTGCCTGAATCAGGGAGGGTGCAGAGCAGATTTACCAGGACGCTGCCTGTATCAGAGAGGGTGCAGAGGAGATTCAGCAGGATGCTGCCTGGATTAGAGAGGGTGCAGAGAAGATTCACCAGGACGCTTTCTGGATTGGAGAGGGTGCAGAGGAGATTCACCAGGAGGCTGCCTGGATTAGAGAGGGTGTAGAGGAGATTTACCAGGACGCTGCCTGGATTAGAGAGGGTGCCGAGGAGATTCATCAGGATGCGGCCCGGATTAGAGGTTGCAGAGGAGATTCATAAGGACGCTGCCTGGATTAGGGAGGGTGCAGAGGAGATTCACCATGATGCTGCCTGGATTGGAGAGGGTGCTGAGGTGATTCACCAGGATGCTGCCTGGATTAGAGAGGGTGCATAGGAGATTCACCAGGAGGCTGCCTGGATTAGAGAGTGTGCAGAGGAGATTCACCATGACGCTGCCCAGATTAGAGAGTGTGCAGATGAGATTCACCAGGACGCTGCCTGGATTGGAGAGCGTGCAGGGGAGATTCACTAGGATGCTGCCTGGATTAGAGGCTGTGCAGAGGAGATTCACCAGGATGCTGCCTGAATTAGAGAGGGTGCAGAGGAGATTCAAAAGGACGCTGCCTGGATCAGAGAGGGTGCAGAGAAAATTCACCGTGATGCTGCCTGGATCACCGAGGGTGCAGACGAGATTCACCAGGATGCTGTCTGGATTAGAGAGTGTGCAGAGGAGATTAGAAAGGACGCTGCCTGGATCAGAGAGGGTGCAGAGGAGATTCACCAGGACGCTGCCTGGATTAGAGAATGTGCAGCGGAGATTCACCAGGATGCTGGCTGGATCAGCGAGGGTGCAGAGGAGATTAGAAAGGACGCTCCCTGGATTAGAGAGGGTGCACAGGAGATTCACCAGGATGCTGTCTGGATTAGAGAGTGTGCAGAGGAGATTCAAAAGGACGCTGCCTGGATCAGAGAGGGTGCAGAGGAGATTTACCAGGACGCTGCCTGGATTAGAGAGGGTGCAGAGGAGATTCACCAGGATGCTGCCTGGATTAGAGAGGGTGCAGAGGAGATTCACCAGGAGGTGCCTGGATTAGAGAGGGTGCAGAGGAGATTTACCAGGACGCTAACTGGATAGAGAGAGGCTGCAGAGGAGATTCACCAGGACGCTTTCTGGATTAGAGAGGGTGCAGAGGAGATTCACCAGGACGCTGCCTGGATTAGAGAGGGTGCCGAGGAGATTCACCAGGATGCGGCCTGGATTAGTGGGTGCAGAGGAGATTCACCAGGACGCTTTCTGGATTGGAGAGGGTGCAGAGGAGATTCACCAGGAGGCTGCCTGGATTAGAGAGGGTGTAGAGGAGATTTACCAGGACGCTGCCTGGATTAGAGAGGGTGCCGAGGAGATTCATCAGGATGCGGCCCGGATTAGAGGGTGCAGAGGAGATTCATAAGGACGCTGCCTGGATTAGGGAGGGTGCAGATGAGATTCACCAGGACGCTGCCTGGATTAGAGAGGGTGCAGAGGAGATTCACCAGGATGCTGCCTGGATTAGAGAGGGCGCAGAGGAGATTCAGCAGGATGCTGCCTGGATCAGGGAGGGTGCAGAGAAAATTCACCGGGATGCTGCCTGGATTCGAGAGGGTGCAGTGGAGATTCTCCAGGACCCTGCCTGAATCAGGGAGGGTGCAGAGCAGATTTACCAGGACGCTGCCTGTATCAGAGAGGGTGCAGAGGAGATTCAGCAGGATGCTGCCTGGATTAGAGAGGGTGCAGAGAAGATTCACCAGGACGCTTTCTGGATTGGAGAGGGTGCAGAGGAGATTCACCAGGAGGCTGCCTGGATTAGAGAGGGTGTAGAGGAGATTTACCAGGACGCTGCCTGGATTAGAGAGGGTGCCGAGGAGATTCATCAGGATGTGGCCCGGATTAGAGGTTGCAGAGGAGATTCATAAGGACGCTGCCTGGATTAGGGAGGGTGCAGAGGAGATTCACCATGATGCTGCCTGGATTGGAGAGGGTGCTGAGGTGATTCACCAGGATGCTGCCTGGATTAGAGAGGGTGCATAGGAGATTCACCAGGAGGCTGCCTGGATTAGAGAGGGTGCAGAGGAGATTCACCATGACGCTGCCCAGATTAGAGATTGTGCAGATGAGATTCACCAGGACGCTGCCTGGATTGGAGAGCGTGCAGGGGAGATTCACTAGGATGCTGCCTGGATTAGAGACTGTGCAGAGGAGATTCACCAGGATGCTGCCTGAATTAGAGAGGGTGCAGAGGAGATTCAAAAGGACGCTGCCTGGATCAGAGAGGGTGCAGAGAAAATTCACCGTGATGCTGCCTGGATCACCGAGGGTGCAGACGAGATTCACCAGGATGCTGTCTGGATTAGAGAGTGTGCAGAGGAGATTAGAAAGGACGCTGCCTGGATCAGAGAGGGTGCAGAGGAGATTCACCAGGACGCTGCCTGGATTAGAGAATGTGCAGCGGAGATTCACCAGGATGCTGGCTGGATCAGCGAGGGTGCAGAGGAGATTAGAAAGGACGCTCCCTGGATTAGAGAGGGTGCACAGGAGATTCACCAGGATGCTGTCTGGATTAGAGAGTGTGCAGAGGAGATTCAAAAGGACGCTGCCTGGATCAGAGAGGGTGCAGAGGAGATTTACCAGGACGCTGCCTGGATTAGAGAGGGTGCAGAGGAGATTCACCAGGATGCTGCCTGGATTAGAGAGGGTGCAGAGGAGATTCACCAGGAGGTGCCTGGATTAGAGAGGGTGCAGAGGAGATTTACCAGGACGCTAACTGGATAGAGAGAGGCTGCAGAGGAGATTCACCAGGACGCTTTCTGGATTAGAGAGGGTGCAGAGGAGATTCACCAGGACGCTGCCTGGATTAGAGAGGGTGCCGAGGAGATTCACCAGGATGCGGCCTGGATTAGTGGGTGCAGAGGAGATTCATCAGGACGCTGCCTGGATTAGTGAGGGTGCAGAGGAGATTCACCAGGATGCTGCCTGGATTAGAGAGGATGCCGAGGAGATTCACCAGAATGCTGCCTGGATTAGAGAGGGTGCATAGGATATTCACCATGATGCTGCCTGCATTAGAGAGGGTGCAGAAGAGATTCACCAGGAGGCTGCCTGGATTATAGTGGGTGCAGAGGAGATTCACCAGGACGCTGCCCAGATTAGAGAGTGTGCAGATGAGATTCACCAGGACGCTGCCTGGATTATCGAGGGTGCAGGGGAGATTCACCAGGATGCTGCCGGGATTAGAGAGGGTGCAGAGGAGATTCAGCAGGTCGCTGCCTGGATCAGGGAGGGTGCAGAGAAAATTCACCGTGATGCTGCCTGGATCACCGAGGGTGCAGACGAGATTCACCAGGATGCTGTCTGGATTGGAGAGTGTGCAGCGGAGATTAGAAAGGACGCTGCCTGGATCAGAGAGGGTGCAGAGGAGATTCACCAGGACGCTGCCTGGATTAGAGAGGGTGCAGAGGAGATTCACCAGGATGCTGCCTGGATTAGAGAGGGTGCAGAGGAGATTCACCAGGATGCTGCCTGGATCAGGGAGGGTGCGGAGGAGGTTCACCAGGATGCTGCCTGTGTCAGAGAGGGTGCAGAGGAGATTCAGCAGGATGCTGCCTGGATTAGAGAGGGTGCAGAGAAGATTCACCAGGATGCTGCCTGGATTAGAGTGCAGAGGAGATTCACCAGGATGCTGCCTGGATTAGAGAGGGTGCAGAGGAGATTTACCAGAACGCAGCCTTTGTCAGAGAGGGTGCAGAGGAGATTCAGCAGGATGCTGCCTGGATTAGAGAGGGTGCAGAGAAGATTCACCAGGATGCTGCCTGGATTAGAGAGGGTGCAGAGGAGATTCAGCAGGATGCTGCCTGGATTAGAGTGGGTGCAGAGGAGATTCACCAGGATGCTGCCTGGATTAGAGAGGGTGCAGAGGAGATTTACCAGGATGCTGCCTGGATTAGAGAGGGTGCAGAGGAGATTCACCAGGAGGCTGCCTGGATTAGAGAGGGTGCAGAGGAGATTTACCAGGACGCTAACTGGATAGAGAGAGGCTGCAGAGGAGATTCACCAGGACGCTTTCTGGATTAGAGAGGGTGCAGAGGAGATTCACCAGGAGGCTGCCTGGATTAGAGAGGGTGCAGAGGAGATTTACCAGGACGCTGCCTTTGTCAGAGAGGGTGCAGAGGAGATTCAGCAGGATGCTGCCTGGATTAGAGAGGGTGCAGAGAAGATTCACCAGGATGCTGCCTGGATTAGAGAGGGTGCAGAGGAGATTCAGCAGGATGCTGCCTGGATTAGAGTGGGTGCAGAGGAGATTCACCAGGATGCTGCCTGGATTAGAGAGGGTGCAGAGGAGATTTACCAGGATGCTGCCTGGATTAGAGAGGGTGCAGAGGAGATTCACCAGGAGGCTGCCTGGATTAGAGAGGGTGCAGAGGAGATTTACCAGGACGCTAACTGGATAGAGAGAGGCTGCAGAGGAGATTCACCAGGACGCTTTCTGGATTAGAGAGGGTGCAGAGGAGATTCACCAGGACGCTGCCTGGAATAGAGAGGGTGCCGAGGAGATTCACCAGGATGCGGCCTGGATTAGAGGGTGCAGAGGAGATTCATCAGGACGCTGCCTGGATTAGTGAGGGTGCAGAGGAGATTCACCAGGATGCTGCCTGGATTAGAGAGGATGCCGAGGAGATTCACCAGGATGCTGCCTGGATTAGAGAGGGTGCATACGATATTCACCAGGATGCTGCCTGCATTAGAGAGGGTGCAGAAGAGATTCACCAGGAGGCTGCCTGGATTATAGTGGGTGCAGAGGAGATTCACCAGGACGCTGCCCAGATTAGAGAGTGTGCAGATGAGATTCACCAGGACGCTGCCTTGATTAGCGAGGGTGCAGGGGAGATTCACCAGGATGCTGCCGGGATTAGAGAGGGTGCAGAGGAGTTTCAGCAGGTCGCTGCCTGGATCAGGGAGGGTGCAGAGAAAATTCACCGTGATGCTGCCTGGATCACCGAGGGTGCAGACGAGATTCACCAGGATGCTGTCTGGATTAGAGAGTGTGCAGAGGAGATTAGAAAGGACGCTGCCTGGATCAGAGAGGGTGCAGAGGAGATTCACCAGGACGCTGCCTGGATTAGAGTGGGTGCAGAGGAGATTCACCAGGATGCTGCCTGGATTAGAGAGGGTGCAGAGGAGATTCAGCAGGATGCTGCCTGGATCAGGGAGGGTGCAAAGAAAATTCACCGGGATGCTGCCTGGATTAGAGAGGGTGCAGAGGAGATTCTCCAGGACCCTGCCTGAATCAGGGAGGGTGAAGAGGAGATTTACCAGGACGCTGCCTGCATCAGAGAGGGTGCAGAGGAGATTCAGCAGGATGCTGCCTGGATTAGAGAGGGTGCAGAGAAGATTCACCAGGATGCTGCCTGGATTAGAGGGTGCAGAGGAGGTTCATCAGGACGTTGCCTGGATTAGGGAGGGTGCAGAGGAGATTCACCAGGATGCTGCCTGGATTAGAGAGGATGCAGAGGAGATTCACCAGGACGCTGCCTGGATCAGAGAGGGTGCAGAGGAGATTCACCAGGACGCTGCCTCGATTAGAGAGGGTGCAGAGGAGATTCACCAGGATGCTGCCTGGATTAGAGAGGGCGCAGAGGAGATTCAGCAGGATGCTGCCTGGATCAGGGAGGGTGCAGAGGAGATTTACCAGGACGCTGCCTGTGTCAGAGAGGGTGCAGAGGAGATTCAGCAGGATGCTGCCTGGATTAGAGAGGGTGCAGAGAAGATTCACCAGGATGCTGCCTGGATTAGAGAGGGTGCAGAGGAGATTCACCAGGATGCTGCCTGGATTAGAGTGGGTGCAGAGGAGATTCACCAGGATGCTGCCTGGATTAGAGAGGGTGCAGAGGAGATTTACCAGGATGCTGCCTGGATTAGAGAGGGTGCAGAGGAGATTCACCAGGAGGCTGCCTGGATTAGAGAGGGTGCAGAGGAGATTTACCAGGACGCTGCCTGGATAGAGAGAGGCTGCAGAGGAGATTCACCAGGACGCTTTCTGGATTAGAGAGGGTGCAGAGGAGATTCACCAGGACGCTGCCTGGATTAGAGAGGGTGCCGAGGAGATTCACCAGGATGCGGCCTGGATTAGAGGGTGCAGAGGAGATTCATCAGGACGCTGCCTGGATTAGGGAGGGTGCAAAGGAGATTCACCAGGATGCTGCCTGGATTAGAGAGGATGCAGAACAGATTCACCAGGATGCTGCCTGGATTAGAGAGGGTGCATAGGATATTCACCAGGATGCTGCCTGCATTAGAGAGGGTGCAGAAGAGATTCACCAGGAGGCTGCCTGGATTAGAGTGGGTGCAGAGGAGATTCACCAGGACGCTGCCCAGATTAGAGAGTGTGCAGATGAGATTCACCAGGACGCTGCCTGGATTAGCGAGGGTGCAGGGGAGATTCACCAGGATGCTGCCGGGATTAGAGAGGGTGCAGAGGAGATTCAGCAGGTCGCTGCCTGGATCAGGGAGGGTGCAGAGAAAATTCACCGGGATGCTGCCTGGATCAGCGAGGGTGCAGACGAGATTCACCAGGATGCTGTCTGGATTAGAGAGTGTGCAGAGGAGATTCAAAAGGACGCTGCCTGGATCAGAGAGGGTGCAGAGGAGAATCACCATGACGCTGCCTGGATTAGCGAGGGTGCAGAGGAGATTCACCAGGATGCTGCCTGGATTAGAGATGGGGCAGAGGAGATTCACCAGGATGCTGTCTGGATTAGAGAGGGTGCAGAGGAGATTCACCAGGATGCTGCCTGGATCAGGGAGGGTGCAGAGAAAATTCACCGGGATGCTGCCTGGATTAGAGAGGGTGCAGAGCAGATCCTCCATGACACTGCCTGAATCAGGGAGGGTGCAGAGGAGATTTACCAGGACGCTGCCTGGATCAGAGAGGGTGCAGAGGAGATTCAGCAGGATGCTGCCTGGATTAGAGAGGGTGCAGAGAAGATTCACCAGGATGCTGCCTGGATTAGAGGGTGCAGAGGAGATTCATCAGGACGCTGCCTGGATTAGGGAGGGTGCAGAGGAGATTCACCAGGATGCTGCCTGGATTTGAGTGGATGCACAGGAGATTCACCAGGACGCTGCCTGGATTAGAGAGGGTGCCGAGGAGATTCACCAGGATGCGGCCTGGATTTGAGGGTGCAGACGACATTCATCAGGACGCTGCCTGGATTAGGGAAGGCGCAGAGGAGATTCAGCAGGATGCTGCCTGGATCAGGGAGGGTGCAGAGGAGATTTACCAGGACGCTGCCTGTGTCAGAGAGGGTGCAGAGGAGATTCAGCAGGATGCTGCCTGGATTAGAGAGGGTGCAGAGAAGATTCACCAGGATGCTGCCTGGATTAGAGAGGGTGCAGAGGAGATTCACCAGGATGCTGCCTGGATTAGAGTGGGTCAGAGGAGATTCACCAGGATGGTGCCTGGATTAGAGAGGGTGCAGAGTAGATTTACCAGGATGCTGCCTGGATTAGAGAGGGTGCAGAGGAGATTCACCAGGATGCTGCCTGGATTAGAGTGGGTGCAGAGGTGATTCACCAGGATGCTGCCTGGATTAGAGAGGGTGCAGAGGAGATTTACCAGGATGCTGCCTGGATTAGAGAGGGTGCAGAGGAGATTCACCAGGAGGCTGCCTCGATTAGAGAGGATGCAGAGGAGATTTACCAGGACGCTGCCTGGATAGAGAGAGGCTGCAGAGTGAGATTCACCAGGATGCTGCCTGGATTAGAGAGGGCGCAGAGGAGATTCAGCAGGATGCTGCCTGGATCAGGGAGGGTGCGGAGGAGGTTCACCAGGATGCTGCCTGTGTCAGAGAGGGTGCAGAGGAGATTCAGCAGGATGCTGCCTGGATTAGCGAGGGTGCAGGGGAGATTCACCAGGATGCTGCCGGGATTAGAGAGGGTGCAGAGGAGATTCAGCAGGTCGCTGCCTGGATCAGGGAGGGTGCAGAGAAAATTCACCGGGATGCTGCCTGGATCAGCGAGGGTGCAGACGAGATTCACCAGGATGCTGTCTGGATTAGAGAGTGTGCAGAGGAGATTCAAAAGGACGCTGCCTGGATCAGAGAGGGTGCAGAGGAGAATCACCATGACGCTGCCTGGATTAGAGAGGGTGCAGAGGAGATTCACCAGGATGCTGCCTGGATTAGAGATGGGGCAGAGGAGATTCACCAGGATGCTGTCTGGATTAGAGAGGGTGCAGAGGAGATTCACCAGGATGCTGCCTGGATCAGGGAGGGTGCAGAGAAAATTCACCGGGATGCTGCCTGGATTAGAGAGGGTGCAGAGGAGATCCTCCAGGACACTGCCTGAATCAGGGAGGGTGCAGAGGAGATTTACCAGGACGCTGCCTGGATCAGAGAGGGTGCAGAGGAGATTCAGCAGGATGCTGCCTGGATTAGAGAGGGTGCAGAGAAGATTCACCAGGATGCTGCCTGGATTAGAGGGTGCAGAGGAGATTCATCAGGACGCTGCCTGGATTAGGGAGGGTGCAGAGGAGATTCACCAGGATGCTGCCTGGATTTGAGTGTATGCACAGGAGATTCACCAGGACGCTGCCTGGATTAGAGAGGGTGCCGAGGAGATTCACCAGGAGGCTGCCTCGATTAGAGAGGATGCAGAGGAAATTTACCAGGACGCTGCCTGGATAGAGAGAGGCTGCAGAGGAGATTCACCAGGATGCTGCCTGGATTAGAGAGGGCGCAGAGGAGATTCAGCAGGATGCTGCCTGGATCAGGGAGGGTGCGGAGGAGGTTCACCATGATGCTGCCTGTGTCAGAGAGGGTGCAGAGGAGATTCAGCAGGATGCTGCCTGGATTAGAGAGGGTGCAGAGAAGATTCACCAGGATGCTGCCTGGATTAGAGTGCAGAGGAGATTCACCAGGATGCTGCCTGGATTAGAGAGGGTGCAGAGGAGATTTACCAGGACGCTGCCTGTGTCAGAGAGGGTGCAGAGGAGATTCAGCATGATGCTGCCTGGATTAGAGAGGGTGCAGAGAAGATTCACCAGGATGCTGCCTGGATTAGAGAGGGTGCAGAGGAGATTCAGCAGGATGCTGCCTGGATTAGAGTGGGTGCAGAGGAGATTCACCAGGATGCTGCCTGGATTAGAGAGGGTGCAGAGGAGATTTACCAGGATGCTGACTGGATTAGAGAGGGCGCAGAGGAGATTCACCTGGAGGCTGCCTGGATTAGAGAGGGTGCAGATGAGATTTACCAGGACGCTAACTGGATAGAGAGAGGCTGCAGAGGAGATTCACCAGGACGCTTTCTGGATTAGAGAGGGTGCAGAGGAGATTCTCCAGGACGCTGCCTGGATTAGAGAGGGTGCCGAGGAGATTCACCAGGATGCGGCCTGGATTAGAGGGTGCAGAGGAGATTCATCAGGACTCTGCCTGGATTAGTGAGGTTGCAGAGGAGATTCACCAGGATGCTGCCTGGATTACAGAGGATGCCGAGGAGATTCACCAGGATGCTGCCTGGATTAGAGAGGGTGCATAGGATATTCACCAGGATGCTGCCTGCATTAGAGAGGGTGCAGAAGAGATTCACCAGGAGGCTGCCTGGATTAGACTGGGTGCAGAGGAGATTCACCAGGACGCTGCCCAGATTAGAGAGTGTGCAGATGAGATTCACCAGGACGCTGCCTGGATTAGCGAGGGTGCAGGGGAGATTCACCAGGATGCTGCCGGGATTAGAGAGGGTGCAGAGGAGATTCAGCAGGTCGCTGCCTGGATCAGGGAGGGTGCAGAGAAAATTCACCGGGATGCTGCCTGGATCACCGAGGGTGCAGACGAGATTCACCAGGATGCTGTCTGGATTAGAGAGGGTGCAGAGGAGATTCAGCAGGATGCTGCCTGGATCAGGGAGGGTGCAGAGAAAATTCACCGGGATGCTGCCTGGATTAGAGAGGGTGCAGAGGAGATTCTCCAGGACCCTGCCTGAATCAGGGAGGGTGCAGAGGAGATTTACCAGGACGCTGCCTGCATCAGAGAGGGTGCAGAGGAGAATCAGCAGGATGCTGCCTGGATCAGGGAGGGTGCAGAGAAAATTCACCGGGATGCTGCCTGGATTAGAGAGGGTGCAGAGGAGATTCTCCAGGACCCTGCCTGAATCAGGGAGGGTGCAGAGGAGATTTACCAGGACGCTGCCTGCATCAGAGAGGGTGCAGAGGAGAATCAGCAGGATGCTGCCTGGATTAGAGAGGCTGCAGAGAAGATTCACCAGGATGCTGCCTGGATTAGAGGGTGCAGAGGAGATTCATCAGGACGCTGCTTGGATTAGGGAGGGTGCAGAGGAGATTCACCAGGATGCTGCCTGGATTAGAGAGGATGCAGAGGAGATTCACCAGGACGCTGCCTGGATCAGAGAGGGTGCAGAGGAGATTCACCAGGACGCTGCCTGGATTAGAGAGGGTGCAGAGGAGATTCACCAGGATGCTGCCTGGATTAGAGAGGGCGCAGAGGAGATTCAGCAGGATGCTGCCTGGATCAGGGAGGGTGCAGAGGAGATTTACCAGGACGCTGCCTGTGTCAGAGAGGGTGCAGAGGAGATTCAGCAGGATGCTGCCTGGATTAGAGAGGGTGCAGAGAACATTCACCAGGATGCTGCCTGGATTAGAGAGGGTGCAGAGGAGATTCACCAGGATGCTGCCTGGATTAGAGTGGGTGCAGAGGAGATTCACCAGGATGCTGCCTGGATTAGAGAGGGTGCAGAGGAGATTTACCAGGATGCTGCCTGGATTAGAGAGGGTGCAGAGGAGATTCACCAGGAGGCTGCCTGGATTAGAGAGGGTGCAGAGGAGATTCATCAGGACGCTGCCTGGATTAGGGAGGGTGCAGAGGAGATTCACCAGGATGCTGCCTGGATTTGAGTGTATGCACAGGAGATTCACCAGGACGCTGCCTGGATTAGAGAGGGTGCCGAGGAGATTCACCAGGAGGCTGCCTCGATTAGAGAGGATGCAGAGGAAATTTACCAGGACGCTGCCTGGATAGAGAGAGGCTGCAGAGGAGATTCACCAGGATGCTGCCTGGATTAGAGAGGGCGCAGAGGAGATTCAGCAGGATGCTGCCTGGATCAGGGAGGGTGCGGAGGAGGTTCACCATGATGCTGCCTGTGTCAGAGAGGGTGCAGAGGAGATTCAGCAGGATGCTGCCTGGATTAGAGAGGGTGCAGAGAAGATTCACCAGGATGCTGCCTGGATTAGAGTGCAGAGGAGATTCACCAGGATGCTGCCTGGATTAGAGAGGGTGCAGAGGAGATTTACCAGGACGCTGCCTGTGTCAGAGAGGGTGCAGAGGAGATTCAGCATGATGCTGCCTGGATTAGAGAGGGTGCAGAGAAGATTCACCAGGATGCTGCCTGGATTAGAGAGGGTGCAGAGGAGATTCAGCAGGATGCTGCCTGGATTAGAGTGGGTGCAGAGGAGATTCACCAGGATGCTGCCTGGATTAGAGAGGGTGCAGAGGAGATTTACCAGGATGCTGACTGGATTAGAGAGGGCGCAGAGGAGATTCACCTGGAGGCTGCCTGGATTAGAGAGGGTGCAGAGGAGATTCTCCAGGACGCTGCCTGGATTAGAGAGGGTGCCGAGGAGATTCACCAGGATGCGGCCTGGATTAGAGGGTGCAGAGGAGATTCATCAGGACGCTGCCTGGATTAGTGAGGTTGCAGAGGAGATTCACCAGGATGCTGCCTGGATTACAGAGGATGCCGAGGAGATTCACCAGGATGCTGCCTGGATTAGAGAGGGTGCATAGGATATTCACCAGGATGCTGCCTGCATTAGAGAGGGTGCAGAAGAGATTCACCAGGAGGCTGCCTGGATTAGACTGGGTGCAGAGGAGATTCACCAGGACGCTGCCCAGATTAGAGAGTGTGCAGATGAGATTCACCAGGACGCTGCCTGGATTAGCGAGGGTGCAGGGGAGATTCACCAGGATGCTGCCGGGATTAGAGAGGGTGCAGAGGAGATTCAGCAGGTCGCTGCCTGGATCAGGGAGGGTGCAGAGAAAATTCACCGGGATGCTGCCTGGATCACCGAGGGTGCAGACGAGATTCACCAGGATGCTGTCTGGATTAGAGAGGGTGCAGAGGAGATTCAGCAGGATGCTGCCTGGATCAGGGAGGGTGCAGAGAAAATTCACCGGGATGCTGCCTGGATTAGAGAGGGTGCAGAGGAGATTCTCCAGGACCCTGCCTGAATCAGGGAGGGTGCAGAGGAGATTTACCAGGACGCTGCCTGCATCAGAGAGGGTGCAGAGGAGAATCAGCAGGATGCTGCCTGGATCAGGGAGGGTGCAGAGAAAATTCACCGGGATGCTGCCTGGATTAGAGAGGGTGCAGAGGAGATTCTCCAGGACCCTGCCTGAATCAGGGAGGGTGCAGAGGAGATTTACCAGGACGCTGCCTGCATCAGAGAGGGTGCAGAGGAGAATCAGCAGGATGCTGCCTGGATTAGAGAGGCTGCAGAGAAGATTCACCAGGATGCTGCCTGGATTAGAGGGTGCAGAGGAGATTCATCAGGACGCTGCTTGGATTAGGGAGGGTGCAGAGGAGATTTACCAGGATGCTGCCTGGATTACAGGGTGCAGAGGAGATTCACCAGGATGCTGCCTGGATTAGCGAGGGTGCAGAGGAGATTCACCAGGACGCTGCCGGGTTCAGAGAGGGTGCAGAGGAGATTCACCAGGACGCTGCCTGGATTAGAGAGGGTGCAGAGGAGATTCACCAGGATGCTGCCTGGATTAGAGAGGGCGCAGAGGAGATTCAGCAGGATGCTGCCTGGATCAGGGAGGGTGCAGAGGTAATTTACCAGGACGCTGCCTGTGTCAGAGAGGGTGCAGAGGAGATTCAGCAGGATGCTGCCTGGATTAGAGAGGGTGCAGAGGAGATTCACCAGGATGCTGCCTGGATTAGAGTGGGTGCAGAGGAGATTCACCAGGATGCTGCCTGGATTCGAGAGGGTGCAGAGGAGATTTACCAGGATGCTGCCTGGATTAGAGAGGGTGCAGAGGAGATTCACCAGGATGCTGCCTGGATTAGAGAGGGCGCAGAGGAGATTCAGCAGGATGCTGCCTGGATCAGGGAGGGTGCAGAGGTAATTTACCAGGACGCTGCCTGTGTCAGAGAGGGTGCAGAGGAGATTCAGCAGGATGCTGCCTGGATTAGAGAGGGTGCAG
This sequence comes from Hypanus sabinus, assembly GCF_030144855.1. Lineage (NCBI taxonomy): Eukaryota > Metazoa > Chordata > Chondrichthyes > Myliobatiformes > Dasyatidae > Hypanus > Hypanus sabinus. The sequence continues at coordinate 319,358 of NW_026778975.1, read as the reverse complement.
AGAAGATTCACCAGGATGCTGCCTGGATTAGAGTGGGTGCAGAGGAGATTCACCAGGATGCTGCCTGGATTAGAGAGGGTGCAGAGGAGATTTACCAGGAAGCTGCCTGGATTAGAGAGGGTGCAGAGGAGATTCACCAGGAGGCTGTCTGGATTAGAGAGGGTGCAGAGGAGATTTACCAGGACGCTGCCTGGATAGAGAGAGGCTGCAGAGGAGATTCACCAGGACGCTTTCTGGATTAGAGAGGGTGCAGAGGAGATTTACCAGGATGCTGCCTGGATTAGAGAGGGTGCAGAGGAGATTCACCAGGATGCTGCCTGGATTAGAGAGGGCGCAGAGGAGATTCAGCAGGATGCTGCCTGGATCAGGGAGGGTGCAGAGGTAATTTACCAGGACGCTGCCTGTGTCAGAGAGGGTGCAGAGGAGATTCAGCAGGATGCTGCCTGGATTAGAGAGGGTGCAGAGAAGATTCACCAGGATGCTGCCTGGATTAGAGTGGGTGCAGAGGAGATTCACCAGGATGCTGCCTGGATTAGAGAGGGTGCAGAGGAGATTTACCAGGAAGCTGCCTGGATTAGAGAGGGTGCAGAGGAGATTCACCAGGAGGCTGTCTGGATTAGAGAGGGTGCAGAGGAGATTTACCAGGACGCTGCCTGGATAGAGAGAGGCTGCAGAGGAGATTCACCAGGACGCTTTCTGGATTAGAGAGGGTGCAGAGGAGATTCACCAGGACGCTGCCTGGATTAGAGAGGGTGCCGAGGAGATTCACCAGGATGCGGCCTGGATTAGAGGGTGCAGAGGAGATTCATCAGGACGCTGCCTGGATTAGGGAGGGTGCAGAGGAGATTCACCAGGATGCTGCCTGGATTAGAGTGGGTGCAGAGGAGATTCACCAGGATGCTGCCTGGATTAGAGAGGGTGCAGAGGAGATTTACCAGGAAGCTGCCTGGATTAGAGAGGGTGCAGAGGAGATTCACCAGGAGGCTGTCTGGATTAGAGAGGGTACAGAGGAGATTTACGAGGACGCTGCCTGGATAGAGAGAGGCTGCAGAGGAGATTCACCAGGAAGCTTTCTGGATTAGAGAGGGTGCAGAGGAGATTCACCAGGACGCTGCCTGGATTAGAGAGGGTGCCGAGGAGATTCACCAGGATGCGGCCTGGATTAGTGGGTGCAGAGGAGATTCATCAGGACGCTGCCTGGATTAGGGAGGGTGCAGAGGAAATTCACAAGGATGCTGCCTGAATTAGAGAGGATGCCGAGGAGATTCACCAGGATGCTGCCTGGATTAGAAAGGGTGCATAGGATATTCACCAGGATGCTGCCTGCATTAGAGAGGGTGCATAAGAGATTCACCAGGAGGCTGCCTGGATTAGAGTGGGTGCAGAGGAGATTCACCAGGACGCTGCCCAGATTAGAGAGTGTGCAGATGAGATTCACCACGACGCTGCCTGGATTAGGGAGCGTGCAGGGGAGATTCACCAGGATGCTGCCGGGATTAGAGCGGGTGCAGAGGAGATTCAGCAGGTCGCTGCCTGGATCAGGGAGGGTGCAGAGAAGAATCACCAGGATGCTGCCTGGATTAGAGGGTGCAGAGGAGATTCATCAGGACGCTGCCTGGATTAGGGAGGGTGCAGAAGAGATTCACCAGGATGCTGCCTGGATTAGAGCGGATGCAGAGGAGATTCACCATGACGCTGCCTGGATTAGAGAGGGTGCAGAGGAGATTCACCAGGATGCTGCCTGATTTAGAGTGGGTGCAGAGGAGATTCACCAGGATGCTGCCTGGATTAGAGAGGGTGCAGAGGAGATTTACCAGGATGCTGCCTGGATTAGAGAGGGTGCAGAGGAGATTCAGCAGGATGCTGCCTGGATTAGAGGGTGCAGAGGAGATTCATCAGGACGCTGCCTGGATTAGGGAGGGTGCAGAGGAGATTCACCAGGATGCTGCCTGGATTAGAGAGGATGCAGAGGAGATTCACCATGACGCTGCCTGGATTATAGAGGGTGCCGAGGAGATTCACCAGGATGCGGCCTGGATTAAAGGGTGCAGACGACATTCATCAGGACGCTGCCTGGATTAGGGTGGGTGCAGACGAGATTCACCAGGATGCTGCCTGGATGAGAGAGGGTGCAGAGGAGATTCACCAGCATGCTGCCTGGATTAGAGACGGTGCAGAGGAGATTAACCAGGATGCTGCCTGGATTAGAGAGGGTGCAGAGGAGATTCACCAGGACTCTGCCTGGATCAGAGTGGGTGCAGTGGAGATTCACCAGGATGCTGCCTGGATTAGAGAGGGTGCATAGGAGATTCACCAAAATGCTGCCTGGATTAGAGAGGGTGCAGAGGAGATTTACCAGGATGCTGCCTGGATTACAGGGTGCAGAGGAGATTCACCAGGATGCTGCCTGGATTAGCGAGGGTGCAGAGGAGATTCACCAGGACGCTGCCGGGTTCAGAGAGGGTGCAGAGGAGATTCACCAGGATGCTGCCTGGATTAGAGAGGGTGCAGTGGAGATTCACCAGGATGCAACCTAGATTAGAGAGGGTGGATAGGATATTGACCAGGACGCTGCCTGCATTAGAGAGAGTGCAGAAGAGATTCACCAGGAGGCTGCCTGGATTAGAGAGGGTGCAGAGGAGATTCACCAGGAAGCTGCCAGATTAGAGAGTGTGCAGATGAGATTCACCAGGACGCTGCCTGGATTAGAGAGGGTGCTGGGGAGATTCACCAGGATGCTGCCGGGATTGGAGAGGGTGCAGAGGAGATTCAGCAGGTCGCTGCCTGGATCAGGGAGGGTGCAGACGAGATTCACCAGGATGCTGTCTGGATTAAAGAGGGTGCAGAGGAGATTCACCAGGACGCTGCCTGGATTAGAGAGGGTGCAGAGGAGATTCACCAGGATGCTGCCTGGATTAGAGTGGGTGCAGAGGAGATTCACCAGGATGCTGCCTGGATTCGAGAGGGTGCAGAGGAGATTTACCAGGATGCTGCCTGGATTAGAGAGGGTGCAGAGGAGATTCACCAGGATGCTGCCTGGATTAGAGAGGGCGCAGAGGAGATTCAGCAGGATGCTGCCTGGATCAGGGAGGGTGCAGAGGTAATTTACCAGGACGCTGCCTGTGTCAGAGAGGGTGCAGAGGAGATTCAGCAGGATGCTGCCTGGATTAGAGAGGGTGCAGAGAAGATTCACCAGGATGCTGCCTGGATTAGAGTGGGTGCAGAGGAGATTCACCAGGATGCTGCCTGGATTAGAGAGGGTGCAGAGGAGATTTACCAGGAAGCTGCCTGGATTAGAGAGGGTGCAGAGGAGATTCACCAGGAGGCTGTCTGGATTAGAGAGGGTGCAGAGGAGATTTACCAGGACGCTGCCTGGATAGAGAGAGGCTGCAGAGGAGATTCACCAGGACGCTTTCTGGATTAGAGAGGGTGCAGAGGAGATTCACCAGGACGCTGCCTGGATTAGAGAGGGTGCCGAGGAGATTCACCAGGATGCGGCCTGGATTAGAGGGTGCAGAGGAGATTCATCAGGACGCTGCCTGGATTAGGGAGGGTGCAGAGGAGATTCACCAGGATGCTGCCTGGATTAGAGTGGGTGCAGAGGAGATTCACCAGGATGCTGCCTGGATTAGAGAGGGTGCAGAGGAGATTTACTAGGAAGCTGCCTGGATTAGAGAGGGTGCAGAGGAGATTCACCAGGAGGCTGTCTGGATTAGAGAGGGTGCAGAGGAGATTTACCAGGACGCTGCCTGGATAGAGAGAGGCTGCAGAGGAGATTCACCAGGACGCTTTCTGGATTAGAGAGGGTGCAGAGGAGATTCACCAGGACGCTGCCTGGATTAGAGAGGGTGCCGAGGAGATTCACCAGGATACGGCCTGGATTAGAGGGTGCAGAGGAGATTCATCAGGACGCTGCCTGGATTAGGGAGGGTGCAGAGGAAATTCACCAGGATGCTGCCTGAATTAGAGAGGATGCCGAGGAGATTCACCAGGATGCTGCCTGGATTAGAAAGGGTGCATAGGATATTCACCAGGATGCTGCCTACATTAGAGAGGGTGCATAAGAGATTCACCAGGAGGCTGCCTGGATTAGCGAGGGTGCAGAGGAGATTCACCAGGACGCTGCCGGGTTCAGAGAGGGTGCAGAGGAGATTCACCAGGACGCTGCCTGGATTAGAGAGGGTGCAGTGGAGATTCACCAGGATGCAACCTAGATTAGAGAGGGTGGATAGGATATTGACCAGGACGCTGCCTGCATTAGAGAGGGTGCAGAAGAGATTCACCAGGAGGCTGCCTGGATTAGAGAGGGTGCAGAGGAGATTCACCAGGAAGCTGCTAGATTAGAGAGTGTGCAGATGAGATTCACCAGGACGCTGCCTGGTTTAGAGAGGGTGCTGGGGAGATTCACCAGGATGCTGCCGGGATTGGAGAGGGTGCAGAGGAGATTCAGCAGGTCGCTGCCTGGATCAGGGAGGGTGCAGACGAGATTCACCAGGATGCTGTCTGGATTAAAGAGGGTGCAGAGGAGATTCACCAGGACGCTGCCTGGATTAGAGAGGGTGCAGAGGAGATTCACCAGGATGCTGCCTGGATTAGAGTGGGTGCAGAGGAGATTCACCAGGATGCTGCCTGGATTCGAGAGGGTGCAGAGGAGATTTACCAGGATGCTGCCTGGATTAGAGAGGGTGCAGAGGAGATTCACCAGGATGCTGCCTGGATTAGAGAGGGCGCAGAGGAGATTCAGCAGGATGCTGCCTGGATCAGGGAGGGTGCAGAGGTAATTTACCAGGACGCTGCCTGTGTCAGAGAGGGTGCAGAGGAGATTCAGCAGGATGCTGCCTGGATTAGAGAGGGTGCAGAGAAGATTCACCAGGATGCTGCCTGGATTAGAGTGGGTGCAGAGGAGATTCACCAGGATGCTGCCTGGATTAGAGAGGGTGCAGAGGAGATTTACCAGGAAGCTGCCTGGATTAGAGAGGGTGCAGAGGAGATTCACCAGGAGGCTGTCTGGATTAGAGAGGGTGCAGAGGAGATTTACCAGGACGCTGCCTGGATAGAGAGAGGCTGCAGAGGAGATTCACCAGGACGCTTTCTGGATTAGAGAGGGTGCAGAGGAGATTCACCAGGACGCTGCCTGGATTAGAGAGGGTGCCGTGGAGATTCACCAGGATGCGGCCTGGATTAGAGGGTGCAGAGGAGATTCATCAGGACGCTGCCTGGATTAGGGAGGGTGCAGAGGAGATTCACCAGGATGCTGCCTGGATTAGAGTGGGTGCAGAGGAGATTCACCAGGATGCTGCCTGGATTAGAGAGGGTGCAGAGGAGATTTACCAGGAAGCTGCCTGGATTAGAGAGGGTGCAGAGGAGATTCACCAGGAGGCTGTCTGGATTAGAGAGGGTGCAGAGGAGATTTACCAGGACGCTGCCTGGATAGAGAGAGGCTGCAGAGGAGATTCACCAGGACGCTTTCTGGATTAGAGAGGGTGCAGAGGAGATTCACCAGGACGCTGCCTGGATTAGAGAGGGTGCCGAGGAGATTCACCAGGATGCGGCCTGGATTAGAGGGTGCAGAGGAGATTCATCAGGACGCTGCCTGGATTAGGGAGGGTGCAGAGGAAATTCACCAGGATGCTGCCTGAATTAGAGAGGATGCCGAGGAGATTCACCAGGATGCTGCCTGGATTAGAAAGGGTGCATAGGATATTCACCAGGATGCTGCCTGCATTAGAGAGGGTGCAGAGGAGATTCACCAGGATGCTGCCTGGATTAGAGTGGGTGCAGAGGAGATTTACTAGGAAGCTGCCTGGATTAGAGAGGGTGCAGAGGAGATTCACCAGGAGGCTGTCTGGATTAGAGAGGGTGCAGAGGAGATTTAACAGGACGCTGCCTGGATAGAGAGAGGCTGCAGAGGAGATTCACCAGGACGCTTTCTGGATTAGAGAGGGTGCAGAGGAGATTCACCAGGACGCTGCCTGGATTAGAGAGGGTGCCGAGGAGATTCACCAGGATACGGCCTGGATTAGAGGGTGCAGAGGAGATTCATCAGGACTCTGCCTGGATTAGGGAGGGTGCAGAGGAAATTCACCAGGATGCTGCCTGAATTAGAGAGGATGCCGAGGAGATTCACCAGGATGCTGCCTGGATTAGAAAGGGTGCATAGGATATTCACCAGGATGCTGCCTGCATTAGAGAGGGTGCATAAGAGATTCACCAGGAGGCTGCCTGGATTAGCGAGGGTGCAGAGGAGATTCACCAGGACGCTGCCGGGTTCAGAGAGGGTGCAGAGGAGATTCACCAGGACGCTGCCTGGATTAGAGAGGGTGCAGTGGAGATTCACCAGGATGCAACCTAGATTAGAGAGGGTGGATAGGATATTGACCAGGACGCTGCCTGCATTAGAGAGGGTGCAGAAGAGATTCACCAGGAGGCTGCCTGGATTAGAGAGGGTGCAGAGGAGATTCACCAGGAAGCTGCCAGATTAGAGAGTGTGCAGATGAGATTCACCAGGACGCTGCCTGGATTAGAGAGGGTGCTGGGGAGATTCACCAGGATGCTGCCGGGATTGGAGAGGGTGCAGAGGAGATTCAGCAGGTCGCTGCCTGGATCAGGGAGGGTGCAGACGAGATTCACCAGGATGCTGTCTGGATTAAAGAGGGTGCAGAGGAGATTCACCAGGACGCTGCCTGGATTAGAGAGGGTGCAGAGGAGATTCACCAGGATGCTGCCTGGATTAGAGTGGGTGCAGAGGAGATTCACCAGGATGCTGCCTGGATTCGAGAGGGTGCAGAGGAGATTTACCAGGATGCTGCCTGGATTAGAGAGGGTGCAGAGGAGATTCACCAGGATGCTGCCTGGATTAGAGAGGGCGCAGAGGAGATTCAGCAGGATGCTGCCTGGATCAGGGAGGGTGCAGAGGTAATTTACCAGGACGCTGCCTGTGTCAGAGAGGGTGCAGAGGAGATTCAGCAGGATGCTGCCTGGATTAGAGAGGGTGCAGAGAAGATTCACCAGGATGCTGCCTGGATTAGAGTGGGTGCAGAGGAGATTCACCAGGATGCTGCCTGGATTAGAGAGGGTGCAGAGGAGATTTACCAGGAAGCTGCCTGGATTAGAGAGGGTGCAGAGGAGATTCACCAGGAGGCTGTCTGGATTAGAGAGGGTGCAGAGGAGATTTACCAGGACGCTGCCTGGATAGAGAGAGGCTGCAGAGGAGATTCACCAGGACGCTTTCTGGATTAGAGAGGGTGCAGAGGAGATTCACCAGGACGCTGCCTGGATTAGAGAGGGTGCCGTGGAGATTCACCAGGATGCGGCCTGGATTAGAGGGTGCAGAGGAGATTCATCAGGACGCTGCCTGGATTAGGGAGGGTGCAGAGGAGATTCACCAGGATGCTGCCTGGATTAGAGTGGGTGCAGAGGAGATTCACCAGGATGCTGCCTGGATTAGAGAGGGTGCAGAGGAGATTTACCAGGAAGCTGCCTGGATTAGAGAGGGTGCAGAGGAGATTCACCAGGAGGCTGTCTGGATTAGAGAGGGTGCAGAGGAGATTTACCAGGACGCTGCCTGGATAGAGAGAGGCTGCAGAGGAGATTCACCAGGACGCTTTCTGGATTAGAGAGGGTGCAGAGGAGATTCACCAGGACGCTGCCTGGATTAGAGAGGGTGCCGAGGAGATTCACCAGGATGCGGCCTGGATTAGAGGGTGCAGAGGAGATTCATCAGGACGCTGCCTGGATTAGGGAGGGTGCAGAGGAAATTCACCAGGATGCTGCCTGAATTAGAGAGGATGCCGAGGAGATTCACCAGGATGCTGCCTGGATTAGAAAGGGTGCATAGGATATTCACCAGGATGCTGCCTGCATTAGAGAGGGTGCAGAGGAGATTCACCAGGATGCTGCCTGGATTAGAGTGGGTGCAGAGGAGATTCACCAGGATGCTGCCTGGATTCGAGAGGGTGCAGAGGAGATTTACCAGGATGCTGCCTGGATTAGAGAGGGTGCAGAGGAGATTCACCAGGATGCTGCCTGGATTAGAGAGGGCGCAGAGGAGATTCAGCAGGATGCTGCCTGGATCAGGGAGGGTGCAGAGGTAATTTACCAGGACGCTGCCTGTGTCAGAGAGGGTGCAGAGGAGATTCAGCAGGATGCTGCCTGGATTAGAGAGGGTGCAGAGAAGATTCACCAGGATGCTGCCTGGATTAGAGTGGGTGCAGAGGAGATTCACCAGGATGCTGCCTGGATTAGAGAGGGTGCAGAGGAGATTTACCAGGAAGCTGCCTGGATTAGAGAGGGTGCAGAGGAGATTCACCAGGAGGCTGTCTGGATTAGAGAGGGTGCAGAGGAGATTTACCAGGACGCTGCCTGGATAGAGAGAGGCTGCAGAGGAGATTCACCAGGACGCTTTCTGGATTAGAGAGGGTGCAGAGGAGATTCACCAGGACGCTGCCTGGATTAGAGAGGGTGCCGTGGAGATTCACCAGGATGCGGCCTGGATTAGAGGGTGCAGAGGAGATTCATCAGGACGCTGCCTGGATTAGGGAGGGTGCAGAGGAGATTCACCAGGATGCTGCCTGGATTAGAGTGGGTGCAGAGGAGATTCACCAGGATGCTGCCTGGATTACAGAGGGTGCAGAGGAGATTTACCAGGAAGCTGCCTGGATTAGAGAGGGTGCAGAGGAGATTCACCAGGAGGCTGTCTGGATTAGAGAGGGTGCAGAGGAGATTTACCAGGACGCTGCCTGGATAGAGAGAGGCTGCAGAGGAGATTCACCAGGACGCTTTCTGGATTAGAGAGGGTGCAGAGGAGATTCACCAGGACGCTGCCTGGATTAGAGAGGGTGCCGAGGAGATTCAGCAGGATGCGGCCTGGATTAGAGGGTGCAGAGGAGATTCATCAGGACGCTGCCTGGATTAGGGAGGGTGCAGAGGAAATTCACCAGGATGCTGCCTGAATTAGAGAGGATGCCGAGGAGATTCACCAGGATGCTGCCTGGATTAGAAAGGGTGCATAGGATATTCACCAGGATGCTGCATGCATTAGAGAGGGTGCATAAGAGATTCACCAGGAGGCTGCCTGGATTAGAGTGGGTGCAGAGGAGATTCACCAGGACGCTGCCCAGATTAGAGAGTGTGCAGATGAGATTCACCACGACGCTGCCTGGATTAGCGAGCGTGCAGGGGAGATTCACCAGGATGCTGCCGGGATTAGAGCGGGTGCAGAGGAGATTCAGCAGGTCGCTGCCTGGATCAGGGAGGGTGCAGAGAAGATTCACCAGGATGCTGCCTGGATTAGAGGGTGCAGCGGAGATTCATCAGGACGCTGCCTGGATTAGGGAGGGTGCAGAAGAGATTCACCAGGATGCTGCCTGGATTAGAGCGGATGCAGAGGAGATTCACCATGACGCTGCCTGGATTATAGAGGGTCCCGAGGAGATTCACCAGGATGCGGCCTGGATTAGAGGGTGCAGACGACATTCATCAGGACGCTGCCTGGATTAGGGTGGGTGCAGAGGAGATTCACCAGGATGCTACCTGGATGAGAGATGGTGCAGAGGAGATTCACCAGCATGCTGCCTGGATTAGAGACGGTGCAGAGGAGATTAACCAGGATGCTGCCTGGATTAGAGAGGGTGCAGAGGAGATTCACCAGGACTCTGCCTGGATCAGAGTGGGTGCAGTGGAGATTCACCAGGATGCTGCCTGGATTAGAGAGGGTGCATAGGAGATTCACCAGGATGCTGCCTGGATTACAGGGTGCAGAGGAGATTCACCAGGACGCTGCCTGGTTTAGAGAGGGTGCAGAGGAGATTCACCAGGACGCTGCCTGGATTAGAGAGGGTGCAGGGGAGATTCACCAGGATGCAACCTAGATTAGAGAGGGTGCATAGGATATTCACCAGGATGCTGCCTGCATTAGAGAGGGTGCAGAAGAGATTCACCAGGAGGCTGCCTGGATTAGAGTGGGTGCAGAGGAGATTCACCAGGACGCTGCCCAGATTAGAGAGTGTGCAGATGAGATTCACCACGACGCTGCCTGGATTAGCGAGGGTGCAGGGGAGATTCACCAGGATGCTGCCGGGATTAGAGCGGGTGCAGAGGAGATTCAGCAGGTCGCTGCCTGGATCAGGGAGGGTGCAGAGAAGATTCACCAGGATGCTGCCTGGATTAGAGGGTGCAGAGGAGATTCATCAGGACGCTGCCTGGATTAGGGAGGGTGCAGAGGAGATTCACCAGGATGCTGCCTGGATTAGAGCGGATACAGAGGAGATTCACCATGACGCTGCCTGGATTATAGAGGGTGCCGAGGAGATTCACCAGGATGCGGCCTGGATTAGAGGGTGCAGACGACATTCATCAGGACGCTGCCTGGATTAGGGTGGGTGCAGAGGAGATTCACCAGGATGCTGCCTGGATGAGAGAGGGTGCAGAGGAGATTCACCAGGACGCTGCCTGGATTAGAGAGGGTGCAGAGGAGATTCACCAGGTTGCTGCCTGGATTAGAGAGGGCGCAGAGGAGATTCACCAGGACTCTGCCTGGATCAGAGTGGGTGCAGTGGAGATTCAACAGGATGCTGCCTGGATTAGAGAGGGTGCATAGGAGATTCACCAGGATGCTGCCTGGATTAGAGAGGGTGCAGAGGAGATTTACCAGGATGCTGCCTGGATTACAGGGTGCAGAGGAGATTCACCAGGATGCTGTCTGGATTAGCGAGGGTGCAGACGAGATTCACCAGGACGCTGCCTGGTTTACAGAGGGTGCAGAGGAGATTCACCAGGACGCTGCCTGGATTAGAGAGGGTGCAGGGGAGATTCACCAGGATGCAACCTAGATTAGAGAGGGTGGATAGGATATTGACCAGGATGCTGCCTGCATTAGAGAGGGTGCAGAAGAGATTCACCAGGAGGCTGCCTGGATTAGAGAGGGTGCAGAGGAGATTCACCAGGACGCTGCCCAGATTAGAGAGTGTGCAGATGAGATTCACCAGGACGCTGCCTGGATTAGAGAGGGTGCAGGGGAGATTCACCAGGATGCTGCCGGGATCAGAGTGGGTGCAGTGGAGATTCACCAGGATGCTGCCTGGATTAGAGAGGGTGCATAGGAGATTCACCAGGATGCTGCCTGGATTAGAGAGGGTGCAGAGGAGATTTACCAGGATGCTGCCTGGATTACAGGGTGCAGAGGAGATTCACCAGGATGCTGTCTGGATTAGCGAGGGTGCAGACGAGATTCACCAGGACGCTGCCTGGTTTACAGAGGGTGCAGAGGAGATTCACCAGGACGCTGCCTGGATTAGAGAGGGTGCAGGGGAGATTCACCAGGATGCAACCTAGATTAGAGAGGGTGGATAGGATATTGACCAGGATGCTGCCTGCATTAGAGAGGGTGCAGAAGAGATTCACCAGGAGGCTGCCTGGATTAGAGAGGGTGCAGAGGAGATTCACCAGGACGCTGCCCAGATTAGAGAGTGTGCAGATGAGATTCACCAGGACGCTGCCTGGATTAGAGAGGGTGCAGGGGAGATTCACCAGGATGCTGCCGGGATTGGAGAGGGTGCAGCGGAGATTCAGCAGGTCGCTGCCTGGATCAGGGAGGGTGCAGAGAAGATTCACCAGGATGCTGCCTGGATTAGAGGGTGCAGCGGAGATTCATCAGGACGCTGCCTGGATTAGGGAGGGTGCAGAAGAGATTCACCAGGATGCTGCCTGGATTAGAGCGGATGCAGAGGAGATTCACCATGACGCTGCCTGGATTATAGAGGGTCCCGAGGAGATTCACCAGGATGCGGCCTGGATTAGAGGGTGCAGACGACATTCATCAGGACGCTGCCTGGATTAGGGTGGGTGCAGAGGAGATTCACCAGGATGCTACCTGGATGAGAGATGGTGCAGAGGAGATTCACCAGCATGCTGCCTGGATTAGAGACGGTGCAGAGGAGATTAACCAGGATGCTGCCTGGATTAGAGAGGGTGCAGAGGAGATTCACCAGGACTCTGCCTGGATCAGAGTGGGTGCAGTGGAGATTCACCAGGATGCTGCCTGGATTAGAGAGGGTGCATAGGAGATTTACCAGGATGCTGCCTGGATTAGAGAGGGTGCAGAGGAGATTCACCAGGATGCTGCCTGGATTAGAGAGGGCGCAGAGGAGATTCAGCAGGATGCTGCCTGGATCAGGGAGGGTGCAGAGGTAATTTACCAGGACGCTGCCTGTGTCAGAGAGGGTGCAGAGGAGATTCAGCAGGATGCTGCCTGGATTAGAGAGGGTGCAGAGAAGATTCACCAGGATGCTGCCTGGATTAGAGTGGGTGCAGAGGAGATTCACCAGGATGCTGCCTGGATTAGAGAGGGTGCAGAGGAGATTTACCAGGAAGCTGCCTGGATTAGAGAGGGTGCAGAGGAGATTCACCAGGAGGCTGTCTGGATTAGAGAGGGTGCAGAGGAGATTTACCAGGACGCTGCCTGGATAGAGAGAGGCTGCAGAGGAGATTCACCAGGACGCTTTCTGGATTAGAGAGGGTGCAGAGGAGATTCACCAGGACGCTGCCTGGATTAGAGAGGGTGCCGAGGAGATTCACCAGGATGCGGCCTGGATTAGAGGGTGCAGAGGAGATTCATCAGGACGCTGCCTGGATTAGGGAGGGTGCAGAGGAGATTCACCAGGATGCTGCCTGGATTAGAGTGGGTGCAGAGGAGATTCACCAGGATGCTGCCTGGATTAGAGAGGGTGCAGAGGAGATTTACTAGGAAGCTGCCTGGATTAGAGAGGGTGCAGAGGAGATTCACCAGGAGGCTGTCTGGATTAGAGAGGGTGCAGAGGAGATTTACCAGGACGCTGCCTGGATAGAGAGAGGCTGCAGAGGAGATTCACCAGGACGCTTTCTGGATTAGAGAGGGTGCAGAGGAGATTCACCAGGACGCTGCCTGGATTAGAGAGGGTGCCGAGGAGATTCACCAGGATACGGCCTGGATTAGAGGGTGCAGAGGAGATTCATCAGGACGCTGCCTGGATTAGGGAGGGTGCAGAGGAAATTCACCAGGATGCTGCCTGAATTAGAGAGGATGCCGAGGAGATTCACCAGGATGCTGCCTGGATTAGAAAGGGTGCATAGGATATTCACCAGGATGCTGCCTGCATTAGAGAGGGTGCATAAGAGATTCACCAGGAGGCTGCCTGGATTAGCGAGGGTGCAGAGGAGATTCACCAGGACGCTGCCGGGTTCAGAGAGGGTGCAGAGGAGATTCACCAGGACGCTGCCTGGATTAGAGAGGGTGCAGTGGAGATTCACCAGGATGCAACCTAGATTAGAGAGGGTGGATAGGATATTGACCAGGACGCTGCCTGCATTAGAGAGGGTGCAGAAGAGATTCACCAGGAGGCTGCCTGGATTAGAGAGGGTGCAGAGGAGATTCACCAGGAAGCTGCCAGATTAGAGAGTGTGCAGATGAGATTCACCAGGACGCTGCCTGGATTAGAGAGGGTGCTGGGGAGATTCACCAGGATGCTGCCGGGATTGGAGAGGGTGCAGAGGAGATTCAGCAGGTCGCTGCCTGGATCAGGGAGGGTGCAGACGAGATTCACCAGGATGCTGTCTGGATTAAAGAGGGTGCAGAGGAGATTCACCAGGACGCTGCCTGGATTAGAGAGGGTGCAGAGGAGATTCACCAGGATGCTGCCTGGATTAGAGGGGGTGCAGAGGAGATTCACCAGGATGCTGCCTGGATTCGAGAGGGTGCAGAGGAGATTTACCAGGATGCTGCCTGGATTAGAGAGGGTGCAGAGGAGATTCACCAGGATGCTGCCTGGATTAGAGAGGGCGCAGAGGAGATTCAGCAGGATGCTGCCTGGATCAGGGAGGGTGCAGAGGTAATTTAACAGGACGCTGCCTGTGTCAGAGAGGGTGCAGAGGAGATTCAGCAGGATGCTGCCTGGATTAGAGAGGGTGCAGAGAAGATTCACCAGGATGCTGCCTGGATTAGAGTGGGTGCTGAGGAGATTCACCAGGATGCTGCCTGGATTAGAGAGGGTGCAGAGGAGATTTACCAGGAAGCTGCCTGGATTAGAGAGGGTGCAGAGGAGATTCACCAGGAGGCTGTCTGGATTAGAGAGGGTGCAGAGGAGATTTACCAGGACGCTGCCTGGATAGAGAGAGGCTGCAGAGGAGATTCACCAGGACGCTTTCTGGATTAGAGAGGGTGCAGAGGAGATTCACCAGGACGCTGCCTGGATTAGAGAGGGTGCCGTGGAGATTCACCAGGATGCGGCCTGGATTAGAGGGTGCAGAGGAGATTCATCAGGACGCTGCCTGGATTAGGGAGGGTGCAGAGGAGATTCACCAGGATGCTGCCTGGATTAGAGTGGGTGCAGAGGAGATTCACCAGGATGCTGCCTGGATTAGAGAGGGTGCAGAGGAGATTTACCAGGAAGCTGCCTGGATTAGAGAGGGTGCAGAGGAGATTCACCAGGAGGCTGTCTGGATTAGAGAGGGTGCAGAGGAGATTTACCAGGACGCTGCCTGGATAGAGAGAGGCTGCAGAGGAGATTCACCAGGACGCTTTCTGGATTAGAGAGGGTGCAGAGGAGATTCACCAGGACGCTGCCTGGATTAGAGAGGGTGCCGAGGAGATTCACCAGGATGCGGCCTGGATTAGAGGGTGCAGAGGAGATTCATCAGGACGCTGCCTGGATTAGGGAGGGTGCAGAGGAAATTCACCAGGATGCTGCCTGAATTAGAGAGGATGCCGAGGAGATTCACCAGGATGCTGCCTGGATTAGAAAGGGTGCATAGGATATTCACCAGGATGCTGCCTGCATTAGAGAGGGTGCAGAGGAGATTCACCAGGATGCTGCCTGGATTAGAGTGGGTGCAGAGGAGATTCACCAGGATGCTGCCTGGATTCGAGAGGGTGCAGAGGAGATTTACCAGGATGCTGCCTGGATTAGAGAGGGTGCAGAGGAGATTCACCAGGATGCTGCCTGGATTAGAGAGGGCGCAGAGGAGATTCAGCAGGATGCTGCCTGGATCAGGGAGGGTGCAGAGGTAATTTACCAGGACGCTGCCTGTGTCAGAGAGGGTGCAGAGGAGATTCAGCAGGATGCTGCCTGGATTAGAGAGGGTGCAGAGAAGATTCACCAGGATGCTGCCTGGATTAGAGTGGGTGCAGAGGAGATTCACCAGGATGCTGCCTGGATTAGAGAGGGTGCAGAGGATATTTACCAGGAAGCTGCCTGGATTAGAGAGGGTGCAGAGGAGATTCACCAGGAGGCTGTCTGGATTAGAGAGGGTGCAGAGGAGATTTACCAGGACGCTGCCTGGATAGAGAGAGGCTGCAGAGGAGATTCACCAGGACGCTTTCTGGATTAGAGAGGGTGCAGAGGAGATTCACCAGGACGCTGCCTGGATTAGAGAGGGTGCCGTGGAGATTCACCAGGATGCGGCCTGGATTAGAGGGTGCAGAGGAGATTCATCAGGACGCTGCCTGGATTAGGGAGGGTGCAGAGGAGATTCACCAGGATGCTGCCTGGATTAGAGTGGGTGCAGAGGAGATTCACCAGGATGCTGCCTGGATTACAGAGGGTGCAGAGGAGATTTACCAGGAAGCTGCCTGGATTAGAGAGGGTGCAGAGGAGATTCACCAGGAGGCTGTCTGGATTAGAGAGGGTGCAGAGGAGATTTACCAGGACGCTGCCTGGATAGAGAGAGGCTGCAGAGGAGATTCACCAGGACGCTTTCTGGATTAGAGAGGGTGCAGAGGAGATTCACCAGGACGCTGCCTGGATTAGAGAGGGTGCCGAGGAGATTCAGCAGGATGCGGCCTGGATTAGAGGGTGCAGAGGAGATTCATCAGGACGCTGCCTGGATTAGGGAGGGTGCAGAGGAAATTCACCAGGATGCTGCCTGAATTAGAGAGGATGCCGAGGAGATTCACCAGGATGCTGCCTGGATTAGAAAGGGTGCATAGGATATTCACCAGGATGCTTCCTGCATTAGAGAGGGTGCATAAGAGATTCACCAGGAGGCTGCCTGGATTAGAGTGGGTGCAGAGGAGATTCACCAGGACGCTGCCCAGATTAGAGAGTGTGCAGATGAGATTCACCACGACGCTGCCTGGATTAGCGAGCGTGCAGGGGAGATTCACCAGGATGCTGCCGGGATTAGAGCGGGTGCAGAGGAGATTCAGCAGGTCGCTGCCTGGATCAGGGAGGGTGCAGAGAAGATTCACCAGGATGCTGCCTGGATTAGAGGGTGCAGCGGAGATTCATCAGGACGCTGCCTGGATTAGGGAGGGTGCAGAAGAGATTCACCAGGATGCTGCCTGGATTAGAGCGGATGCAGAGGAGATTCACCATGACGCTGCCTGGATTATAGAGGGTCCCGAGGAGATTCACCAGGATGCGGCCTGGATTAGAGGGTGCAGACGACATTCATCAGGACGCTGCCTGGATTAGGGTGGGTGCAGAGGAGATTCACCAGGATGCTACCTGGATGAGAGATGGTGCAGAGGAGATTCACCAGCATGCTGCCTGGATTAGAGACGGTGCAGAGGAGATTAACCAGGATGCTGCCTGGATTAGAGAGGGTGCAGAGGAGATTCACCAGGACTCTGCCTGGATCAGAGTGGGTGCAGTGGAGATTCACCAGGATGCTGCCTGGATTAGAGAGGGTGCATAGGAGATTCACCAGGATGCTGCCTGGATTAGAGAGGGTGCAGAGGAGATTTACCAGGATGCTGCCTGGATTACAGGGTGCAGAGGAGATTCACCAGGATGCTGCCTGGATTAGCGAGGGTGCAGACGAGATTCACCAGGACGCTGCCTGGTTTAGAGAGGGTGCAGAGGAGATTCACCAGGACGCTGCCTGGATTAGAGAGGGTGCAGGGGAGATTCACCAGGATGCAACCTAGATTAGAGAGGGTGCATAGGATATTCACCAGGATGCTGCCTGCATTAGAGGGTGCAGCGGAGATTCATCAGGACGCTGCCTGGATTAGAGAGGGTGCAGGGGAGATTCACCAGGATGCAACCTAGATTAGAGTGGGTGCAGAGGAGATTCACCAGGACGCTGCCCAGATTAGAGAGTGTGCAGATGAGATTCACCACGACGCTGCCTGGATTAGCGAGGGTGCAGGGGAGATTCACCAGGATGCTGCCGGGATTAGAGCGGGTGCAGAGGAGATTCAGCAGGTCGCTGCCTGGATCAGGGAGGGTGCAGAGAAGATTCACCAGGATGCTGCCTGGATTAGAGGGTGCAGAGGAGATTCATCAGGACGCTGCCTGGATTAGGGAGGGTGCAGAGGAGATTCACCAGGATGCTGCCTGGATTAGAGCGGATACAGAGGAGATTCACCATGACGCTGCCTGGATTATAGAGGGTGCCGAGGAGATTCACCAGGATGCGGCCTGGATTAGAGGGTGCAGACGACATTCATCAGGACGCTGCCTGGATTAGGGTGGGTGCAGAGGAGATTCACCAGGATGCTGCCTGGATGAGAGAGGGTGCAGAGGAGATTCACCAGGACGCTGCCTGGATTAGAGAGGGTGCAGAGGAGATTCACCAGGTTGCTGCCTGGATTAGAGAGGGCGCAGAGGAGATTCACCAGGACTCTGCCTGGATCAGAGTGGGTGCAGTGGAGATTCACCAGGATGCTGCCTGGATTAGAGAGGGTGCATAGGAGATTCACCAGGATGCTGCCTGGATTAGAGAGGGTGCAGAGGAGATTTACCAGGATGCTGCCTGGATTACAGGGTGCAGAGGAGATTCACCAGGATGCTGTCTGGATTAGCGAGGGTGCAGACGAGATTCACCAGGACGCTGCCTGGTTTACAGAGGGTGCAGAGGAGATTCACCAGGACGCTGCCTGGATTAGAGAGGGTGCAGGGGAGATTCACCAGGATGCAACCTAGATTAGAGAGGGTGGATAGGATATTGACCAGGATGCTGCCTGCATTAGAGAGGGTGCAGAAGAGATTCACCAGGAGGCTGCCTGGATTAGAGAGGGTGCAGAGGAGATTCACCAGGACGCTGCCCAGATTAGAGAGTGTGCAGATGAGATTCACCAGGACGCTGCCTGGATTAGAGAGGGTGCAGGGGAGATTCACCAGGATGCTGCCTGGATGAGAGAGGGTGCAGAGGAGATTCACCAGGACGCTGCCTGGATCAGAGAGGGTGCAGCGGAGATTCAGCAGGTCGCTGCCTGGATCAGGGAGGGTGCAGAGAAGATTCACCAGGATGCTGCCTGGATTAGAGGGTGCAGCGGAGATTCATCAGGACGCTGCCTGGATTAGGGAGGGTGCAGAAGAGATTCACCAGGATGCTGCCTGGATTAGAGCGGATGCAGAGGAGATTCACCATGACGCTGCCTGGATTATAGAGGGTCCCGAGGAGATTCACCAGGATGCGGCCTGGATTAGAGGGTGCAGACGACATTCATCAGGACGCTGCCTGGATTAGGGTGGGTGCAGAGGAGATTCACCAGGATGCTACCTGGATGAGAGATGGTGCAGAGGAGATTCACCAGCATGCTGCCTGGATTAGAGACGGTGCAGAGGAGATTAACCAGGATGCTGCCTGGATTAGAGAGGGTGCAGAGGAGATTCACCAGGACTCTGCCTGGATCAGAGTGGGTGCAGTGGAGATTCACCAGTATGCTGCCTGGATTAGAGAGGGTGCATAGGAGATTCACCAGGATGCTGCCTGGATTAGAGAGGGTGCAGAGGAGATTTACCAGGATGCTGCCTGGATTACAGGGTGCAGAGGAGATTCACCAGGATGCTGCCTGGATTAGCGAGGGTGCAGACGAGATTCACCAGGACGCTGCCTGGTTTAGAGAGGGTGCAGAGGAGATTCACCAGGACGCTGCCTGGATTAGAGAGGGTGCAGGGGAGATTCACCAGGATGCAACCTAGATTAGAGAGGGTGCATAGGATATTCACCAGGATGCTGCCTGCATTAGAGAGGGTGCAGAAGAGATTCACCAGGAGGCTGCCTGGATTAGAGTGGGTGCAGAGGAGATTCACCAGGACGCTGCCCAGATTAGAGAGTGTGCAGATGAGATTCACCACGACGCTGCCTGGATTAGCGAGGGTGCAGGGGAGATTCACCAGGATGCTGCCGGGATTAGAGCGGGTGCAGAGGAGATTCAGCAGGTCGCTGCCTGGATCAGGGAGGGTGCAGAGAAGATTCACCAGGATGCTGCCTGGATTAGAGGGTGCAGAGGAGATTCATCAGGACGCTGCCTGGATTAGGGAGGGTGCAGAGGAGATTCACCAGGATGCTGCCTGGATTAGAGCGGATACAGAGGAGATTCACCATGACGCTGCCTGGATTATAGAGGGTGCCGAGGAGATTCACCAGGATGCGGCCTGGATTAGAGGGTGCAGACGACATTCATCAGGACGCTGCCTGGATTAGGGTGGGTGCAGAGGAGATTCACCAGGATGCTGCCTGGATGAGAGAGGGTGCAGAGGAGATTCACCAGGACGCTGCCTGGATTAGAGAGGGTGCAGAGGAGATTCACCAGGTTGCTGCCTGGATTAGAGAGGGCGCAGAGGAGATTCACCAGGACTCTGCCTGGATCAGAGTGGGTGCAGTGGAGATTCACCAGGATGCTGCCTGGATTAGAGAGGGTGCATAGGAGATTCACCAGGATGCTGCCTGGATTAGAGAGGGTGCAGAGGAGATTTACCTGGATGCTGCCTGGATTACAGGGTGCAGAGGAGATTCACCAGGATGCTGTCTGGATTAGCGAGGGTGCAGACGAGATTCACCAGGACGCTGCCTGGTTTACAGAGGGTGCAGAGGAGATTCACCAGGACGCTGCCTGGATTAGAGAGGGTGCAGGGGAGATTCACCAGGATGCAACCTAGATTAGAGAGGGTGGATAGGATATTGACCAGGATGCTGCCTGCATTAGAGAGGGTGCAGAAGAGATTCACCAGGAGGCTGCCTGGATTAGAGAGGGTGCAGAGGAGATTCACCAGGACGCTGCCCAGATTAGAGAGTGTGCAGATGAGATTCACCAGGACGCTGCCTGGATTAGAGAGGGTGCAGGGGAGATTCACCAGGATGCTGCCGGGATTGGAGAGGGTGCAGCGGAGATTCAGCAGGTCGCTGCCTGGATCAGGGAGGGTGCAGAGAAAATTCACCGGGATGCTGCCTGGATCAGCGAGGGTGCAGAGGAGATTTACCAGGACGCTGCCTGTGTCAGAGAGGGTGCAGAGGAGATTCAGCAGGATGCTGCCTGGATTTGAGAGGGTGCAGAGAAGATTCACCAGGATGCTGCCTGGATTAGAGAGGGTGCAGTGGAGATTCACCAGGATGCTGCCTGGATTAGAGTGGGTGCAGAGGAGATTCACCAGGATGCTGCCTGGATTAGAGAGGGTGCAGAGGAGATTTACCAGGATGCTGCCTGGATTAGAGAGGGTGCAGAGGAGATTCACCAGGAGGCTGCCTGGATTAGAGAGGGTGCAGAGGAGATTTACCAGGACGCTGCCTGGATAGAGAGAGGCTGCAGAGGAGATTCACCAGGACGCTTTCTGGATTAGAGAGGGTGCAGAGGAGATTCACCAGGACGCTGCCTGGATTAGAGCGGGTGCCGAGGAGACTCACCAGGATGCGGCCTGGATTAGAGGGTGCAGAGGAGATTCATCAGGACGCTGCCTGGATTAGGGAGGGTGCAGAAGAGATTCACCAGGATGCTGCCTGGATTAGAGAGGATGCCAAGGAGATTCACCAGGATGCTGCCTGGATTAGAGAGGGTGCATAGGATATTCACCAGGATGCTGCCTGCATTAGAGAGGGTGCAGAAGAGATTCACCAGGAGGCTGCCTGGATTATAGTGGGTGCAGAGGAGATTCACCAGGACGCTGCCCAGATTAGAGAGTGTGCAGATGAGATTCACCAGGACGCTGCCTGGATTAGCGAGGGTGCAGGGGAGATTCACCAGGATGCTGCCGGGATTAGAGAGGTTGCTGAGGAGATTCAGCAGGTCGCTGCCTGGATTAGAGAGTGTGCAGAGGAGATTCAAAAGGACGCTGCCTGGATCAGAGAGGGTGCAGAGGAGATTCACCAGGACGCTGCCTGGATTAGAGAGGGTGCAGAGGAGATTCACCAGGTTGCTGCCTGGATTAGAGAGGGCGCAGAGGAGATTCAGCAGGATGCTGCCTGGATCAGGGAGGGTGCAGAGAAAATTCACCGGGATGCTGCCTGGATTAGAGAGGGTGCAGAGGAGATTCTCCAGGACCCTGCCTGAATCAGGGAGGGTGCAGAGGAGATTTACCAGGACGCTGCCTGGATCAGAGAGGGTGCAGAGGATATTCAGCAGGATGCTGCCTGGATTAGACAGGGTGCAGAGAAGATTCACCAGGATGCTGCCTGGATTAGAGGGTGCAGAGGAGATTCATCAGGACGCTGCCTGGATCAGGGAGGGTGCAGAGGAGATTCACCAGGATGCTGCCTGGATTAGAGAGGATGCAGAGGAGATTCACCAGGACGCTGCCTGGATTAGCGAGGGTGCAGGGGAGATTCACCAGGATGCTGCCGGGATTAGAGCGGGTGCAGAGGAGATTCAGCAGGTCGCTGCCTGGATCAGGGAGGGTGCAGAGAAGATTCACCAGGATGCTGCCTGGATTAGAGGGTGCAGAGGAGATTCATCAGGACGCTGCCTGGATTAGGGAGGGTGCAGAGGAGATTCACCAGGATGCTGCCTGGATTAGAGCGGATGCAGAGGAGATTCACCATGACGCTGCCTGGATTATAGAGGGTGCCGAGGAGATTCACCAGGATGCGGCCTGGATTAGAGGGTGCAGACGACATTCATCAGGACGCTGCCTGGATTAGGGTGGGTGCAGAGGAGATTCACCAGGATGCTGCCTGGATGAGAGAGGGTGCAGAGGAGATTCACCAGGACGCTGCCTGGATTAGAGAGGGTGCAGAGGAGATTCACCAGGTTGCTGCCTGGATTAGAGAGGGCGCAGAGGAGATTCACCAGGACTCTGCCTGGATCAGAGTGGGTGCAGTGGAGATTCACCAGGATGCTGCCTGGATTAGAGAGGGTGCATAGGAGATTCACCAGGATGCTGCCTGGATTAGAGAGGGTGCAGAGGAGATTTACCAGGATGCTGCCTGGATTACAGGGTGCAGAGGAGATTCACCAGGATGCTGTCTGGATTAGCGAGGGTGCAGACGAGATTCACCAGGACGCTGCCTGGTTTACAGAGGGTGCAGAGGAGATTCACCAGGACGCTGCCTGGATTAGAGAGGGTGCAGGGGAGATTCACCAGGATGCAACCTAGATTAGAGAGGGTGGATAGGATATTGACCAGGATGCTGCCTGCATTAGAGAGGGTGCAGAAGAGATTCACCAGGAGGCTGCCTGGATTAGAGAGGGTGCAGAGGAGATTCACCAGGACGCTGCCCAGATTAGAGAGTGTGCAGATGAGATTCACCAGGACGCTGCCTGGATTAGAGAGGGTGCAGGGGAGATTCACCAGGATGCTGCCGGGATTGGAGAGGGTGCAGCGGAGATTCAGCAGGTCGCTGCCTGGATCAGGGAGGGTGCAGAGAAAATTCACCGGGATGCTGCCTGGATCAGCGAGGGTGCAGAGGAGATTTACCAGGACGCTGCCTGTGTCAGAGAGGGTGCAGAGGAGATTCAGCAGGATGCTGCCTGGATTTGAGAGGGTGCAGAGAAGATTCACCAGGATGCTGCCTGGATTAGAGAGGGTGCAGTGGAGATTCACCAGGATGCTGCCTGGATTAGAGTGGGTGCAGAGGAGATTCACCAGGATGCTGCCTGGATTAGAGAGGGTGCAGAGGAGATTTACCAGGATGCTGCCTGGATTAGAGAGGGTGCAGAGGAGATTCACCAGGAGACTGCCTGGATTAGAGATGGTGCAGAGGAGATTTACCAGGACGCTGCCTGGATAGAGAGAGGCTGCAGAGGAGATTCACCAGGACGCTTTCTGGATTAGAGAGGGTGCAGAGGAGATTCACCAGGACGCTGCCTGGATTAGAGAGGGTGCCGAGGAGACTCACCAGGATGCGGCCTGGATTAGAGAGGGCGCAGAGGAGATTCAGCAGGATGCTGCCTGGATCAGGGAGGGTGCAGAGAAAATTCACCGGGATGCTGCCTGGATTAGAGAGGGTGCAGAGGAGATTCTCCAGGACCCTGCCTGAATCAGGGAGGGTGCAGAGGAGATTTACCAGGACGCTGCCTGGATCAGAGAGGGTGCAGAGGATATTCAGCAGGATGCTGCCTGGATTAGACAGGGTGCAGAGAAGATTCACCAGGATGCTGCCTGGATTAGAGGGTGCAGAGGAGATTCATCAGGACGCTGCCTGGATTAGGGAGGGTGCAGAGGAGATTCACCAGGATGCTGCCTGGATTAGAGAGGATGCAGAGGAGATTCACCAGGACGCTGCCTGGATTAGCGAGGGTGCAGGGGAGATTCACCAGGATGCTGCCGGGATTAGAGCGGGTGCAGAGGAGATTCAGCAGGTCGCTGCCTGGATCAGGGAGGGTGCAGAGAAGATTCACCAGGATGCTGCCTGGATTAGAGGGTGCAGAGGAGATTCATCAGGACGCTGCCTGGATTAGGGAGGGTGCAGAGGAGATTCACCAGGATGCTGCCTGGATTAGAGCGGATGCAGAGGAGATTCACCATGACGCTGCCTGGATTATAGAGGGTGCCGAGGAGATTCACCAGGATGCGGCCTGGATTAGAGGGTGCAGACGACATTCATCAGGACGCTGCCTGGATTAGGGTGGGTGCAGAGGAGATTCACCAGGATGCTGCCTGGATGAGAGAGGGTGCAGAGGAGATTCACCAGGACGCTGCCTGGATTAGAGAGGGTGCAGAGGAGATTCACCAGGTTGCTGCCTGGATTAGAGAGGGCGCAGAGGAGATTCACCAGGACTCTGCCTGGATCAGAGTGGGTGCAGTGGAGATTCACCAGGATGCTGCCTGGATTAGAGAGGGTGCATAGGAGATTCACCAGGATGCTGCCTGGATTAGAGAGGGTGCAGAGGAGATTTACCAGGATGCTGCCTGGATTACAGGGTGCAGAGGAGATTCACCAGGATGCTGTCTGGATTAGCGAGGGTGCAGACGAGATTCACCAGGACGCTGCCTGGTTTACAGAGGGTGCAGAGGAGATTCACCAGGACGCTGCCTGGATTAGAGAGGGTGCAGGGGAGATTCACCAGGATGCAACCTAGATTAGAGAGGGTGGATAGGATATTGACCAGGATGCTGCCTGCATTAGAGAGGGTGCAGAAGAGATTCACCAGGAGGCTGCCTGGATTAGAGAGGGTGCAGAGGAGATTCACCAGGACGCTGCCCAGATTAGAGAGTGTGCAGATGAGATTCAACAGGACGCTGCCTGGATTAGAGAGGGTGCAGGGGAGATTCACCAGGATGCTGCCGGGATTGGAGAGGGTGCAGCGGAGATTCAGCAGGTCGCTGCCTGGATCAGGGAGGGTGCAGAGAAAATTCACCGGGATGCTGCCTGGATCAGCGAGGGTGCAGAGGAGATTTACCAGGACGCTGCCTGTGTCAGAGAGGGTGCAGAGGAGATTCAGCAGGATGCTGCCTGGATTTGAGAGGGTGCAGAGAAGATTCACCAGGATGCTGCCTGGATTAGAGAGGGTGCAGTGGAGATTCACCAGGATGCTGCCTGGATTAGAGTGGGTGCAGAGGAGATTCACCAGGATGCTGCCTGGATTAGAGAGGGTGCAGAGGAGATTTACCAGGATGCTGCCTGGATTAGAGAGGGTGCAGAGGAGATTCACCAGGAGACTGCCTGGATTAGAGATGGTGCAGAGGAGATTTACCAGGACGCTGCCTGGATAGAGAGAGGCTGCAGAGGAGATTCACCAGGACGCTTTCTGGATTAGAGAGGGTGCAGAGGAGATTCACCAGGACGCTGCCTGGATTAGAGAGGGTGCCGAGGAGACTCACCAGGATGCGGCCTGGATTAGAGGGTGCAGAGGAGATTCATCAGGACGCTGCCTGGATTAGGGAGGGTGCAGAGGAGATTCACCAGGATGCTGCCTGGATTAGAGAGGATGCCAAGGAGATTCACCAGGATGCTGCCTGGATTAGAGAGGGTGCATAGGATATTCACCAGGATGCTGCCTGCATTAGAGAGGGTGCAGAAGAGATTCACCAGGAGGCTGCCTGGATTATAGTGGGTGCAGAGGAGATTCACCAGGACGCTGCCCAGATTAGAGAGTGTGCAGATGAGATTCACCAGGACGCTGCCTGGATTAGCGAGGGTGCAGGGGAGATTCACCAGGATGCTGCCGGGATTAGAGAGGTTGCTGAGGAGATTCAGCAGGTCGCTGCCTGGATTAGAGAGTGTGCAGAGGAGATTCAAAAGGACGCTGCCTGGATCAGAGAGGGTGCAGAGGAGATTCACCAGGACGCTGCCTGGATTAGAGAGGGTGCAGAGGAGATTCACCAGGTTGCTGCCTGGATTAGAGAGGGCGCAGAGGAGATTCAGCAGGATGCTGCCTGGATCAGGGAGGGTGCAGAGAAAATTCACCGGGATGCTGCCTGGATTAGAGAGGGTGCAGAGGAGATTCTCCAGGACCCTGCCTGAATCAGGGAGGGTGCAGCGGAGATTTACCAGGACGCTGCCTGGATCAGAGAGGGTGCAGAGGATATTCAGCAGGATGCTGCCTGGATTAGACAGGGTGCAGAGAAGATTCACCAGGATGCTGCCTGGATTAGAGGGTGCAGAGGAGATTCATCAGGACGCTGCCTGGATTAGGGAGGGTGCAGAGGAGATTCACCAGGATGCTGCCTGGATTAGAGAGGATGCAGAGGAGATTCACCAGGACGCTGCCTGGATTAGAGAGGGTGCCGAGGAGATTCACAAGGATGCGGCCTGGATTAGAGGGTGCAGATGACATTCATCAGGACGCTGCCTGGATTAGGGAGGGTGCGGAGGAGATTCACCAGGATGCTGCCTGAATGAGAGATGGTGCAGAGGAGATTCACCAGCATGCTGCCTGGATTAGAGAGGGTGCAGAGGAGATTAACCAGGATGCGGCCTTAATTAGAGAGGGTGCAGAGGAGATTCACCAGGACTCTGCCTGGATCAGAGTGGGTGCAGTGGAGATTCACCAGGATGCTGCCTGGATTACAGAGTGCAGAGGAGATTCACCAGGATGCTGCCTGGATTAGAGAGGGTGCAGAGGAGATTTACCAGGATGCTGCCTGGATTAGAGAGGGTGCAGAGGAGATTCACCAGGAGGCTGCCTGGATTAGAGATGGTGCAGAGGAGATTTACCAGGACGCTGCCTGGATAGAGAGAGGCTGCAGAGGAGATTCACCAGGACGCTTTCTGGATTAGAGAGGGTGCAGAGGAGATTCACCAGGACGCTGCCTGGATTAGAGAGGGTGCCGAGGAGACTCACCAGGATGCGGCCTGGATTAGAGGGTGCAGAGGAGATTCATCAGGACGCTGCCTGGATTAGGGAGGGTGCAGAGGAGATTCACCAGGATGCTGCCTGGATTAGAGAGGATGCCAAGGAGATTCACCAGGATGCTGCCTGGATTAGAGAGGGTGCATAGGATATTCACCAGGATGCTGCCTGCATCAGAGAGGGTGCAGAAGAGATTCACCAGGAGGCTGCCTGGATTATAGTGGGTGCAGAGGAGATTCACCAGGACGCTGCCCAGATTAGAGAGTGTGCAGATGAGATTCACCAGGACGCTGCCTGGATTAGCGAGGGTGCAGGGGAGATTCACCAGGATGCTGCCGGGATTAGAGAGGTTGCTGAGGAGATTCAGCAGGTCGCTGCCTGGATTAGAGAGTGTGCAGAGGAGATTCAAAAGGACGCTGCCTGGATCAGAGAGGGTGCAGAGGAGATTCACCAGGACGCTGCCTGGATTAGAGAGGGTGCAGAGGAGATTCACCAGGTTGCTGCCTGGATTAGAGAGGGCGCAGAGGAGATTCAGCAGGATGCTGCCTGGATCAGGGAGGGTGCAGAGAAAATTCACCGGGATGCTGCCTGGATTAGAGAGGGTGCAGAGGAGATTCTCCAGGACCCTGCCTGAATCAGGGAGGGTGCAGAGGAGATTTACCAGGACGCTGCCTGGATCAGAGAGGGTGCAGAGGATATTCAGCAGGATGCTGCCTGGATTAGACAGGGTGCAGGGAAGATTCACCAGGATGCTGCCTGGATTAGAGGGTGCAGAGGAGATTCATCAGGACGCTGCCTGGATTAGGGAGGGTGCAGAGGAGATTCACCAGGATGCTGCCTGGATTAGAGAGGATGCAGAGGAGATTCACCAGGACGCTGCCTGGATTAGAGAGGGTGCCGAGGAGATTCACCAGGATGCGGCCTGGATTAGAGGGTGCAGATGACATTCATCAGGACGCTGCCTGGATTAGGGAGGGTGCGGAGGAGATTCACCAGGATGCTGCCTGGATGAGAGATGGTGCAGAGGAGATTCACCAGCATGCTGCCTGGATTAGAGAGGGTGCAGAGGAGATTAACCAGGATGCGGCCTTAATTAGAGAGGGTGCAGAGGAGATTCACCAGGACTCTGCCTGGATCAGAGTGGGTGCAGTGGAGATTCACCAGGATGCTGCCTGGATTACAGGGTGCAGAGGAGATTCACCAGGATGCTGCCAGGATTAGCGAGGGTGCAGAGGAGATTCACCAGGACGCTGCCTGGTTTAGAGAGGGTGCATAGGAGATTCACCAGGACGCTGCCTGGATTAGAGAGGGTGCCGTGGAGATTCACCAGGATGCAACCCAGATTAGAGAGGGTGGATAGGATATTCACCAGGATGCTGCCTGCATTAGAGAGTGTGCAGAAGAGATTCACCAGGAGGCTGCCTGGATTAGAGAGGGTGCAGAGGAGATTCACCAGTACGCTGCCCAGATTAGAGAGTGTGCAGATGAGATACACCAGGACGCTGCCTGGATTAGAGAGGGTGCAGGGGAGATTCACCAGGATGCTGCCGGGATTGGAGAAGGTGCAGAGGAGATTCAGCAGGTCGCTGCCTGGATCAGGGAGGGTGCAGAGAAAATTCACCGGGATGCTGCCTGGATCAGCGAGGGTGCAGACGAGATGCACCAGGATGCTGTCTGGATTAGAGAGTGTGCAGAGGAGATTCAAAAGGTCGCTGCCTGGATCAGAGAGGGTGCAGAGGAGATTCACCAGGACGCTGCCTGGATTGAGAGGGTGCAGAGGACATTCACCAGGATGCTGCCTGGATTAGAGAGGGCGCAGAGGAGATTCAGCAGGATGCTGCCTGGATCAGGGAGGGTGCAGAGAAAATTCACCGGGATGCTGCCTGGATTAGAGAGGGTGCAGAGGAGATTCTCCAGGACCCTGCCTGAATCAGGGAGGGTGCAGAGAAGATTCACCAGGATGCTGCCTGGATTAGAGAGGGTGCAGAGGAGATTTACCAGGATGCTGCCTGGATTGGAGAGAGGCTGCAGAGGAGATTCACCAGGACGCTTTCTGGATTAGAGAGGGTGCTGAGGAGATTCACCAGGAGGCTGCCTGGATTAGAGAGGGTGTAGAGGAGATTTACCAGGACGTTGCCTGGATTAGAGAGGCTGCCGAGGAGATTCACAAGGATGCGGCCTGGATTAGAGGGTGCAGAGGAGATTCATCAGGACTCTGCCTGGATTAGGGAGGGTGCAGAGGAGATTCACCAGGATGCTGCCTGGATTAGAGAGGATGCAGAGGAGATTCACCAGGACGCTGCCTGGATTAGAGAGGGTGCCGAGGAGATTCAACAGGATGCGGCCTGGATTAGAGGGTGCAGAGGAGATTCATCAGGACGCTGCCTGGATTAGGGAGGGTGCAGAGTAGATTCACCAGGATGCTGCCTGGATTGGAGAGGGTGCAGAGGAGATTCACCAGGATGCTGCCTGGATTAGAGAGGGTGCATAGGAGATTCACCAGGATGCTGCCTGGATTAGAGAGGGTGCAGAGGAGA
Source organism: Hypanus sabinus (assembly GCF_030144855.1). Classification (NCBI taxonomy): domain Eukaryota; kingdom Metazoa; phylum Chordata; class Chondrichthyes; order Myliobatiformes; family Dasyatidae; genus Hypanus; species Hypanus sabinus. The sequence goes on along the minus strand of NW_026778975.1, from coordinate 290,393 downwards.
TTCACCAGGATGCTGCCTGGATTAGAGAGGGCGCAGAGGAGATTCAGCAGGATGCTGCCTGGATCAGGGAGGGTGCAGAGAGAATTCTCCGGGATGCTGCCTGGATTAGAGAGGGTGCAGAGGAGATTCTCCAGGACACTGCCTGAATCAGGGAGGGTGCAGAGGAGATTTACCAGGACGCTGCCTGTATCAGAGAGGGTGCAGAGGAGATTCAGCAGGATGCTGCCTGGATTAGAGAGTGTGCAGAGAAGATTCACCAGGATGCTGCCTGGATTAGAGAGGGTGCAGAGGAGATTTACCAGGATGCTGCCTGGATTGGAGAGAGGCTGCAGAGGAGATTCACCAGGACGCTTTCTGGATTAGAGAGGGTGCAGAGGAGATTCACCAGGAGGCTGCCTGGATTAGAGAGGTTGTAGAGGAGATTTACCAGGACGCTGCCTGGATTAGAGAGGGTGCCGAGGAGATTCACCAGGATGCGGCCTGGATTAGAGGGTGCAGAGGAGATTCATCAGGACGCTGCCTGGATTAGGGAGGGTGCAGAGGAGATTCACCAGGACGCTGCCTGGATTAGAGAGGGTGCAGAGGACATTCACCAGGATGCTGCCTGGATTAGAGAGGGCGCAGAGGAGATTCAGCAGGATGCTGCCTGGATCAGGGAGGGTGCAGAGAAAATTCACCGTGATGCTGCCTGGATTAGAGAGGGTGCAGAGGAGATTCTCCAGGACCCTGCCTGAATCAGGGAGGGTGCAGAGAAGATTCACCAGGATGCTGCCTGGATTAGAGAGGGTGCAGAGGAGATTTACCAGGATGCTGCCTGGATTGGAGAGAGGCTGCAGAGGAGATTCACCAGGACGCTTTCTGGATTAGAGAGGGTGCAGAGGAGATTCACCAGGAGCCTGCCTGGATTAGAGAGGGTGTAGAGGAGAATTACCAGGACGCTGCCTGGATTAGAGAGGGTGCCGAGGAGATTCACCAGGATGCGGCCTGGATTAGAGGGTGTAGAGGAGATTCATCAGGACGCTGCCTGGATTAGGGAGGGTGCAGAGGAGATTCACCAGGATGCTGCCTGGATTAGAGAGGATGCAGAGGAGATTCACCAGGACGCTGCCTGGATTAGAAAGGGTGCCGAGGAGATTCACCAGGATGCGGCCTGGATTAGAGGGTGCAGAGGAGATTCATCAGGACGCTGCCTGGATTAGGGAGGGTGCAGAGGAGATTCACCAGGATGCTGCCTGGATTGGAGAGGGTGCAGAGGAGATTCACCAGGATGCTGCCTGGATTAGAGAGGGTGCATAGGAGATTCACCAGGATGCTGCCTGGATTGGAGAGGGCGCAGAGGAGATTCAGCAGGATGCTGCCTGGATCAGGGAGGGTGCAGAGAAAATTCACCGGGATGCTGCCTGGATTAGGGAGGATGCAGAGGAGATTCACCAGGACGCTGCCTGGATTAGAAAGGGTGCCGAGGAGATTCACCAGGATGCGGCCTGGATTAGAGGGTGCAGAGGAGATTCATCAGGACGCTGCCTGGATTAGGGAGGGTGCAGAGGAGATTCACCAGGATGCTGCCTGGATTGGAGAGGGTGCAGAGGAGATTCACCAGGATGCTTCCTGGATTAGAGAGGGTGCATAGGAGATTCACCAGGATGCTGCCTGGATTAGAGAGGGCGCAGAGGAGATTCAGCAGGATGCTGCCTGGATCAGGGAGGGTGCAGAGAAAATTCACCGGGATGCTGCCTGGATTAGACAGGGTGCAGAGGAGATTCTCCAGGACACTGCCTGAATCAGGGAGGGTGCAGAGGAGATTTACCAGGACGCTGCCTGGATTGGAGAGAGGCTGCAGAGGAGATTCACCAGGACGCTTTCTGGTTTAGAGAGGGTGCAGAGGAGATTCACCAGGAGGCTGCCTGGATTAGAGAGGGTGTAGAGGAGATTTACCAGGACGCTGCCTAGATTAGAGAGGGTGCCGAGGAGATTCACCAGGATGCGGCCTGGATTAGAGGGTGCAGAGGAGATTCATCAGGACGCTGCCTGGATTAGGGAGGGTGCAGAGGAGATTCACCAGGATGCTGCCTGGATTAGAAAGGATGCAGAGGAGAATCACCAGGATGCTGCCTGGATTAGAGAGGATGCAGAGGAGATTCACCAGGACGCTGCCTGGATTAGAGAGGGTGCATAGGAGATTCACCAGTATGCTGCCTGGATTAGAGAGGGTGCAGAGGAGATTCACCATGAGGCTGCCTGGATTAGAGAGGGTGCAGAGGAGATTCACCAGGACGCTACCCAGATTACAGAGTGTGCAGAAGAGATTCACCAGGACGCTGCCTGGATTGGAGAGGGTGCAGGGGAGATTCACCAGGATGCTGCCGGGATTAGAGAGGGTGCAGAGGAGATTCACCAGGACGTTGCCTGGATTAGAGACGGTGCATGGGAGATTCACCAGGATGCTGCCTGGATTAGAGAGTGTGCAGAGGAGATTCACCAGGACGCTGCCTGGATTATAGAGTGTGCAGAGGAGATTCACCAGGACGCTGCCTGGATTAGAGAGGGTGCAGAGGAGATTCACCAGGATGCTGCCTGGATTAGAGAGGGCGCAGAGGAGATTCAGCAGGATGCTGCCTGGATCAGGGAGGGTGCAGAGGAGATTTACCAGGACGCTGCCTGTGTCAGAGAGGGTGCATAGGAGATTCAGCAGGATGCTGCCTGGATTAGAGAGGCTGCAGAGGAGATTCAGCAGGATGCTGCCTGGATTAGAGAGGGTGCAGAGAAGATTCACCAGGATGCTGCCTGGATTAGAGAGGATGCAGAGGAGATTCACCAGGACGCTGCCTGGATTAGAGAGGGTGCCGAGGAGATTCACCAGGATGCGGCCTAGTTTAGAGGGTGCAGAGGAGATTCATCAGGACGCTGACTGGATTAGGGAGGGTGCAGAGGAGATTCACCAGGATGCTGCCTGGATTGGAGAGGGTGCAGAGGGGATTCACCAGGATGCTGCCTGCATTAGAGAGGGTGCATAGGAGATTCACCAGGATGCTGCCTGGATTGGAGAGGGTGCAGGGGAGATTCACCAGGATGCTGCCGGGATTAGAGAGGGTGCAGAGGAGATTCACCAGGACGCTTTCTGGATTAGAGTGGGTGCATAGGAGATTCACCATGATGCTGCCTGGATTAGAGAGGGTGCAGAGGAGATTTACCAGGATGCTGCCTGGATTACAGGGTGCAGAGGAGATTCACCAGGATGCTGCCTGGATTAGCGAGGGTGCAGAGGAGATTCACCAGGACGCTGCCTGGTTTAGAGAGGGTGCAGAGGAGATTCACCAGGACGCTGCCTGGATTAGAGAGGGTGCAGTGGAGATTCACCAGGATGCAACCTAGATTAGAGAGGGTGGATAGGATATTCACCAGGATGCTGCCTGCATTAGAGAGGGTGCAGAAGAGATTCACCAGGAGGCTGCCTGGATTAGAGAGGGTGCAGAGGAGATTCACCAGGACGCTGCCCAGATTAGAGAGTGTGCAGATGAGATTCACCAGGACGCTGCCTGGATTAGAGAGGGTAAAGGGGAGATTCACCAGGATGCTGCCGGGATTGGAGAGGGTGCAGAGGAGATTCAGCAGGTCGCTGCCTGGATCAGGGAGGGTGCAGAGAAAATTCACCGGGATGCTGCCTGGATTAGAGAGGGTGCAGAGGAGATTCTCCAGGACCCTGCCTGAAACAGGGAGGGTGCAGAGGAGATTTACCAGGACGCTGCCTGTATCAGAGAGGGTGCAGAGGAGATTCAGCAGGATGCTGCCTGGATTAGAGAGGGTGCAGAGAAGATTCACCAGGATGCTGCCTGGATTAGAGAGGGTGCAGAGGAGATTTACCAGGATGCTGCCTGGATTGGAGAGAGGCTGCAGAGGAGATTCCCCAGGACGCTTTCTGGATTAGAGAGGGTGCAGAGGAGATTCACCAGGAGGCTGCCTGGATTAGAGAGGGTGTAGAGGAGATTTACCAGGACGCTGCCTGGATTACAGAGGGTGCCGAGGAGATTCACCAGGATGCGGCCCGGATTAGAGGGTGCAGAGGAGATTCATCAGAACGCTGCCTGGATTAGGGAGGGTGCAGAGGAGATTCACCAGGATGCTGCCTGGATTAGAGAGGATGCAGAGGAGATTCACCAGGACGCTGCCTGGATTAGAGAGGGTGCCGAGGAGATTCACCAGGATGCGGCCTGGATTAGAGGGTGCAGAGGAGATTCATCAGGACGCTGCCTGGATTAGGGAGGGTGCAGAGGAGATTCACCAGGATGCTGCCTGGATTGGAGAGGGTGCAGAGGAGATTCACCAGGATGCTGCCTGGATTAGAGAGGGTGCATAGGAGATTCACCAGGATGCTGCCTGGATTAGAGAGGGTGCAGAGGAGATTCACCATGAGGCTGCCTGGATTAGAGAGGGTGCAGAGGAGATTCACCAGGACGCTACCCAGATTACAGAGTGTGCAGAAGAGATTCACCAGGACGCTGCCTGGATTGGAGAGGGTGCATGGGAGATTCACCAGGATGCTGCCTGGATTAGAGAGGGTGCATAGGAGATTCACCAGGATGCTGCCTGGATTAGAGAGGGTGCAGAGGAGATTAACCAGGACGCTGCCTGGATTAGAGAGGGTGCAGTGGAGATTCACCAGGATGCAACCTAGATTAGAGAGGGTGGATAGGATATTCACCAGGATGCTGCCTGCATTAGAGAGGGTGCAGAGGAGATTCACCAGGACGCTGCCCAGATTAGAGAGTGTGCAGATGAGATTCACCAGGACGCTGCCTGGATTAGAGAGGGTAAAGGGGAGATTCACCAGGATGCTGCCGGGATTGGAGAGGGTGCAGAGGAGATTCAGCAGGTCGCTGCCTGGATCAGGGAGGGTGCAGAGAAAATTCACCGGGATGCTGCCTGGATCAGCGAGGGTGCAGACGAGATTCACCAGGATGCTGTCTGGATTAGAGAGTGTGCAGAGGAGATTCAAAAGGACGCTGCCTGGATCAGAGAGGGTGCAGAGGAGATTCACCAGGACGCTGCCTGGATTAGAGAGGGTGCAGAGGAGATTCACCAGGATGCTGCCTGGATTAGAGAGGGCGCAGAGGAGATTCAGCAGGATGCTGCCTGGATCAGGGAGGGTGCAGAGAAAATTCACCGGGAAGCTGCCTGAATTAGAGAGGGTGCAGAGGAGATTCTCCAGGAGGCTGCCTGGATTAGAGAGGGTGTAGAGGAGATTCACCAGGATGCTGCCGGGATTCGAGAGGGTGCAGAGGAGATTCAGCAAGTCGCTGCCTGGATCAGGGACGGTGCAGAGAAAATTCACCGGGATGCTGCCTGGATCAGCGAGGGTGCAGACGAGATTCACCAGGGTGCTGTCTGGATTAGAGAGGGTGCAGAGGGGATTCTCCAGGACCCTGCCTGAATCAGTGAGGGTGCAGAGGAGATTTACCAGGACGCTGCCTGGATCAGAGAGGGTGCAGAGAAGATTCACCAGGATGCTGCCTGGATTAGAGAGGGTGCAGAGGAGATTTACCAGGATGCTGCCTGGATTAGAGAGAGGCTGCAGAGGAGATTCAATAGGACGCTTTCTGGATTAGAGAGGGTGCAGAGGAGATTCACCAGGAGGCTGCCTGGATTAGAGAGGGTGCAGAGGAGATTTACCAGGACGCTGCCTGGATCAGGGAGGGTGCAGAGAAAATTCACCGGGATGCTGCCTGGATCAGCGAGGGTGCAGACGAGATTCACAAGGACGCTTTCTGGATTAGAGAGGGTGCAGAGGAGATTCACCAGGAGGCTGCCTGGATTAGAGAGTGTGTAGAGGGGATTTACCAGGACGCTGCCTGGATCAGAGAGGGTGCAGTGGAGATTCACCAGGATGCTGCCTGGATCAGCGAGGGTGCAGACGAGATTCACCAGGATGCTGTCTGGATTAGAGAGGGTGCAGAGGAGATTCACCAGGACGCTGCCTGGATTAGAGAGGGTGCCGAGGAGATTTACCAGGATGCTGCCTGGATTTCAGGGTGCAGAGGAGATTCACCAGGATGCTGCCTGGATTAGCGAGGGTGCAGAGGAGATTCACCAGGACGCTGCCTGGTTTAGAGAGGGTGCAGAGGAGATTCACCAGGACGCTGCCTGGATTAGAGAGGGTGCATAGGATATTCACCAGGATGCTGCCTGCATTAGAGAGGGTGCAGAAGAGATTCACCAGGAGGCTGCCTGGATTAGAGAGGGTGCAGAGGAGATTCACCAGGACGCTGCCCAGATTAGAGAGAGTGCAGATGAGATTCAGCAGACGCTGCCTGGATTAGAGAGGGTGCAGGGGAGATTCACCAGGATGCTGCCGGGATTCGAGAGGGTGCAGAGGAGATTCAGCAGGTCGCTGCCTGGATCAGGGACGGTGCAGAGAAAATTCACCGGGAAGCTGCCTGGATCAGCGAGGGTGCAGCCGAGATTCACCAGGGTGCTGTCTGGATTAGAGAGTGTGCAGAGGAGATTCAAAAGGACGCTGCCTGGATCAGAGAGGGTGCAGAGGGGATTCACCAGGACGCTGCCTGGATTAGAGAGGGTGCAGAGGAGATTCTCCAGGACCCTGCCTGAATCAGTGAGGGTGCAGAGGAGATTTACCAGGACGCTGCCTGGATCAGAGAGGGTACAGAGAAGATTCACCAGGATGCTGCCTGGATTAGAGAGGGTGCAGAGGAGATTTACCAGGATGCTGCCTCGATTAGAGAGATGCTGCAGAGGAGATTCACCAGGACGCTTTCTGGATTAGAGAGGGTGCAGAGGAGATTCACCAGGAGGCTGCCTGGATTAGAGAGGGTGCAGAGGAGATTTACCAGGACGCTGCCTGGATCAGGGAGGGTGCAGAGAAAATTCACCGGGATGCTGCCTGGATCAGCGAGGGTGCAGACGAGATTCACCAGGATGCTGTCTGGATTAGAGAGTGTGCAGAGGAGATTCAAAAGGACGCTGCCTGGATCAGAGAGGTTGCAGAGGAGATTCACCAGGACGCTGCCTGGATTAGAGAGGGCGCAGAGGAGATTCAGCAGGATGCTGCCTGGATCAGGGAGGGTGCAGAGAAAATTCACCGGGACGATGCCTGGATTACAGAGGGTGCAGAGGAGATTCAGCAGGATGCTGCCTGGATTAGAGAGGGTGCAGAGAAGATTCACCAGGATGCTGCCTAGATTAGAGAGGGTGCAGAGGAGATTTACCAGGATGCTGCCTGGATTGGAGAGAGGCTGCAGAGGAGATTCACCAGGACGCTTTCTGGATTAGAGAGGGTGCAGAGGAGATTCACCAGGAGGCTGCCTGGATTAGAGAGGGTGTAGAGGAGATTTACCAGGACGCTGCCTGGATCAGAGAGGGTGCAGTGGAGATTCACCAGGATGCTGCCTGGATCAGCGAGGGTGCAGACGAGATTCACCAGGATGCTGTCTGGATTAGAGAGGGTGCAGAGGAGATTCACCAGGACGCTGCCTGGATTAGAGAGGGTGCCGAGGAGATTTACCAGGATGCTGCCTGGATTTCAGGGTGCAGAGGAGATTCACCAGGATGCTGCCTGGATTAGCGAGGGTGCAGAGGAGATTCACCCGGACCCTCCCTGGTTTAGAGAGGGTGCAGAGGAGATTCACCAGGACGCTGCCTGGATTAGAGAGGGTGCATAGGATATTCACCAGGATGCTGCCTGCATTAGAGAGGGTGCAGAAGAGATTCACCAGGAGGCTGCCTGGATTAGAGAGGGTGCAGAGGAGATTCACCAGGACGCTGCCCAGATTAGAGAGAGTGCAGATGAGATTCAGCAGACGCTGCCTGGATTACAGGGCGCAGAGGAGATTCACCAGGATGCTGCCTTGTTTAGAGAGGGTGTAGAGGAGATTCACCAGGACGCTGCCTGGATCAGAGAGGGTGCAGAGGAGATTCACCAGGACGCTGCCTGGATTAGAGAGGGTGCAGAGGAGATTCTCCAGGACCCTGCCTGAATCAGTGAGGGTGCAGAGGAGATTCATCAGGACGCTGCCTGGATTAGGGAGGGTGCAGAGGAGATTCACCAGGATGCTGCCTGGATTAGAGAGGATGCAGTGGAGATTCACCAAGACGCTGCGTGGATCAGAGAGGGTGCAGAGAAGATTCACCAGGATGCTGCCTGGATTAGAGAGCGTGCAGAGGAGATTCAACAGGATGCTGCCTGGATTAGAGAGGGTGCAGAGGAGATTTACCAGGACGCTGCCTGGATAGAGAGAGGCTGCAGAGGAGATTCACCAGGACGCTTTCTGGATTAGAGAGGGTGCAGAGGAGATTCACCAGGAGGCTGGCTGGATTAGAGAGGGTGCAGAGGAGATTTACCAGGACGCTGCCTGGATAGAGAGAGGCGGCAGAGGAGATTCACCAGGACGCTTTCTGGATTAGAGAGGGTGCAGAGGAGATTCACCAGGACGCTGCCTGGATTAGAGAGGGTGCCGAGGAGATTCACCAGGATGCGGCCTGGATTAGAGGGTGCAGAGGAGATTCATCAGGACGCTGCCTGGATTAGGGAGGGTGCAGAGGAGATTCACCAGGATGCTGCCTGGATTAGAGAGGATGCAGTGGAGATTCACCAGGACGCTGCCTGGATTAGAGAGGGTGCCGAGGAGATTCACCAGGATGCGGCCAGGATTAGAGGGTGCAGAGGAGATTCACCAGGATGCGGCCTGGATTAGAGGGTGCAGAGGAGATTCATCAGGACGCTGCCTGGATTAGGGAGGGTGCAGAGGAGATTCACCACGATGCTGCCGGGATTAGAGAGGATGCAGAGGAGATTTACCCGGATGCTGCCAGGATTAGAGAGGGTGCAGAGTAGATTCACCAGGATGCTGCCTGGATTAGATAGGGTGCAGAGAAGATTCACCAAGATGCTGCCTGGATTAGAGAGGGTGCGGAGGAGATTTACCAGGATGCTGCCTGGATTACAGGGCGCAGAGGAGATTCACCAGGATGCTGCCTGGTTTAGAGAGGGTGCAGAGGAGATTCACCAGGACGCTGCCTGGATCAGAGAGGGTGCAGTGGAGATTCACCAGGATGCTGCCTGGATTAGAGAGGGTGCATAGGATATTCACCAGGATGCAGCCTGCATTAGAGAGCGTGCATAGGATATTCACCAGGATGCTGCCTGCATTAGAGAGGGTGGAGAAGAGATTCACCAGGAGGCTGCCTGGATTAGAGAGGGTGCAGAGGAGATTTACCAGGATGCTGCCAGGATTAGAGAGGGTGCAGAGAAGATTCACCAAGATGCTGCCTGGATTAGAGAGGGTGCAGAGGAGATTTACCAGGATGCTGCCTGGATTACAGGGTGCAGAGGAGATTCACCAGGATGCTGCCTGGATTAGCGAGGGTGCAGAGGAGATTCACCAGGACGCTGCCTGGTTTAGAGAGGGTGCAGAGGAGTTTCACCAGGACGCTGCCTGGATCAGAGAGGGTGCAGTGGAGATTCACCAGGATGCTGCCTGGATCAGCGAGGGTGCAGACGAGATTCACCAGGATGCTGTCTGGATTAGAGAGTGTGCACAGGAGATTCAAAAGGACGCTGCCTGGATCAGAGAGGGTGCAGAGGAGATTCACCAGGATGCTGCCTGGATTGGAGAGGGTGCAGAGGGGATTCACCAGGATGCTGCCTGGATTAGAGAGGGTGCATAGGAGATTCACCAGGATGCTGCCTGGATTAGAGAGGGTGCAGAGGAGATTCACCAGGAGGCTGCCTGGATTAGAGAGGGTGCAGAGGAGATTCACCAGGACGCTACCCAGATTAGAGAGTGTGCAGAAGAGATTCACCAAGACGCTGCCTGGATTGGAGAGGGTGCAGGGGAGATTCACCAGGATGCTGCCGGGATTAGAGAGGGTGCAGAGGAGATTCACCAGGATGCTGCCTGGATTGGAGAGGGTGCAGAGGGGATTCACCAGGATGCTGCCTGGATTAGAGAGGGTGCATAGGAGATTCACCAGGATGCTGCCTGGATTAGAGAGGGTGCAGAGGAGATTCACCAGGAGGCTGCCTGGATTAGAGAGGGTGCAGAGGAGATTCACCAGGACGCTACCCAGATTAGAGAGTGTGCAGAAGAGATTCACCAAGACGCTGCCGGGATTAGAGACGGTGCATGGGAGATTCACCAGGATGCTGTCTGGATCAGCGAGGGTGCAGACGAGATTCACCAGGATGCTGTCTGGATTAGAGAGTGTGCAGAGGAGATTCAAAAGGACGCTGCCTGGATCAGAGAGGGTGCAGAGGAGATTCACCAGGACGCTGCCTGGATTAGAGAGGGTGCAGAGGAGATTCACCGGGATGCTGCCTGGATTAGAGAGGGTGCAGAGGAGATTCACCAGGACGCTTTCTGGATTAGGCAGGGTGCAGAGGAGATTCACCAGGACGCTGCCTGGATTAGAGAGGGTGCCGAGGAGATTCACCAGGATGCGGCCTGGATTAGAGGGTGCAGAGGAGATTCATCAGGACGCTGCCTGGATTAGGGAGGGTGCAGAGGAGATTCACCAGGATGCTGCCGGGATTAGAGAGGATGCAGAGGAGATTCACCAGGATGCTGCCTGGATTAGAGAGGGTGCAGAGGAGACTTACCAGGATGCTGCCAGGATTAGAGAGGGTGCAGAGTAGATTCACCAGGATGCTGCCTGGATTAGAAAGGGTGCAGAGAAGATTCACCAAGATGCTGCCTGGATTAGAGAGGGTGCAGAGGAGATTTACCAGAATGCTGCCTGGATTACAGGGCGCAGAGGAGATTCACCAGGATGCTGCCTGGTTTAGAGAGGGTGCAGAGGAGATTCACCAGGACGCTGCCTGGATCAGAGAGGGTGCAGAGGAGATTCACCAGGACGCTGCCTGGATTGGAGAGGGTGCAGAGGAGATTCTCCAGGACCCTGCCTGAATCAGTGAGGGTGCAGAGGAGATTCATCAGGACGCTGCCTGGTTTAGGGAGGGTGCAGAGGAGATTCACCAGGATGCTGCCTGGATTAGAGAGGATGCATTGGAGATTCACCAGGACGCTGCGTGGATCAGAGAGGGTGCAGATAAGATTCACCAGGATGCTGCCTGGATTAGTGAGCGTGCAGAGGAGATTCAACAGGATGCTGCCTGGATTACAGAGGGTGCAGAGGAGACTTACCAGGATGCTGCCAGGATTAGAGAGGGTGCAGAGTAGATTCACCAGGATGCTGCCTGGATTAGAAAGGGTGCAGAGAAGATTCACCAAGATGCTGCCTGGATTAGAGAGGGTGCAGAGGAGATTTACCAGGATGCTGCCTGGATTACAGGGCGCAGAGGAGATTCACCAGGATGCTGCCTGGTTTAGAGAGGGTGCAGAGGAGATTCACCAGGACGCTGCCTGGATCAGAGAGGGTGCAGACGAGATTCACCAGGACGCTGCCTGGATTAGAGAGGGTGCAGAGGAGATTCTCCAGGACCCTGCCTGAATCAGTGAGGGTGCAGAGGAGATTCATCAGGACGCTGCCTGGATTAGGGAGGGTGCAGAGGAGATTCACCAGGATGCTGCCTGGATTAGAGAGGATGCAGTGGAGATTCACCAGGACGCTGCGTGGATCAGAGAGGGTGCAGAGAAGATTCACCAGGATGCTGCCTGGATTAGAGAGCGTGCAGAGGAGATTCAACAGGATGCTGCCTGGATTAGAGAGGGTGCAGAGGAGATTTACCAGGACGCTGCCTGGATAGAGAGAGGCTGCAGAGGAGATTCACCAGGACGCTTTCTGGATTAGAGAGGGTGCAGAGGAGATTCACCAGGAGGCTGGCTGGATTAGTGAGGGTGCAGAGGAGATTTACCAGGACGCTGCCTGGATAGAGAGAGGCGGCAGAGGAGATTCACCAGGACGCTTTCTGGATTAGAGAGGGTGCAGAGGAGATTCACCAGGACGCTGCCTGGATTAGAGAGGGTGCCGACGAGATTCACCAGGATGCGGCCTGGATTAGAGGGTGCAGAGGAGATTCATCAGGACGCTGCCTGGATTAGGGAGGGTGCAGAGGAGATTCACCAGGATGCTGCCTGGATTAGAGAGGATGCAGTGGAGATTCACCAGGACGCTGCCTGGATTAGAGAGGGTGCCGAGGAGATTCACCAGGATGCGGCCTGGATTAGAGGGTGCAGAGGAGATTCATCAGGACGCTGCCTGGATTAGGGAGGGTGCAGAGGAGATTCACCAGGATGCTGCCTGGATTAGAGAGGGTGCAGAGGAGATTCACCAGGATGCTGCCTGGATTAGAGAGGGTGCAGAGGAGATTCACCAGGACGCTTTCTGGATTAGGGAGGGTGCAGAGGAGATTCACCAGGACGCTGCCTGGATTAGAGAGGGTGCCGAGGAGATTCACCAGGATGCGGCCTGGATTAGAGGGTGCAGAGGAGATTCATCAGGACGCTGCCTGGATTAGGGAGGGTGCAGAGGAGATTCACCACGATGCTGCCGGGATTAGAGAGGATGCAGAGGAGACTTACCCGGATGCTGCCAGGATTAGAGAGGCTGCAGAGTAGATTCACCAGGATGCTGCCTGGATTAGAAAGGGTGCAGAGAAGATTCACCAAGATGCTGCCTGGATTAGAGAGGGTGCAGAGGAGATTTACCAGGATGCTGCCTGGATTACAGGGCGCAGAGGAGATTCACCAGGACGCTGCCTGGTTTAGAGAGGGTGCAGAGGAGTTTCACCAGGACGCTGCCTGGATCAGAGAGGGTGCAGTGGAGATTCACCAGGATGCTGCCTGGATCAGCGAGGGTGCAGACGAGATTCACCAGGATGCTGTCTGGATTAGAGAGTGTGCACAGGAGATTCAAAAGGACGCTGCCTGGATCAGAGAGGGTGCAGAGGAGATTCACCAGGATGCTGCCTGGATTGGAGAGGGTGCAGAGGGGATTCACCAGGATGCTGCCTGGATTAGAGAGGGTGCATAGGAGATTCACCAGGATGCTGCCTGGATTAGAGAGGGTGCAGAGGAGATTCACCAGGAGGCTGCCTGGATTAGAGAGGGTGCAGAGGAGATTCACCAGGACCCTACCCAGATTAGAGAGTGTGCAGAAGAGATTCACCAAGACGCTGCCTGGATTGGAGAGGGTGCAGGGGAGATTCACCAGGATGCTGCCGGGATTAGAGAGGGTGCAGAGGAGATTCACCAGGATGCTGCCTGGATTGGAGAGGGTGCAGAGGGGATTCACCAGGATGCTGCCTGGATTAGAGAGGGTGCATAGGAGATTCACCAGGATGCTGCCTGGATTAGAGAGGGTGCAGAGGAGATTCACCAGGAGGCTGCCTGGATTAGAGAGGGTGCAGAGGAGATTCACCAGGACGCTACCCAGATTAGAGAGTGTGCAGAAGAGATTCACCAAGACGCTGCCGGGATTAGAGACGGTGCATGGGAGATTCACCAGGATGCTGTCTGGATCAGCGAGGGTGCAGACGAGATTCACCAGGATGCTGTCTGGATTAGAGAGTGTGCAGAGGAGATTCAAAAGGACGCTGCCTGGATCAGAGAGGGTGCAGAGGAGATTCACCAGGACGCTGCCTGGATTAGAGAGGGTGCAGAGGAGATTCACCGGGATGCTGCCTGGATTAGAGAGGGCGTAGAGGAGATTCAGCAGGATGCTGCCTGGATCAGGGAGGGTGCAGAGGAGATTTACCAGGACGCTGCCTGTGTCAGAGAGGGTGCATAGGAGATTCAGCAGGATGCTGCCTGGATTAGAGAGGGTGCAGAGGAGATTCAGCAGGATGCTGCCTGGATTAGAGAGGGTGCAGAGAAGATTCACCAGGATGCTGCCTGGATTAGAGAGGATGCAGAGGAGATTCACCAGGACGCTGCCTGGATTAGAGAGGGTGCCGAGGAGATTCACCAGGATGCGGCCTGGTTTAGAGGGTGCAGAGGAGATTCATCAGGACGCTGCCTGGATTAGGGAGGGTGCAGAGGAGCTTCACCAGGATGCTGCCTGGATTGGAGAGGGTGCAGAGGGGATTCACCAGGATGCTGCCTGGATTAGAGAGGGTGCATAGGAGATTCACCAGGATGCTGCCTGGATTGGAGAGGGTGCAGGGGAGATTCACCAGGACGCTTTCTGGATTAGAGAGGGTGCATAGGAGATTCACCATGATGCTGCCTGGATTAGAGAGGGTGCAGAGGAGATTTACCAGGATGCTGCCTGGATTACAGGGTGCAGAGGAGATTCACCAGGATGCTGCCTCCATTAGCGAGGGTGCAGAGGAGATTCACCAGGACGCTGCCTGGTTTAGAGAGGGTGCAGAGGAGATTCACCAGGACGCTGCCTGGATTAGAGAGGGTGCAGTGGAGATTCACCAGGATGCAACCTAGATTAGAGAGGGTGGATAGGATATTCACCAGGATGCTGCCTGCATTAGAGAGGGTGCAGAAGAGATTCACCAGGAGGCTGCCTGGATTAGAGAGGGTGCAGAGGAGATTCACCAGGACGCTGCCCAGATTAGAGAGTGTGCAGATGAGATTCACCAGGACGCTGCCTGGATTAGAGAGGGTGCAGGGGAGATTCACCAGGATGCTGCCGGGATTGGAGAGGGTGCAGAGGAGATTCAGCATGTCGCTGCCTGGATCAGGGAGGGTGCAGAGAAAATTCACTGGGATGCTGCCTGGATCAGCGAGGGTGCAGACGAGATTCACCAGGATGCTGTCTGGATTAGAGACTGTGCAGAGGAGATTCAAAAGGACGCTGCCTGGATCAGTGAGAGTGCAGAGGAGATTCAAAAGGACGCTGCCTGGATCAGAGAGGGTGCAGAGGAGATTCACCAGGACGCTGCCTGGATTAGAGAGGGTGCAGAGGAGATTCAGCAGGATGCTGCCTGGATCAGGGAGGGTGCAGAGAAAATTCACCGGGATGCTGCCTGGATTAGAGAGGGTGCAGAGGAGATTCTCCAGGACCCTGCCTGAATCAGGGAGGGTGCAGAGGAGATTTACCAGGACGCTGCCTGTATCAGACAGGGTGCAGAGGAGATTCAGCAGGATGCTGCCTGGATTAGAGAGGGTGCAGAGAAGATTCACCAGGATGCTGCCTGGATTAGAGAGGGTGCAGAGGAGATTTACCAGGATGCTGCCTGGATTGGAGAGAGGCTGCAGAGGAGATTCACCAGGACGCTTTCTGGATTAGAGAGGGTGCAGAGGAGATTCACCAGGAGGCTGCCTGGATTAGAGAGGGTGTAGAGGAGATTTACCAGGACGCTGCCTGGATCAGAGAGGGTGCAGTGGAGATTCACCAGGATGCTGCCTGGATCAGCGAGGGTGCAGACGAGATTCAGCAGGATGCTGTCTGGATTAGAGAGGGTGCAGAGGAGATTCACCAGGACGCTGCCTGGATTAGAGAGGGTGCCGAGGAGATTTACCAGGATGCTGCCTGGATTAGCGAGGGTGCAGAGGAGATTCACCAGGACGCTGCCTGGTTTAGAGAGGGTGCAGAGGAGATTCACCAGGACGCTGCCTGGATTAGAGAGAGTGCATGGGAGATTCACCAGGAAGCTGCCGGGATTCCAGAGGGTGCAGAGGAGATTCAGCAGGTCGCTGCCTGGATCAGGGAGGGTGCAGAGAAAATTCACCGGGATGCTGCCTGGATCAGCGAGGGTGCAGACGAGATTCACCAGGGTGCTGTCTGGATTAGAGAGTGTGCAGAGGAGATTCAAAAGGACGCTGCCTGGATCAGAGAGGGTGCAGAGGAGATTCACCAGGACGCTGCCTGGATTAGAGAGGGTGCAGAGGAGATTCTCCAGGACCCTGCCTGAATCAGTGAGGGTGCAGAGGAGATTCACCAGGACGCTGCCTGGATTAGAGAGGGTGCAGAAGAGATTCACCAGGATGCTGCCTGGATTAGAGAGGGCGCAGAGGAGATTCAGCAGGATGCTGCCTGGATCAGGGAGGGTGCAGAGAAAATTCACCGGGATGCTGCCTGGATGAGAGAGGGTGCAGAGGAGATTCTCCAGGACCCTGCCTGAATCAGGGAGGGTGCAGAGGAGATTTACCAGGATGCTGCCTGGATTGGAGAGAGGCTGCAGAGGAGATTCACCAGGACGCTTTCTGGATTACAGAGGGTGCAGAGGAGATTCACCAGGGGGCTGCCTGGATTAGAGAGGGTGTAGAGGAGATTTAACAGGACGCTGCCTGGATCAGAGAGGGTGCAGTGGAGATTCACCAGGATGCTGCCGGATCAGCGAGGGTGCAGACGAGATTCAGCAGGATGCTGTCTGGATTAGAGAGGGTGCAGAGGAGATTCACCAGGACGCTGCCTGGATTAGAGAGGGTGCCGAGGAGATTTACCAGGATGCTGCCTGGATTTCAGGGTGCAGAGGAGATTCACCAGGATGCTGCCTGGATTAGCGAGGGTACAGAGGATATTCACCAGGACGCTGCCTGGTTTAGAGAGGGTGCAGAGGAGATTCACCAGGACGCTGCCTGGATTAGAGAGGGTGCATAGGATATTCACCAGGATGCTGCCTGCATTAGAGAGGGTGCAGAAGAGATTCACCAGGAGGCTGCCTGGATTAGAGAGGGTGCAGAGGAGATTCACCAGGACGCTGCCCAGATTAGAGAGAGTGCAGATGAGATTCAGCAGACGCTGCCTGGATTAGAGAGGGTGCAGGGGAGATTCACCAGGATGCTGCCGGGATTCGAGAGGGTGCAGAGGAGATTCAGCAGGTCGCTGCCTGGATCAGGGAGGGTGCAGAGAAAATTCACCGGGATGCTGCCTGGATCAGCGAGGGTGCAGACGAGATTCACCAGGGTGCTGTCTGGATTAGAGAGTGTGCAGAGGAGATTCAAAAGGACGCTGCCTGGATCAGAGAGGGTGGAGAGGAGATTCACCAGGACGCTGCCTGGATTAGAGAGGGTGCAGAGGAGATTCTCCAGGACCCTGCCTGAATCAGTGAGGGTGCAGAGGAGATTTACCAGAACGCTGCCTGGATCAGAGAGGGTGCAGAGAAGATTCACCAGCATGCGGCCTGGATTAGAGGGTGCTGAGGAGATTCATCAGGACGCTGCCTGGATTAGAGAGGGTGCAGAGGAGATTCACCAGGACGCTGCCCAGATTAGAGAGAGTGCAGATGAGATTCACCAGACGCTGCCTGGATTAGAGAGGGTGCAGGGGAGATTCACCAGGATCGTGCCGGGATTAGAGAGGGTGCAGAGGAGATTCAGCAGGTCGCTGCCTGGATCAGGGAGGGTGCAGAGAAAATTCACCGGGATGCTGCCTGGATCAGCGAGGGTGCAGACGAGATTCACCAGGGTGCTGTCTGGATTAGAGAGTGTGCAGAGGAGATTCAAAAGGACGCTGCCTGGATCAGAGAGGGTGCAGAGGAGATTCACCAGGACGCTGCCTGGATTAGAGAGGGTGCAGAGGAGATTCTCCAGGACCCTGCCTGAATCAGTGAGGGTGCAGAGGAGATTTACAAGGATGCTGCCTGGATTAGAGAGGGTGCAGAGGAGATTTACCAGGACGCTGCCTGGATTAGAAAGGGTGCAGAGAAGATTCACCAAGATGCTGCCTGGATTAGAGAGGGTGCAGAGGAGATTTACCAGGATGCTGCCTGGATTACAGGGTGCAGAGGAGATTCACCAGGATGCTGCCTGGATTAGCGAGGGTGCAGAGGAAATTCACCAGGACGCTGCCTGGTTTAGAGAGGGTGCAGAGGAGTTTCACCAGGACTCTACCTGGATCAGAGAGGGTGCAGTGGAGATTCACCAGGATGCTGCCTGGATCAGCGAGGGTGCAGACGAGATTCACCAGGATGCTGTCTGGATTAGAGAGTGTGCACAGGAGATTCAAAAGGACGCTGCCTGGATCAGAGAGGGTGCAGAGGAGATTCACCAGGACGCTTTCTGGATTAGAGAGGGTGCAGAGGAGATTCACCAGGACGCTGCCTGGATTAGAGAGGGTGCCGAGGAGATTCACCAGGATGCGGCCTGGATTAGAGGGTGCAGAGGAGATTCATCAGGACGCTGCCTGGATTAGGGAGGGTGCAGAGGAGATTCACCAGGATGCTGCCTGGATTAGAGAGGGTGCAGAAGAGATTCACCAGGAGGCTGCCTGGATTAGAGAGGGTGCAGAGGAGATTCACCAGGACGCTGCCCAGATTAGAGAGAGTGCACATGAGATTCACCAGACGCTGCCTGGATTAGAGAGGGTGCAGGGGAGATTCACCAGGATCGTGCCGGGATTAGAGAGGGTGCAGAGGAGATTCAGCATGTCGCTGCCTGGATCAGGGAGGGTGCAGAGAAAATTCACCGGGATGCTGCCTGGATCAGCGAGGGTGCAGACGAGATTCACCAGGGTGCTGCCTGGATTAGAGAGGGTGCAGAAGAGATTCACCAGGAGGCTGCCTGGATTAGAGAGGGTGCAGAGGAGATTCACCAGGCCGCTGCCCAGATTAGAGAGAGTGCAGATGAGATTCACCAGACGCTGCCTGGATTAGAGAGGGTGCAGGGGATATTCACCAGGATCGTGCCGGGATTAGAGAGGGTGCAGAGGAGATTCAGCAGGTCGCTGCCTGGATAGAGAGAGGCTGCAGAGGAGATTCACCAGGACGCTTTCTGGATTAGAGAGGGTGCAGAGGAGATTCACCAGGAGGCTGGCTGGATTAGAGAGGGTGCTGAGGAGATTTACCAGGACGCTGCCTGGATAGAGAGAGGCGGCAGAGGAGATTCACCAGGACGCTTTCTGGATTAGAGAGGGTGCAGAGGAGATTCACCAGGACGCTGCCTGGATTAGAGAGGGTGCCGAGGAGATTCACCAGGATGCGGCCTGGATTAGAGGGTGCTGAGGAGATTCATCAGGACGCTGCCTGGATTAGGGAGGGTGCAGAGGAGATTCACCAGGATGCTGCCTGGATTAGAGAGGATGCAGTGGAGATTCACCAGGACGCTGCCTGGATTAGAGAGGGTGCCGAGGAGATTCACCAGGATGCGGCCTGGATTAGAGGGTGCAGAGGAGATTCATCAGGACGCTGCCTGGATTAGGGAGGGTGCAGAAGAGATTCACCAGGATGCTGCCTGGATTATAGAGGGTGCAGAGGAGATTCGCCAGGATGCTGCCTGGATTAGAGAGGGTGCAGAGGAGATTCTCCAGGACCCTGCCTGAATCAGTGAGGGAGCAGAGGAGATTTACAAGGATGCTGCCTGGATTAGAGAGGGTGCAGAGGAGATTTACCAGGACGCTGCCTGGATTAGAAAGGGTGCAGAGAAGATTCACCAAGATGCTGCCTGGATTAGAGAGGGTGCAGAGGAGATTTACCAGGATGCTGCCTGGATTACAGGGTGCAGAGGAGATTCACCAGGATGCTGCCTGGATTAGCGAGGGTGCAGAGGAAATTCACCAGGACGCTGCCTGGTTTAGAGAGGGTGCAGAGGAGTTTCACCAGGACGCTACCTGGATCAGAGAGGGTGCAGTGGAGATTCACCAGGATGCTGCCTGGATCAGCGAGGGTGCAGACGAGATTCACCAGGATGCTGTCTGGATTAGAGAGTGTGCACAGGAGATTCAAAAGGACGCTGCCTGGATCAGAGAGGGTGCAGAGGAGATTCACCAGGACGCTTTCTGGATTAGAGAGGGTGCAGAGGAGATTCACCAGGACGCTGCCTGGATTAGAGAGGGTGCCGAGGAGATTCACCAGGATGCGGCCTGGATTAGAGGGTGCAGAGGAGATTCATCAGGACGCTGCCTGGATTAGGGAGGGTGCAGAGGAGATTCACCAGGATGCTGCCTGGATTAGAGAGGGTGCAGAAGAGATTCACCAGGAGGCTGCCTGGATTAGAGAGGGTGCAGAGGAGATTCACCAGGACGCTGCCCAGATTAGAGAGAGTGCACATGAGATTCACCAGACGCTGCCTGGATTAGAGAGGGTGCAGGGGAGATTCACCAGGATCGTGCCGGGATTAGAGAGGGTGCAGAGGAGATTCAGCATGTCGCTGCCTGGATCAGGGAGGGTGCAGAGAAAATTCACCGGGATGCTGCCTGGATCAGCGAGGGTGCAGACGAGATTCACCAGGGTGCTGCCTGGATTAGAGAGGGTGCAGAAGAGATTCACCAGGAGGCTGCCTGGATTAGAGAGGGTGCAGAGGAGATTCACCAGGCCGCTGCCCAGATTAGAGAGAGTGCAGATGAGGTTCACCAGACGCTGCCTGGATTAGAGAGGGTGCAGGGGATATTCACCAGGATCGTGCCGGGATTAGAGAGGGTGCAGAGGAGATTCAGCAGGTCGCTGCCTGGATAGAGAGAGGCTGCAGAGGAGATTCACCAGGACGCTTTCTGGATTAGAGAGGGTGCAGAGGAGATTCACCAGGAGGCTGGCTGGATTAGAGAGGGTGCTGAGGAGATTTACCAGGACGCTGCCTGGATAGAGAGAGGCGGCAGAGGAGATTCACCAGGACGCTTTCTGGATTAGAGAGGGTGCAGAGGAGATTCACCAGGACGCTGCCTGGATTAGAGAGGGTGCCGAGGAGATTCACCAGGATGCGGCCTGGATTAGAGGGTGCTGAGGAGATTCATCAGGACGCTGCCTGGATTAGGGAGGGTGCAGAGGAGATTCACCAGGATGCTGCCTGGATTAGAGAGGATGCAGTGGAGATTCACCAGGACGCTGCCTGGATTAGAGAGGGTGCCGAGGAGATTCACCAGGATGCGGCCTGGATTAGAGGGTGCAGAGGAGATTCATCAGGACGCTGCCTGGATTAGGGAGGGTGCAGAAGAGATTCACCAGGATGCTGCCTGGATTATAGAGGGTGCAGAGGAGATTCGCCAGGATGCTGCCTGGATTAGAGAGGGTGCAGAGGAGATTCACCAGGATGCTGCCTGGATTAGAGAGGGTGCAGAGGAGATTCACCAGGACGCTTTCTGGATTAGGGAGGGTGCAGAGGAGATTCACCAGGACGCTGCCAGGATTAGGGAGGGTGCAGAGGAGATTCACCAGGATGCTGCCGGGATTAGAGAGGATGCAGAGGAGATTCACCAGGATGCTGCCTGGATTAGAGAGGGTGCAGAGGAGACTTACCAGGATGCTGCCAGGATTAGAGAGGGTGCAGAGTAGATTCACCAGGATGCTGCCTGGATTGGAAAGCGTGCAGAGAAGATTCACCAAGATGCTGCCTGGATTAGAGAGGGTGCAGAGGAGATTTACCAGGATGCTGCCTGGATTACAGGGCGCAGAGGAGATTCACCAGGATGCTGCCTGGTTTAGAGAGGGTGCAGAGATTCACCAGGACGCTGCCTGGATCAGAGAGGGTGCAGTGGAGATTCACCAGGATGCTGCCTGGATTAGAGAGGGTGCAGAGGAGATTCACCAGGACGCTGCCCAGATTAGAGAGTGTGCAGATGAGATTCACCAGGACGCTGCCTGGATTAGAGAGGGTGCAGGGGAGATTCACCAGGATGCTGCCGGGATTAGAGAGGGTGCAGAGGAGATTCACCAGGATGCTGCCTGGATTAGAGAGGGCGCAGAGGAGATTCAGCAGGATGCTGCCTGGATCAGGGAGGGTGCAGAGAAAATTCACCGGGATGCTGCCTGGTTTAGAGAGGGTGCAGAGGAGATTCTCCAGGATGCTGCCTGGATTACAGGGCGCAGAGGAGATTCACCAGGATGCTGCCTGGTTTAGAGAGGGTGCAGAGGAGATTCACCAGGACGCTGCCTGGATCAGAGAGGGTGCAGTGGAGATTCACCAGGATGCTGCCTGTATTAGAGAGGGTGCATAGGATATTCACCAGGATGCTGCCTGCATTAGAGAGGGTGGAGAAGAGATTCACCAGGAGGCTGCCTGGATTAGAGAGGGTGCAGAGGAGATTCACCAGGACGCTGCCCAGATTAGAGAGTGTGCAGATGAGATTCACCAGGACGCTGCCTGGATTAGAGAGGGTGCAGGGGAGATTCACCAGGATGCTGCCGGAATTAGAGAGTGTGCAGACGAGATTCACCAGGATGCTGCCTGGATTAGAGAGGGTGCATAGGATATTCACAAGGATGCTGCCTGCATTAGAGAGTGTGCAGAGGAGATTTTCCTGGACGCTGCCTGGATCAGAGAGGGTGCAGATGAGATTCACCAGGATGCTGCCGGGATTAGAGAGGGTGCAGAGGAGATTCAGCAGGTCGCTGCCTGGATCAGGGAGGGTGCAGAGAAAATTCACCGGGATGCTGCCTGGATCAGCGAGGGTGCAGACGAGATTCACCAGGATGCTGTCTGGATTAGAGAGTGTGCAGAGGAAATTCAAAAGGACGCTGCCTGGATCAGAGAGGGTGCAGAGGAGATTCAAAAGGACGCTGCCTGGATTAGAGAGCGTGCAGAGGAGATTCAACAGGATGCTGCCTGGATTAGAGAGGGTGCAGAGGAGATTTACCAGGACGCTGCCTGGATAGAGAGAGGCTGCAGAGGAGATTCACCAGGACGCTGCGTGGATCAGAGAGGGTGCAGAGAAGATTCACCAGGATGCTGCCGGGATTAGAGAGGATGCAGAGGAGATTCACCAGGATGCTGCCTGGATTAGAGAGGGTGCAGAGGAGATTCACCAGGAAGCTGCCTGGATTAGAGAGGGTGCCGAGGAGATTCACCAGGATGCTGCCTGGATTATAGAGGGTGCAGAGGAGATTCATCAGGACGCTGCCTGGATTCGGGAGGGTGCAGAGGAGATTCACCAGGATGCTGCCTGGATTAGAGAGGATGCAGAGGAGATTCACCAGGATGCTGCCTGGATTAGAGAGGGTGCAGAGGAGATTGACCAGGATGCTGCCTGGATTACAGAGGGTGCAGAGTAGATTCACCAGGAAGCTGCCTGGATTAGAAAGGGTGCAGAGAAGATTCACCAAGATGCTGCCTGGATTAGAGAGGGTGCAGAGGAGATTTACAAGGATGCTTCCTGGATTACAGGGTGCAGAGGAGATTCACCAGGATGCTGCCTGGATTAGCGAGGGTGCAGAGGTGATTCACCAGGACGCTTCCTGGATGAGAGCGGGTGCAGTGGAGATTCACCAGGATGCTGTCTGGATTAGAGAGTGTGCACAGGAGATTCAAAAGGACGCTGCCTGGATCAGAGAGGGTGCAGAGGAGATTCACCAGGACGCTTTCTGGATTAGAGAGTGTGCAGAGGAGATTCACCAGGACGCTGCCTGGATTAGAGAGGGTGCCGAGGAGATTCACCAGGATGCGGCCTGGATTAGAGGGTGCAGAGGTGATTCATCAGGACGCTGCCTGGATTAGGGAGGGTGCAGTGGAGATTCACCAGGATGCTGCCTGGATTAGAGAGGATGCAGAGGAGATTCACCAGGATGCTGCCTGGATTATAGAGGGTGCAGAGGAGATTTACCAGGATGCTGCCTGGATTAGACAGGGTGCAGAGTAGATTCACCAGGATGCTGCCTGGATTAGAAAGTGTGCAGAGAAGATTCACCAAGATGCTGCCTGGATTAGAGAGGGTGCAGAGGAGATTTACCAGGATGCTGCCTGGATTACAGGGTGCAGAGGAGATTCACCAGGATGCTGCCTGGATTAGCGAGGGTGCAGAGGAGATTCACCAGGACGCTGCCTGGTTTAGAGAGGGTGCAGAGGAGATTCACCAGGACGCTGCCTGGATTAGAGAGGGTGCATAGGATATTCACCAGGATGCTGCCTGGATTAGCGAGGGTGCAGACGAGATTCACCAGGGTGCTGTCTGGATTAGAGAGTGTGCAGAGGAGATTCAAAAGGCCGCTGCCTGGATCAGAGAGGGTGCAGAGGAGATTCACCAGGACGCTGCCTGGATCAGGGAGGGTGCAGAGAAAATTCACCGGGATGCAGCCTGGATTAGAGAGGGTGCAGAGGAGATTCTCCAGGACCCTGCCTGAATCAGGGAGGGTGCAGAGGAGATTTACCAGGACGCTGCCTGGATCAGAGAGGGTGCAGAGAAGATTCACCAGGATGCTGCCTGGATTAGAGAGAGGCTGCAGAGGAGATTCACCAGGACGCTTTCTGGATTAGAGAGGGTGCAGAGGAGATTCACCAGGAGGCTGCCTGGATTAGAGAGGGTGCAGAGGAGATTTACCAGGACGCTGCCTGGATAGAGAGAGGCGGCAGAGGAGATTCACCAGGACGCTTTCTGGATTAGAGAGGGTGCAGAGGAGGTTCACCAGGACGCTGGCTGGATTAGAGAGGGTGCCGAGGAGATTCACCAGGACGCGGCCTGTATTAGAGGGTGCAGAGGAGATTCATCACTACGCTGCCTGGATTAGGGAGGGTGCAGAGGAGATTCACCAGGATGCTGCCTGGATTAGAGAGGATGCAGAGGAGATTCACCAGGATGCTGCCAGGATTAGAGAGGGTGGAGAAGAGATTCACCAGGAGGCTGCCTGGATTAGAGCGGGTGCAGAGGAGATTCACCAGGACGCTGCCCAGATTAGAGTGTGTGCAGATGAGATTCACCAGGACGCTGCCTGGATTAGAGAGGGTGCAGGGGAGATTCACCAGGATGCTGCCGGGATTAGAGAGGGTGCAGAGGAGATTCAGCAGGTCGCTGCCTGGATCAGGGAGGGTGCAGAGAAAATTCACCGGTATGCTGCCTGGATCAGCGAGGGTGCAGACGAGATTCACCAGGATGCTGTCTGAATTAGAGAGTGTGCAGAGGAGATTCAAAAGGACGCTGCCTGGATCAGAGAGGGTGCAGATGAGATTCACCAGGACGCTGCCGGGATTAGAAGGGTGCAGAGGAGATTCACCAGGATGCTGCCTGGATTAGAGAGGGCTCAGAGGAGATTCAGCAGGATGCTGCCTGGATCAGGGAGGGTGCAGAGAAAATTCACCGGCATGCTGCCTGGATTAGAGAGGGTGCAGAGGAGATTCTCCAGGACCCTGCCTGAATCAGGGAGAGTGCAGAGGAGATTTACCAGGACGCTGCCTGAATCAGAGAGGGTGCAGATGAGATTCACCAGGACGCTGCCTGGATTAGAGAGGGTGCAGGGGAGATTCACCAGGATGCTGCCGGGATTAGAGAGGGTGCAGAGGAGATTCAGCAGGTCGCTGCCTGGATCAGGGAGGGTGCAGAGAAAATTCACCGGGATGCTGCCTGGATCAGCGAGGGTGCAGACGAGATTCACCAGGATGCTGTCTGGATTAGAGAGTGTGCAGAGGAGATTCAAAAGGACGCTGCCTGGATCAGAGAGGGTGCAGAGGAGATTCACCAGGACGCTGCCTGGATTAGAGAGCGTGCAGAGGAGATTCAGTAGGATGCTGCCTGGATTGGAGAGGGTGCAGAGGAGATTCACCAGGATGTTGCCTGGATTAGAGATGGTGCAGAGGAGATTCACCAGGACTCCGCCTGGATCAGAGTGGGTGCAGTGGAGATTCACGAGGATGCTGCCTGGATTAGAGAGGGTGCACAGGAGATTCACCAGGATGCTGCCTGTATTAGAGAGGGTGCAGAGGAGATTCACCGGGAGGCTGCCTGGATTAGAGAGGGTGCAGAGGAGATTCAGCAGGACGCTGCCCAGATTAGAGAGTGTGCCGATGAGATTCACCAGGACGCTGCCTGGATTAGAGAGGGTGCAGGGGAGATTCACCAGGATGCTGCCTGGATTAGAGAGGGTGCCGAGGAGATTCACCAGGATGCGGCCTGGATTAGAGCGTGCAGAGGAGATTCATCAGGACGCTACCTGGATTAGGGAGGGTGCAGAGGAGATTCACCAGGTCGCTGCCTGGATTAGAGAGGGTGCATAGGAGATTCACCAGGATGCTGCCTGGATTAGAGAGGGTGCAGAGGAGATTCACCAGGATACTGCCTGGATTAGAGAGGGTGCAGAGGAGATTTACCAGGATGCTCCCTGGATTAGAGAGGGTGCAGAGTAGATTCACCAGGATGCTGCCTGGATTAGAAAGGGTGCAGAGAAGAATCACCAAGATGCTGCCTGGATTAGAGAGGGTGCAGAGGAGATTTACCAGGATGCTGCCTGGATTAGAGGGTGCAGAGGAGATTCACCAGGATGCTGCCTGGATTAGAGAGGTTGCAGAGGAGATTCAGCAGGATGCTGCCTGGATTAGAGAGGGTGCAGAGAAGATTGACCAGGATGCTGCCTGGATTAGAGTGGGTGCAGAGGAGATTCACCAGGATGCTACCTGGATCAGGGAGGGTGCAGAGAAAATTCACCGGGATGCAGCCTGGATTAGAGAGGGTGCAGAGGAGATTTACCAGGACGCTGCCTGGATCAGAGAGGGTGCAGAGAAGATTCACCAGGATGCTGCCTGGATTAGAGAGAGGCTGCAGAGGAGATTCACCAGGACGCTTTCTGGATTAGAGAGGGTGCAGAGGTGATTCACCAGGAGGCTGCCTGGATTAGAGAGGGTGCAGAGGAGATTTACCAGGACGCTGCCTGGATAGAGAGAGGCGGCAGAGGAGATTCACCAGGACGCTTTCTGGATTAGAGAGGGTGCAGAGGAGGTTCACCAGGACGCTGGCTGGATTAGAGAGGGTGCCGAGGAGATTCACCAGGACGCGGCCTGTATTAGAGGGTGCAGAGGAGATTCATCACTACGCTGCCTGGATTAGAGAGGGTGCAGAGGAGATTCAAAAGGACGCTGCCTGGATTAGAGAGCGTGCAGAGGAGATTCAACAGAATGCTGCCTGGATTAGAGAGGGTGCAGAGGAGATTTACCAGGACGCTGCCTGGATAGAGAGAGGCTGCAGAGGAGATTCACCAGGACGCTGCGTGGATCAGAGAGGGTGCAGAGAAGATTCACCAGGATGCTGCCGGGATTAGAGAGGATGCAGAGGAGATTCACCAGGATGCTGCCTGGATTAGAGAGGGTGCAGAGGAGATTTACCAGGAAGCTGCCTGGATTAGAGAGGGTGCCGAGGAGATTCACCAGGATGCTGCCTGGATTATAGAGGGTGCAGAGGAGATTCATCAGGACGCTGCCTGGATTCGGGAGGGTGCAGAGGAGATTCACCAGGATGCTGCCTGGATTAGAGAGGATGCAGAGGAGATTCACCAGGATGCTGCCTGGATTAGAGAGGGTGCAGAGGAGATTGACCAGGATGCTGCCTGGATTACAGAGGGTGCAGAGTAGATTCACCAGGAAGCTGCCTGGATTAGAAAGGGTGCAGAGAAGATTCACCAAGATGCTGCCTGGATTAGAGAGGGTGCAGAGGAGATTTACAAGGATGCTTCCTGGATTACAGGGTGCAGAGGAGATTCACCAGGATGCTGCCTGGATTAGCGAGGGTGCAGAGGTGATTCACCAGGACGCTGCCTGGATGAGAGCGGGTGCAGTGGAGATTCACCAGGATGCTGTCTGGATTAGAGAGTGTGCACAGGAGATTCAAAAGGACGCTGCCTGGATCAGAGAGGGTGCAGAGGAGATTCACCAGGACGCTTTCTGGATTAGAGAGTGTGCAGAGGAGATTCACCAGGACGCTGCCTGGATTAGAGAGGGTGCCGAGGAGATTCACCAGGATGCGGCCTGGATTAGAGGGTGCAGAGGTGATTCATCAGGACGCTGCCTGGATTAGGGAGGGTGCAGTGGAGATTCACCAGGATGCTGCCTGGATTAGAGAGGATGCAGAGGAGATTCACCAGGATGCTGCCTGGATTATAGAGGGTGCAGAGGAGATTTACCAGGATGCTGCCTGGATTAGACAGGGTGCAGAGTAGATTCACCAGGATGCTGCCTGGATTAGAAAGTGTGCAGAGAAGATTCACCAAGATGCTGCCTGGATTAGAGAGGGTGCAGAGGAGATTTACCAGGATGCTGCCTGGATTACAGGGTGCAGAGGAGATTCACCAGGATGCTGCCTGGATTAGCGAGGGTGCAGAGGAGATTCACCAGGACGCTGCCTGGTTTAGAGAGGGTGCAGAGGAGATTCACCAGGACGCTGCCTGGATTAGAGAGGGTGCATAGGATATTCACCAGGATGCTGCCTGGATTAGCGAGGGTGCAGACGAGATTCACCAGGGTGCTGTCTGGATTAGAGAGTGTGCAGAGGAGATTCAAAAGGCCGCTGCCTGGATCAGAGAGGGTGCAGAGGAGATTCACCAGGACGCTGCCTGGATCAGGGAGGGTGCAGAGAAAATTCACCGGGATGCAGCCTGGATTAGAGAGGGTGCAGAGGAGATTCTCCAGGACCCTGCCTGAATCAGGGAGGGTGCAGAGGAGATTTACCAGGACGCTGCCTGGATCAGAGAGGGTGCAGAGAAGATTCACCAGGATGCTGCCTGGATTAGAGAGAGGCTGCAGAGGAGATTCACCAGGACGCTTTCTGGATTAGAGAGGGTGCAGAGGTGATTCACCAGGAGGCTGCCTGGATTAGAGAGGGTGCAGAGGAGATTTACCAGGACGCTGCCTGGATCAGCGAGGGTGCAGACGAGATTCACCAGGATGCTGTCTGGATTAGAGAGTGTGCAGAGGAGATTCAAAAGGACGCTGCCTGGATCAGAGAGGGTGCAGAGGAGATTCACCAGGACGCTGCCTGGATTAGAGAGCGTGCAGAGGAGATTCAGTAGGATGCTGCCTGGATTGGAGAGGGTGCAGAGGAGATTCACCAGGATGTTGCCTGGATTAGAGATGGTGCAGAGGAGATTCACCAGGACTCCGCCTGGATCAGAGTGGGTGCAGTGGAGATTCACGAGGATGCTGCCTGGATTAGAGAGGGTGCACAGGAGATTCACCAGGATGCTGCCTGTATTAGAGAGGGTGCAGAGGAGATTCACCGGGAGGCTGCCTGGATTAGAGAGGGTGCAGAGGAGATTCAGCAGGACGCTGCCCAGATTAGAGAGTGTGCCGATGAGATTCACCAGGACGCTGCCTGGATTAGAGAGGGTGCAGGGGAGATTCACCAGGATGCTGCCTGGATTAGAGAGGGTGCCGAGGAGATTCACCAGGATGCGGCCTGGATTAGAGCGTGCAGAGGAGATTCATCAGGACGCTACCTGGATTAGGGAGGGTGCAGAGGAGATTCACCAGGTCGCTGCCTGGATTAGAGAGGGTGCATAGGAGATTCACCAGGATGCTGCCTGGATTAGAGAGGGTGCAGAGGAGATTCACCAGGATACTGCCTGGATTAGAGAGGGTGCAGAGGAGATTTACCAGGATGCTCCCTGGATTAGAGAGGGTGCAGAGTAGATTCACCAGGATGCTGCCTGGATTAGAAAGGGTGCAGAGAAGAATCACCAAGATGCTGCCTGGATTAGAGAGGGTGCAGAGGAGATTTACCAGGATGCTGCCTGGATTAGAGGGTGCAGAGGAGATTCACCAGGATGCTGCCTGGATTAGAGAGGTTGCAGAGGAGATTCAGCAGGATGCTGCCTGGATTAGAGAGGGTGCAGAGAAGATTGACCAGGATGCTGCCTGGATTAGAGTGGGTGCAGAGGAGATTCACCAGGATGCTACCTGGATTAGAGAGGGTGCAGAGGAGATTTACCAGGATGCTGCCTGGAATAGAGAGGGTGCAGAGGAGATTTACCAGGAGGCTGCCTGGATTAGAGAGGGTGCAGAGAAAATTCACCGGGATGCTGCCTGGATTAGAGAGGGTGCAGAGGAGATTCTCCAGGACCCTGCCTGAATCAGGGAGGGTGCAGAGGAGATTTACCAGGACGCTGCCTGGATCAGAGAGGGTGCAGAGGAGATTCAGCAGGATGCTGCCTGGATTAGAGAGAATGCAGAGAAGATTCACCAGGATGCTGCCTGGATTAGAGAGGGTGCAGAGGAGATTCAACAGGATGCTGCCTGGATTAGAGAGGGTGCAGAGGAGATTCCCCAGGATGCTGCCTGGATTAGAGGGTGCAGAGGAGATTTACCAGGATGCAGCCTGGATTAGAGAGGGTGCAGAGGAGATTCACCAGGAGGCTGCCTGGATTAGAGAGGGTGCAGAGGAGATTTACCAGGACGCTGCCTGGATTAGAGAGGGTGCAGAGGAGATTCTCCAGGATGCTGCCTGGATTAGAGATGGTGCAGAGGAGATTCACCAGGACTCCGCCTGGATCAGAGTGGGTGCAGTGGAGATTCACGAGGATGCTGCCTGGATTAGAGAGGGTGCACAGGAGATTCACCAGGATGCTGCCTGGATTAGAGAGGGTGCAGAGGAGATTCACCAGGAGGCTGCCTGGATTAGAGAGGGTGCAGAGGAGATTCACCAGGACGCTGCCCAGATTAGAGAGTGTGCCGATGAGATTCACCAGGACGCTGCCTGGATTAGAGAGGATGCATGGGAGATTCACCAGGATGCTGCCTGGATTAGAGAGGGTGCAGCGGAGATTCACCAGGATGCAGCCTGGATTAGAGAGGGTGCAGACGAGATTCACCAGGATGCTGTCTGGATTAGAGACTGTGCAGAGTAGATTCAAAAGGACGCTGCCTGGATCAGAGAGGGTGCAGAGGAGATTCACCAGGACGCTGCCTGGAGTAGAGAGGGTGCAGAGAAAATTCACCGGGATGCTGCCTGGATTAGAGAGGGTGCAGAGGAGATTCTCCAAGACCCTGCCTGAATCAGGGAGGGTGCAGAGGAGATTTACCAGGACGCTGCCTGGATCAGAGAGGGTGCAGAGGAGATTCAGCAGGATGCTGCCTGGATTAGAGAGGGTGCAGAGAAGATTCACCAGGATGCTGCCTGGATTAGTGAGGGTGCAGAGGAGATTCAGCAGGATGCTGCCTGGATTAGAGAGGGTGCAGAGAAGATTCACCAGGATGCTGCCTGGATTAGAGAGGGTGCAGAGGAGATTCACCAGGAGGCTGCCTGGATTAGAGAGGGTGCAGAGGAGATTCACCAGGACGCTGCCCAGATTAGAGAGTGTGCCGATGAGATTCACCAGGACGCTGCCTGGATTAGAGAGGGTGCAGGGGACATTCACCAGGATGCTGCCGGGATTAGAGAGGGTGCAGAGGAGATTCACCAGGACGCTGCCTGGATTAGAGAGGGTGCCGAGGAGATTCACCAGGATGCGGCCTGGATTAGAGGGTGCAGAGGAGATTCATCAGGACGCTGCCTGAATTAGGGAGGGTGCAGAGGAGATTCACTAGGTCGCTGCCTGGATTAGAGAGGGTGCATAGGAGATTCACCAGGATGCTGCCTGGATTAGAGAGGGTGCAGAGGAGATTCACCAGGACGCTGCCTGGATTAGAGAGGGTGCCGAGGAGATTCACCAGGACGCTGCCTGGATCAGAGAGGGTGCAGAGGAGATTCACCAGGACGCTGCCTGGAGTAGAGAGGGTGCAGAGAAAATTCACCGGGATGCTGCCTGGATTAGAGAGGGTGCAGAGGAGATTCTCCAAGACCCTGCCTGAATCAGGGAGGGTGCAGAGGAGATTTACCAGGACGCTGCCTGGATCAGAGAGGGTGCAGAGGAGATTCAGCAGGATGCTGCCTGGATTAGAGAGGGTGCAGAGAAGATTCACCAGGATGCTGCCTGGATTAGAGAGGGTGCAGAGGAGATTCACCAGGAGGCTGCCTGGATTAGAGAGGGTGCAGAGGAGATTCACCAGGACGCTGCCCAGATTAGAGAGTGTGCCGATGAGATTCACCAGGACGCTGCCTGGATTAGAGAGGGTGCAGGGGACATTCACCAGGATGCTGCCGGGATTAGAGAGGGTGCAGAGGAGATTCACCAGGACGCTGCCTGGATTAGAGAGGGTGCCGAGGAGATTCACCAGGATGCGGCCTGGATTAGAGGGTGCAGAGGAGATTCATCAGGACGCTGCCTGAATTAGGGAGGGTGCAGAGGAGATTCACTAGGTCGCTGCCTGGATTAGAGAGGGTGCATAGGAGATTCACCAGGATGCTGCCTGGATTAGAGAGGGTGCAGAGGAGATTCACCAGGATACTGCCTGGATTAGAGGGTGCAGAGGAGATTCACCAGGATGCTGCCTGGATTAGAGAGGTTGCAGAGGAGATTCAGCTGGATGCTGCCTGGATTAGAGAGGGTGCAGAGAAGATTCACCAGGATGGTGCCTGGATTAGAGTGGGTGCAGAGGAGATTCACCAGGATGCTACCTGGATTAGAGAGGGTGCAGAGGAGATTTACCAGGATGCTGCCTGGAATAGAGAGGGTGCAGAGGAGATTCACCAGGACGCTGCCTGAATCAGGGAGGGTGCAGAGGAGATTTACTAGGACGCTGCCTGGATCAGAGAGGGTGCAGAGGGTGCAGAGGAGATTCACCAGGATGCTGCCTGGATTAGAGAGGGTGCAGAGGAGATTCAGCTGCATGCCTCCTGGATTAGAGAGGGTGCAGAGAAGATTCACCAGGAAGCTGCCTGGATGAGACAGGGTGTAGGAGTTTCACCAGGATGCTGCCTGGATTAGAGAGGGTGCAGAGAAGATTCCCCAGGCCGCTGCCTGGATAAAGACTGGCTGCAGAGGAGATTCAACAGGACGCTTTCTGGACTAGAGAGGGTGCAGAGGAGATTCACCAGGACGCTGCCTGGATTAGAAAGGGTGAAGAGGAGATTCACCAGGAAGCTGCCTGGATTAGAGAGGGTGCAGAGGAGATTCAGCTGCATGCCTCCTGGATTAGAGAGGGTGCAGAGAAGTTTCACCAGGAAGCTGCCTGGATGAGACAGGGTGTAGGAGTTTCACCAGGATGCTGCCTGGATTAGAGAGGGTGCAGAGAAGATTCACCAGGCCGCTGCCTGGATAGAGAGTGGCTGCAGAGGAGATTCAACAGGACGCTTTCTGGACTAGAGAGGGTGCAGAGGAGATTCACCAGGACTCCGCCTGGATCAGAGTGGGTGCAGTGGAGATTCACGAGGATGCTGCCTGGATTAGAGAGGGTGCATAGGAGATTCACCAGGATGCTGCCTGGATTAGAGAGGGTGCAGAGGAGATTCACCAGGAGGCTGCCCAGATTAGAGAGTGTGCCGATGAGATTCACCAGGACGCTGCCTGGATTAGAGAGGATGCATGGGAGATTCACCAGGATGCTGCCTGGATTAGAGAGACTGTGCAGAGTAGATTCAAAAGGACGCTGCCTGGATCAGAGAGGGTGCAGAGGAGATTCACCAGGACGCTGCCTGGATTAGAGAGGGTGCAGAGAAAATTCACCGGGATGCTGCCTGGATTAGAGAGGGTGCAGAGGAGATTCTCCAAGACCCTGCCTGAATCAGGGAGGGTGCAGAGGAGATTTACCAGGACGCTGCCTGGATCAGAGAGGGTGCAGAGGAGATACAGCAGGATGCTGCCTGGATTAGAGAGGGTGCAGAGAAGATTCACCAGGATGCTGCATGGATTAGAGAGGGTGCAGAGGAGATTCACCAGGATGCTGCCTGGATTAGAGAGGGTGCAGAGGAGATTCGCCAGGATGCTGCCTGGATTAGAGAGGGTGCAGAGGAGATTCACCAGGATGTTGCCTGGATTAGAGATGGTGCAGAGGAGATTCACCAGGACCCCGCCTGGATCAGAGTGGGTGCAGTGGAGATTCACGAGGATGCTGCCTGGATTAGAGAGGGTGCACAGGAGATTCACCAGGATGCTGCCTGTATTAGAGAGGGTGCAGAGGAGATTCACCGGGAGGCTGCCTGGATTAGAGAGGGTGCAGAGGAGATTCACCAGGACGCTGCCCAGATTAGAGAGTGTGCCGATGAGATTCACCAGGACGCTGCCTGGATTAGAGAGGGTGCAGGGGAGATTCACCAGGATGCTGCCTGGATTAGAGAGGGTGCCGAGGAGATTCACCAGGATGCGGCCTGGATTAGAGCGTGCAGAGGAGATTCATCAGGACGCTACCTGGATTAGGGAGGGTGCAGAGGAGATTCATCAGGTCGCTGCCTGGATTAGAGAGGGTGCATAGGAGATTCACCAGGATGCTGCCTGGATTAGAGAGGGTGCAGAGGAGATTCACCAGGATACTGCCTGGATTAGAGAGGGTGCAGAGGAGATTTACCAGGATGCTCCCTGGATTAGAGAGGGTGCAGAGTAGATTCACCAGGATGCTGCCTGGATTAGAAAGGGTGCAGAGAAGAATCACCAAGATGCTGCCTGGATTAGAGAGGGTGCAGAGGAGATTTACCAGGATGCTGCCTGGATTAGAGAGGGTGCAGAGAAGATTCACCAGGATGCTGCCTGGATTAGAGTGGGTGCAGAGGAGATTCACCAGGATGCTACCTGGATTAGAGAGGGTGCAGAGGAGATTTACCAGGATGCTGCCTGGAATAGAGAGGGTGCAGAGGAGATTTACCAGGAGGCTGCCTGGATTAGAGAGGGTGCAGAGAAAATTCACCGGGATGCTGCCTGGATTAGAGAGGGTGCAGAGGAGATTCACCAGGACGCTGCCTGGATTAGAGAGGGTGCCGAGGAGATTCACCAGGATGCGGCCTGGATTAGAGGGTGCTGAGGAGATTCATCAGGACGCTGCCTGGATTAGGGAGGGTGCAGAGGAGATTCACCAGGATGCTGCCTGGATTAGAGAGGATGCAGTGGAGATTCACCAGGACGCTGCCTGGATTAGAGAGGGTGCCGAGGAGATTCACCAGGATGCGGCCTGGATTAGAGGGTGCAGAGGAGATTCATCAGGACGCTGCCTGGATTAGGGAGGGTGCAGAAGAGATTCACCAGGATGCTGCCTGGATTATAGAGGGTGCAGAGGAGATTCGCCAGGATGCTGCCTGGATTAGAGAGGGTGCAGAGGAGATTCACCAGGATGCTGCCTGGATTAGAGAGGGTGCAGAGGAGATTCACCAGGACGCTTTCTGGATTAGGGAGGGTGCAGAGGAGATTCACCAGGACGCTGCCAGGATTAGGGAGGGTGCAGAGGAGATTCACCAGGATGCTGCCGGGATTAGAGAGGATGCAGAGGAGATTCACCAGGATGCTGCCTGGATTAGAGAGGGTGCAGAGGAGACTTACCAGGATGCTGCCAGGATTAGAGAGGGTGCAGAGTAGATTCACCAAGATGCTGCCTGGATTGGAAAGCGTGCAGAGAAGATTCACCAAGATGCTGCCTGGATTAGAGAGGGTGCAGAGGAGATTTACCAGGATGCTGCCTGGATTACAGGGCGCAGAGGAGATTCACCAGGATGCTGCCTGGTTTACAGAGGGTGCAGAGATTCACCAGGACGCTGCCTGGATCAGAGAGGGTGCAGTGGAGATTCACCAGGATGCTGCCTGGATTAGAGAGGGTGCAGAGGAGATTCACCAGGACGCTGCCCAGATTAGAGAGTGTGCAGATGAGATTCACCAGGACGCTGCCTGGATTAGAGAGGGTGCAGGGGAGATTCACCAGGATGCTGCCGGGATTAGAGAGGGCGCAGAGGAGATTCAGCAGGATGCTGCCTGGATCAGGGAGGGTGCAGAGAAAATTCACCGGGATGCTGCCTGGTTTAGAGAGGGTGCAGAGGAGATTCTCCAGGATGCTGCCTGGATTACAGGGCGCAGAGGAGATTCACCAGGATGCTGCCTGGTTTAGAGAGGGTGCAGAGGAGATTCACCAGGACGCTGCCTGGATCAGAGAGGGTGCAGTGGAGATTCACCAGGATGCTGCCTGTATTAGAGAGGGTGCATAGGATATTCACCAGGATGCTGCCTGCATTAGAGAGGGTGGAGAAGAGATTCACCAGGAGGCTGCCTGGATTAGAGAGGGTGCAGAGGAGATTCACCAGGATGCTGCCGGAATTAGAGAGTGTGCAGACGAGATTCACCAGGATGCTGCCTGGATTAGAGAGGGTGCATAGGATATTCACAAGGATGCTGCCTGCATTAGAGAGTGTGCAGAGGAGATTTTCCTGGACGCTGCCTGGATCAGAGAGGGTGCAGATGAGATTCACCAGGATGCTGCCGGGATTAGAGAGGGTGCAGAGGAGATTCAGCAGGTCGCTGCCTGGATCAGGGAGGGTGCAGAGAAAATTCACCGGGATGCTGCCTGGATCAGCGAGGGTGCAGACGAGATTCACCAGGATGCTGTCTGGATTAGAGAGTGTGCAGAGGAAATTCAAAAGGACGCTGCCTGGATCAGAGAGGGTGCAGAGGAGATTCAAAAGGACGCTGCCTGGATTAGAGAGCGTGCAGAGGAGATTCAACAGAATGCTGCCTGGATTAGAGAGGGTGCAGAGGAGATTTACCAGGACGCTGCCTGGATAGAGAGAGGCTGCAGAGGAGATTCACCAGGACGCTGCGTGGATCAGAGAGGGTGCAGAGAAGATTCACCAGGATGCTGCCGGGATTAGAGAGGATGCAGAGGAGATTCACCAGGATGCTGCCTGGATTAGAGAGGGTGCAGAGGAGATTTACCAGGAAGCTGCCTGGATTAGAGAGGGTGCCGAGGAGATTCACCAGGATGCTGCCTGGATTATAGAGGGTGCAGAGGAGATTCATCAGGACGCTGCCTGGATTCGGGAGGGTGCAGAGGAGATTCACCAGGATGCTGCCTGGATTAGAGAGGATGCAGAGGAGATTCACCAGGATGCTGCCTGGATTAGAGAGGGTGCAGAGGAGATTGACCAGGATGCTGCCTGGATTACAGAGGGTGCAGAGTAGATTCACCAGGAAGCTGCCTGGATTAGAAAGGGTGCAGAGAAGATTCACCAAGATGCTGCCTGGATTAGAGAGGGTGCAGAGGAGATTTACAAGGATGCTTCCTGGATTACAGGGTGCAGAGGAGATTCACCAGGATGCTGCCTGGATTAGCGAGGGTGCAGAGGTGATTCACCAGGACGCTGCCTGGATGAGAGCGGGTGCAGTGGAGATTCACCAGGATGCTGTCTGGATTAGAGAGTGTGCACAGGAGATTCAAAAGGACGCTGCCTGGATCAGAGAGGGTGCAGAGGAGATTCACCAGGACGCTTTCTGGATTAGAGAGTGTGCAGAGGAGATTCACCAGGACGCTGCCTGGATTAGAGAGGGTGCCGAGGAGATTCACCAGGATGCGGCCTGGATTAGAGGGTGCAGAGGTGATTCATCAGGACGCTGCCTGGATTAGGGAGGGTGCAGTGGAGATTCACCAGGATGCTGCCTGGATTAGAGAGGATGCAGAGGAGATTCACCAGGATGCTGCCTGGATTATAGAGGGTGCAGAGGAGATTTACCAGGATGCTGCCTGGATTAGACAGGGTGCAGAGTAGATTCACCAGGATGCTGCCTGGATTAGAAAGTGTGCAGAGAAGATTCACCAAGATGCTGCCTGGATTAGAGAGGGTGCAGAGGAGATTTACCAGGATGCTGCCTGGATTACAGGGTGCAGAGGAGATTCACCAGGATGCTGCCTGGATTAGCGAGGGTGCAGAGGAGATTCACCAGGACGCTGCCTGGTTTAGAGAGGGTGCAGAGGAGATTCACCAGGACGCTGCCTGGATTAGAGAGGGTGCATAGGATATTCACCAGGATGCTGCCTGGATTAGCGAGGGTGCAGACGAGATTCACCAGGGTGCTGTCTGGATAAGAGAGTGTGCAGAGGAGATTCAAAAGGCCGCTGCCTGGATCAGAGAGGGTGCAGAGGAGATTCACCAGGACGCTGCCTGGATCAGGGAGGGTGCAGAGAAAATTCACCGGGATGCAGCCTGGATTAGAGAGGGTGCAGAGGAGATTCTCCAGGACCCTGCCTGAATCAGGGAGGGTGCAGAGGAGATTTACCAGGACGCTGCCTGGATCAGAGAGGGTGCAGAGAAGATTCACCAGGATGCTGCCTGGATTAGAGAGAGGCTGCAGAGGAGATTCACCAGGACGCTTTCTGGATTAGAGAGGGTGCAGAGGTGATTCACCAGGAGGCTGCCTGGATTAGAGAGGGTGCAGAGGAGATTTACCAGGACGCTGCCTGGATAGAGAGAGGCGGCAGAGGAGATTCACCAGGACGCTTTCTGGATTAGAGAGGGTGCAGAGGAGGTTCACCAGGACGCTGGCTGGATTAGAGAGGGTGCCGAGGAGATTCACCAGGACGCGGCCTGTATTAGAGGGTGCAGAGGAGATTCATCACTACGCTGCCTGGATTAGGGAGGGTGCAGAGGAGATTCACCAGGATGCTGCCTGGATTAGAGAGGATGCAGAGGAGATTCACCAGGATGCTGCCAGGATTAGAGAGGGTGGAGAAGAGATTCACCAGGAGGCTGCCTGGATTAGAGCGGGTGCAGAGGAGATTCACCAGGACGCTGCCCAGATTAGAGTGTGTGCAGATGAGATTCACCAGGACGCTGCCTGGATTAGAGAGGGTGCAGGGGAGATTCACCAGGATGCTGCCGGGATTAGAGAGGGTGCAGAGGAGATTCAGCAGGTCGCTGCCTGGATCAGGGAGGGTGCAGAGAAAATTCACCGGTATGCTGCCTGGATCAGCGAGGGTGCAGACGAGATTCACCAGGATGCTGTCTGAATTAGAGAGTGTGCAGAGGAGATTCAAAAGGACGCTGCCTGGATCAGAGAGGGTGCAGAGGAGATTCACCAGGACGCTGCCGGGATTAGAAGGGTGCAGAGGAGATTCACCAGGATGCTGCCTGGATTAGAGAGGGCTCAGAGGAGATTCAGCAGGATGCTGCCTGGATCAGGGAGGGTGCAGAGAAAATTCACCGGCATGCTGCCTGGATTAGAGAGGGTGCAGAGGAGATTCTCCAGGACCCTGCCTGAATCAGGGAGAGTGCAGAGGAGATTTACCAGGACGCTGCCTGAATCAGAGAGGGTGCAGATGAGATTCACCAGGACGCTGCCTGGATTAGAGAGGGTGCAGGGGAGATTCACCAGGATGCTGCCGGGATTAGAGAGGGTGCAGAGGAGATTCAGCAGGTCGCTGCCTGGATCAGGGAGGGTGCAGAGAAAATTCACCGGGATGCTGCCTGGATCAGCGAGGGTGCAGACGAGATTCACCAGGATGCTGTCTGGATTAGAGAGTGTGCAGAGGAGATTCAAAAGGACGCTGCCTGGATCAGAGAGGGTGCAGAGGAGATTCACCAGGACGCTGCCTGGATTAGAGAGCGTGCAGAGGAGATTCAGTAGGATGCTGCCTGGATTGGAGAGGGTGCAGAGGAGATTCACCAGGATGTTGCCTGGATTAGAGATGGTGCAGAGGAGATTCACCAGGACTCCGCCTGGATCAGAGTGGGTGCAGTGGAGATTCACGAGGATGCTGCCTGGATTAGAGAGGGTGCACAGGAGATTCACCAGGATGCTGCCTGTATTAGAGAGGGTGCAGAGGAGATTCACCGGGAGGCTGCCTGGATTAGAGAGGGTGCAGAGGAGATTCAGCAGGACGCTGCCCAGATTAGAGAGTGTGCCGATGAGATTCACCAGGACGCTGCCTGGATTAGAGAGGGTGCAGGCGAGATTCACCAGGATGCTGCCTGGATTAGAGAGGGTGCCGAGGAGATTCACCAGGATGCGGCCTGGATTAGAGCGTGCAGAGGAGATTCATCAGGACGCTACCTGGATTAGGGAGGGTGCAGAGGAGATTCACCAGGTCGCTGCCTGGATTAGAGAGGGTGCATAGGAGATTCACCAGGATGCTGCCTGGATTAGAGAGGGTGCAGAGGAGATTCACCAGGATACTGCCTGGATTAGAGAGGGTGCAGAGGAGATTTACCAGGATGCTCCCTGGATTAGAGAGGGTGCAGAGTAGATTCACCAGGATGCTGCCTGGATTAGAAAGGGTGCAGAGAAGAATCACCAAGATGCTGCCTGGATTAGAGAGGGTGCAGAGGAGATTTACCAGGATGCTGCCTGGATTAGAGGGTGCAGAGGAGATTCACCAGGATGCTGCCTGGATTAGAGAGGTTGCAGAGGAGATTCAGCAGGATGCTGCCTGGATTAGAGAGGGTGCAGAGAAGATTCACCAGGATGCTGCCTGGATTAGAGTGGGTGCAGAGGAGATTCACCAGGATGCTACCTGGATTAGAGAGGGTGCAGAGGAGATTTACCAGGATGCTGCCTGGAATAGAGAGGGTGCAGAGGAGATTTACCAGGAGGCTGCCTGGATTAGAGAGGGTGCAGAGAAAATTCACCGGGATGCTGCCTGGATTAGAGAGGGTGCAGAGGAGATTCTCCAGGACCCTGCCTGAATCAGGGAGGGTGCAGAGGAGATTTACCAGGACGCTGCCTGGATCAGAGAGGGTGCAGAGGAGATTCAGCAGGATGCTGCCTGGATTAGAGAGAATGCAGAGAAGATTCACCAGGATGCTGCCTGGATTAGAGAGGGTGCAGAGGAGATTCAACAGGATGCTGCCTGGATTAGAGAGGGTGCAGAGGAGATTCCCCAGGATGCTGCCTGGATTAGAGGGTGCAGAGGAGATTTACCAGGATGCAGCCTGGATTAGAGAGGGTGCAGAGGAGATTCACCAGGAGGCTGCCTGGATTAGAGAGGGTGCAGAGGAGATTTACCAGGACGCTGCCTGGATTAGAGAGGGTGCAGAGGAGATTCTCCAGGATGCTGCCTGGATTAGAGATGGTGCAGAGGAGATTCACCAGGACTCCGCCTGGATCAGAGTGGGTGCAGTGGAGATTCACGAGGATGCTGCCTGGATTAGAGAGGGTGCACAGGAGATTCACCAGGATGCTGCCTGGATTAGAGAGCGTGCAGAGGAGATTCACCAGGAGGCTGCCTGGATTAGAGAGGGTGCAGAGGAGATTCACCAGGACGCTGCCCAGATTAGAGAGTGTGCCGATGAGATTCACCAGGACGCTGCTGGATTAGAGAGGATGCATGGGAGATTCACCAGGATGCTGCCTGGATTAGAGAGGGTGCAGCGGAGATTCACCAGGATGCAGCCTGGATTAGAGAGGGTGCAGACGAGATTCACCAGGATGCTGTCTGGATTAGAGACTGTGCAGAGTAGATTCAAAAGGACGCTGCCTGGATCAGAGAGGGTGCAGAGGAGATTCACCAGGACGCTGCCTGGAGTAGAGAGGGTGCAGAGGAGATTCTCCAAGACCCTGCCTGAATCAGGGAGGGTGCAGAGGAGATTTACCAGGACGCTGCCTGGATCAGAGAGGGTGCAGAGGAGATTCAGCAGGATGCTGCCTGGATTAGAGAGGGTGCAGAGAAGATTCACCAGGATGCTGCCTGGATTAGAGAGGGTGCAGAGGAGATTCGCCAGGATGCTGCCTGGATTAGAGAGGGTGCAGAGGAGATTTACCAGGATGCTGCCTGGATTAGAGAGGGTGCAGAGGAGATTCACCAGGAGGCTGCCTCGATTAGAGAGGGTGCAGAGGAGATTCACCAGGACGCTGCCTGGATTAGAGAGGGTGCAGGGGACATTCACCAGGATGCTGCCGGGATTAGAGAGGGTGCAGAGGAGATTCACCAGGACGCTGCCTGGATTAGAGAGGGTGCCGAGGAGATTCACCAGGATGCGGCCTGGATTAGAGGGTGCAGAGGAGATTCATCAGGACGCTGCCTGAATTAGGGAGGGTGCAGAGGAGATTCACTAGGTCGCTGCCTGGATTAGAGAGGGTGCATAGGAGATTCACCAGGATGCTGCCTGGATTAGAGAGGGTGCAGAGGAGATTCACCAGGATACTGCCTGGATTAGAGGGTGCAGAGGAGATTCACCAGGATGCTGCCTGGATTAGAGAGGTTGCAGAGGAGATTCAGCTGGATGCTGCCTGGATTAGAGAGGGTGCAGAGAAGATTCACCAGGATGGTGCCTGGATTAGAGTGGGTGCAGAGGAGATTCACCAGGATGCTACCTGGATTAGAGAGGGTGCAGAGGAGATTTACCAGGATGCTGCCTGGAATAGAGAGGGTGCAGAGGAGATTCACCAGGACGCTGCCTGAATCAGGGAGGGTGCAGAGGAGATTTACTAGGACGCTGCCTGGATCAGAGAGGGTGCAGAGGGTGCAGAGGAGATTCACCAGGATGCTGCCTGGGTTAGAGAGGGTGCAGAGGAGATTCAGCTGCATGCCTCCTGGATTAGAGAGGGTGCAGAGAAGATTCACCAGAAAGCTGCCTGGATGAGACAGGGTGTAGGAGTTTCACCAGGATGCTGCCTGGATTAGAGAGGGTGCAGAGAAGATTCCCCAGGCCGCTGCCTGGATAAAGACTGGCTGCAGAGGAGATTCAACAGGACGCTTTCTGGACTAGAGAGGGTGCAGAGGAGATTCACCAGGACGCTGCCTGGATTAGAAAGGGAGAAGAGGAGATTCACCAGGAAGCTGCCTGGATTAGAGAGGGTGCAGAGGAGATTCAGCTGCATGCCTCCTGGATTAGAGAGGGTGCAG
Source organism: Hypanus sabinus (assembly GCF_030144855.1). Taxonomy (NCBI): domain Eukaryota; kingdom Metazoa; phylum Chordata; class Chondrichthyes; order Myliobatiformes; family Dasyatidae; genus Hypanus; species Hypanus sabinus. Next base: position 248,286 of record NW_026778975.1, on the reverse strand, counting down.
AGAAGTTTCACCAGGAAGCTGCCTGGATGAGACAGGGTGTAGGAGTTTCACCAGGATGCTGCCTGGATTAGAGAGGGTGCAGAGAAGATTCACCAGGCCGCTGCCTGGATAGAGAGTGGCTGCAGAGGAGATTCAACAGGACGCTTTCTGGACTAGAGAGGGTGCAGAGGAGATTCACCAGGACTCCGCCTGGATCAGAGTGGGTGCAGTGGAGATTCACGAGGATGCTGCCTGGATTAGAGAGGGTGCATAGGAGATTCACCAGGATGCTGCCTGGATTAGAGAGGGTGCAGAGGAGATTCACCAGGAGGCTGCCCAGATTAGAGAGTGTGCCGATGAGATTCACCAGGACGCTGCCTGGATTAGAGAGGATGCATGGGAGATTCACCAGGATGCTGCCTGGATTAGAGAGACTGTGCAGAGTAGATTCAAAAGGACGCTGCCTGGATCAGAGAGGGTGCAGATGAGATTCACCAGGACGCTGCCTGGATTAGAGAGGGTGCAGGGGAGATTCACCAGGATGCTGCCGGGATTAGAGAGGGTGCAGAGGAGATTCAGCAGGTCGCTGCCTGGATCAGGGAGGGTGCAGAGAAAATTCACCGGGATGCTGCCTGGATCAGCGAGGGTGCAGACGAGATTCACCAGGATGCTGTCTGGATTCGAGAGTGTGCAGAGGAGATTCAAAAGGACGCTGCCTGGATCAGAGAGGGTGCAGAGGAGATTCACCAGGACGCTGCCTGGATTAGAGAGCGTGCAGAGGAGATTCAGTAGGATGCTGCCTGGATTGGAGAGGGTGCAGAGGAGATTCACCAGGATGTTGCCTGGATTAGAGATGGTGCAGAGGAGATTCACCAGGACTCCGCCTGGATCAGAGTGGGTGCAGTGGAGATTCACGAGGATGCTGCCTGGATTAGAGAGGGTGCACAGGAGATTCACCAGGATGCTGCCTGTATTAGAGAGGGTGCAGAGGAGATTCACCGGGAGGCTGCCTGGATTAGAGAGGGTGCAGAGGAGATTCAGCAGGACGCTGCCCAGATTAGAGAGTGTGCCGATGAGATTCACCAGGACGCTGCCTGGATTAGAGAGGGTGCAGGCGAGATTCACCAGGATGCTGCCTGGATTAGAGAGGGTGCCGAGGAGATTCACCAGGATGCGGCCTGGATTAGAGCGTGCAGAGGAGATTCATCAGGACGCTACCTGGATTAGGGAGGGTGCAGAGGAGATTCACCAGGTCGCTGCCTGGATTAGAGAGGGTGCATAGGAGATTCACCAGGATGCTGCCTGGATTAGAGAGGGTGCAGAGGAGATTCACCAGGATACTGCCTGGATTAGAGAGGGTGCAGAGGAGATTTACCAGGATGCTCCCTGGATTAGAGAGGGTGCAGAGTAGATTCACCAGGATGCTGCCTGGATTAGAAAGGGTGCAGAGAAGAATCACCAAGATGCTGCCTGGATTAGAGAGGGTGCAGAGGAGATTTACCAGGATGCTGCCTGGATTAGAGGGTGCAGAGGAGATTCACCAGGATGCTGCCTGGATTAGAGAGGTTGCAGAGGAGATTCAGCAGGATGCTGCCTGGATTAGAGAGGGTGCAGAGAAGATTCACCAGGATGCTGCCTGGATTAGAGTGGGTGCAGAGGAGATTCACCAGGATGCTACCTGGATTAGAGAGGGTGCAGAGGAGATTTACCAGGATGCTGCCTGGAATAGAGAGGGTGCAGAGGAGATTTACCAGGAGGCTGCCTGGATTAGAGAGGGTGCAGAGAAAATTCACCGGGATGCTGCCTGGATTAGAGAGGGTGCAGAGGAGATTCTCCAGGACCCTGCCTGAATCAGGGAGGGTGCAGAGGAGATTTACCAGGACGCTGCCTGGATCAGAGAGGGTGCAGAGGAGATTCAGCAGGATGCTGCCTGGATTAGAGAGAATGCAGAGAAGATTCACCAGGATGCTGCCTGGATTAGAGAGGGTGCAGAGGAGATTCAACAGGATGCTGCCTGGATTAGAGAGGGTGCAGAGGAGATTCCCCAGGATGCTGCCTGGATTAGAGGGTGCAGAGGAGATTTACCAGGATGCAGCCTGGATTAGAGAGGGTGCAGAGGAGATTCACCAGGAGGCTGCCTGGATTAGAGAGGGTGCAGAGGAGATTTACCAGGACGCTGCCTGGATTAGAGAGGGTGCAGAGGAGATTCTCCAGGATGCTGCCTGGATTAGAGATGGTGCAGAGGAGATTCACCAGGACTCCGCCTGGATCAGAGTGGGTGCAGTGGAGATTCACGAGGATGCTGCCTGGATTAGAGAGGGTGCACAGGAGATTCACCAGGATGCTGCCTGGATTAGAGAGCGTGCAGAGGAGATTCACCAGGAGGCTGCCTGGATTAGAGAGGGTGCAGAGGAGATTCACCAGGACGCTGCCCAGATTAGAGAGTGTGCCGATGAGATTCACCAGGACGCTGCTGGATTAGAGAGGATGCATGGGAGATTCACCAGGATGCTGCCTGGATTAGAGAGGGTGCAGCGGAGATTCACCAGGATGCAGCCTGGATTAGAGAGGGTGCAGACGAGATTCACCAGGATGCTGTCTGGATTAGAGACTGTGCAGAGTAGATTCAAAAGGACGCTGCCTGGATCAGAGAGGGTGCAGAGGAGATTCACCAGGACGCTGCCTGGAGTAGAGAGGGTGCAGAGGAGATTCTCCAAGACCCTGCCTGAATCAGGGAGGGTGCAGAGGAGATTTACCAGGACGCTGCCTGGATCAGAGAGGGTGCAGAGGAGATTCAGCAGGATGCTGCCTGGATTAGAGAGGGTGCAGAGAAGATTCACCAGGATGCTGCCTGGATTAGAGAGGGTGCAGAGGAGATTCGCCAGGATGCTGCCTGGATTAGAGAGGGTGCAGAGGAGATTTACCAGGATGCTGCCTGGATTAGAGAGGGTGCAGAGGAGATTCACCAGGAGGCTGCCTCGATTAGAGAGGGTGCAGAGGAGATTCACCAGGACGCTGCCTGGATTAGAGAGGGTGCAGGGGACATTCACCAGGATGCTGCCGGGATTAGAGAGGGTGCAGAGGAGATTCACCAGGACGCTGCCTGGATTAGAGAGGGTGCCGAGGAGATTCACCAGGATGCGGCCTGGATTAGAGGGTGCAGAGGAGATTCATCAGGACGCTGCCTGAATTAGGGAGGGTGCAGAGGAGATTCACTAGGTCGCTGCCTGGATTAGAGAGGGTGCATAGGAGATTCACCAGGATGCTGCCTGGATTAGAGAGGGTGCAGAGGAGATTCACCAGGATACTGCCTGGATTAGAGGGTGCAGAGGAGATTCACCAGGATGCTGCCTGGATTAGAGAGGTTGCAGAGGAGATTCAGCTGGATGCTGCCTGGATTAGAGAGGGTGCAGAGAAGATTCACCAGGATGGTGCCTGGATTAGAGTGGGTGCAGAGGAGATTCACCAGGATGCTACCTGGATTAGAGAGGGTGCAGAGGAGATTTACCAGGATGCTGCCTGGAATAGAGAGGGTGCAGAGGAGATTCACCAGGACGCTGCCTGAATCAGGGAGGGTGCAGAGGAGATTTACTAGGACGCTGCCTGGATCAGAGAGGGTGCAGAGGGTGCAGAGGAGATTCACCAGGATGCTGCCTGGGTTAGAGAGGGTGCAGAGGAGATTCAGCTGCATGCCTCCTGGATTAGAGAGGGTGCAGAGAAGATTCACCAGAAAGCTGCCTGGATGAGACAGGGTGTAGGAGTTTCACCAGGATGCTGCCTGGATTAGAGAGGGTGCAGAGAAGATTCCCCAGGCCGCTGCCTGGATAAAGACTGGCTGCAGAGGAGATTCAACAGGACGCTTTCTGGACTAGAGAGGGTGCAGAGGAGATTCACCAGGACGCTGCCTGGATTAGAAAGGGAGAAGAGGAGATTCACCAGGAAGCTGCCTGGATTAGAGAGGGTGCAGAGGAGATTCAGCTGCATGCCTCCTGGATTAGAGAGGGTGCAGAGAAGTTTCACCAGGAAGCTGCCTGGATGAGACAGGGTGTAGGAGTTTCACCAGGATGCTGCCTGGATTAGAGAGGGTGCAGAGAAGATTCACCAGGCCGCTGCCTGGATAGAGAGTGGCTGCAGAGGAGATTCAACAGGACGCTTTCTGGACTAGAGAGGGTGCAGAGGAGATTCACCAGGACTCCGCCTGGATCAGAGTGGGTGCAGTGGAGATTCACGAGGATGCTGCCTGGATTAGAGAGGGTGCAGAGGAGATTCACCAGGAGGCTGCCCAGATTAGAGAGTGTGCCGATGAGATTCACCAGGACGCTGCCTGGATTAGAGAGGATGCATGGGAGATTCACCAGGATGCTGCCTGGATTAGAGAGACTGTGCAGAGTAGATTCAAAAGGACGCTGCCTGGATCAGAGAGGGTGCAGAGGAGATTCACCAGGACGCTGCCTGGATTAGAGAGGGTGCAGAGAAAATTCACCGGGATGCTGCCTGGATTAGAGAGGGTGCAGAGGAGATTCTCCAAGACCCTGCCTGAATCAGGGAGGGTGCAGAGGAGATTTACCAGGACGCTGCCTGGATCAGAGAGGGTGCAGAGGAGATACAGCAGGATGCTGCCTGGATTAGAGAGGGTGCAGAGAAGATTCACCAGGATGCTGCATGGATTAGAGAGGGTGCAGAGGAGATTCACCAGGATGCTGCCTGGATTAGAGAGGGTGCAGAGGAGATTCGCCAGGATGCTGCCTGGATTAGAGAGGGTGCAGAGCAGATTCACCAGGATGTTGCCTGGATTAGAGATGGTGCAGAGGAGATTCACCAGGACTCCGCCTGGATCAGAGTGGGTGCAGTGGAGATTCACGAGGATGCTGCCTGGATTAGAGAGGGTGCACAGGAGATTCACCAGGATGCTGCCTGTATTAGAGAGGGTGCAGAGGAGATTCACCGGGAGGCTGCCTGGATTAGAGAGGGTGCAGAGGAGATTCACCAGGACGCTGCCCAGATTAGAGAGTGTGCCGATGAGATTCACCAGGACGCTGCCTGGATTAGAGAGGGTGCAGGGGAGATTCACCAGGATGCTGCCTGGATTAGAGAGGGTGCCGAGGAGATTCACCAGGATGCGGCCTGGATTAGAGCGTGCAGAGGAGATTCATCAGGACGCTACCTGGATTAGGGAGGGTGCAGAGGAGATTCACCAGGTCGCTGCCTGGATTAGAGAGGGTGCATAGGAGATTCACCAGGATGCTGCCTGGATTAGAGAGGGTGCAGAGGAGATTCACCAGGATACTGCCTGGATTAGAGAGGGTGCAGAGGAGATTTACCAGGATGCTCCCTGGATTAGAGAGGGTGCAGAGTAGATTCACCAGGATGCTGCCTGGATTAGAAAGGGTGCAGAGAAGAATCACCAAGATGCTGCCTGGATTAGAGAGGGTGCAGAGGAGATTTACCAGGATGCTGCCTGGATTAGAGGGTGCAGAGGAGATTCACCAGGATGCTGCCTGGATTAGAGAGGTTGCAGAGGAGATTCAGCAGGATGCTGCCTGGATTAGAGAGGGTGCAGAGAAGATTCACCAGGATGCTGCCTGGATTAGAGTGGGTGCAGAGGAGATTCACCAGGATGCTACCTGGATTAGAGAGGGTGCAGAGGAGATTTACCAGGATGCTGCCTGGAATAGAGAGGGTGCAGAGGAGATTTACCAGGAGGCTGCCTGGATTAGAGAGGGTGCAGAGAAAATTCACCGGGATGCTGCCTGGATTAGAGAGGGTGCAGAGGAGATTCTCCAGGACCCTGCCTGAATCAGGGAGGGTGTAGAGGAGATTTACCAGGACGCTGCCTGGATCAGAGAGCGTGCAGAGGAGATTCACCAGGAAGCTGCCTGGATGAGACAGGGTGTAGGAGTTTCACCAGGATGCTGCCTGGATTAGAGAGGGTGCAGAGAAGATTCCCCAGGCCGCTGCCTGGATAAAGACTGGCTGCAGAGGAGATTCAAAAGGACGCTTTCTGGACTAGAGAGGGTGCAGAGGAGATTCACCAGGACGCTGCCTGGATTAGAAAGGGTGCAGAGGAGATTCACCAGGAAGCTGCCTGGATTAGAGAGGGTGCAGAGGAGATTCAGCTGCATGCCTCCTGGATTAGAGAGGGTGCAGAGAAGTTTCACCAGGAAGCTGCCTGGATGAGACAGGGTGTAGGAGTTTCACCAGGATGCTGCCTGGATTAGAGAGGGTGCAGAGAAGATTCACCAGGCCGCTGCCTGGATAGAGAGTGGCTGCAGAGGAGATTCAACAGGACGCTTTCTGGACTAGAGAGGGTGCAGAGGAGATTCACCAGGACTCCGCCTGGATCAGAGTGGGTGCAGTGGAGATTCACGAGGATGCTGCCTGGATTAGAGAGGGTGCATAGGAGATTCAACAGGACGCTTTCTGGACTAGAGAGGGTGCAGAGGAGATTCACCAGGACGCTGCCTGGATTAGAGAGGGTGCAGAGAAAATTCACCGGGATGCTGCCTGGATTAGAGAGGGTGCAGAGGAGATTCTCCAAGACCCTGCCTGAATCAGGGAGGGTGCAGAGGAGATTTACCAGGACGCTGCCTGGATCAGAGAGGGTGCAGAGGAGATACAGCAGGATGCTGCCTGGATTAGAGAGGGTGCAGAGAAGATTCACCAGGATGCTGCATGGATTAGAGAGGGTGCAGAGGAGATTCACCAGGATGCTGCCTGGATTAGAGAGGGTGCAGAGGAGATTCGCCAGGATGCTGCCTGGATTAGAGAGGGTGCAGAGGAGATTCACCAGGATGTTGCCTGGATTAGAGATGGTGCAGAGGAGATTCACCAGGACTCCGCCTGGATCAGAGTGGGTGCAGTGGAGATTCACGAGGATGCTGCCTGGATTAGAGAGGGTGCACAGGAGATTCACCAGGATGCTGCCTGTATTAGAGAGGGTGCAGAGGAGATTCACCGGGAGGCTGCCTGGATTAGAGAGGGTGCAGAGGAGATTCACCAGGACTCTGCCCAGATTAGAGAGTGTGCCGATGAGATTCACCAGGACGCTGCCTGGATTAGAGAGGGTGCAGGGGAGATTCACCAGGATGCTGCCTGGATTAGAGAGGGTGCCGAGGAGATTCACCAGGATGCGGCCTGGATTAGAGCGTGCAGAGGAGATTCATCAGGACGCTACCTGGATTAGGGAGGGTGCAGAGGAGATTCAGCAGGTCGCTGCCTGGATTAGAGAGGGTGCATAGGAGATTCACCAGGATGCTGCCTGGATTAGAGAGGGTGCAGAGGAGATTTACCAGGATGCTCCCTGGATTAGAGAGGGTGCAGAGTAGATTCACCAGGATGCTGCCTGGATTAGAAAGGGTGCAGAGAAGAATCACCAAGATGCTGCCTGGATTAGAGAGGGTGCAGAGGAGATTCACCAGGATGCTACCTGGAATAGAGAGGGTGCAGAGGAGATTTACCAGGAGGCTGCCTGGATTAGAGAGGGTGCAGAGAAAATTCACCGGGATGCTGCCTGGATTAGAGAGGGTGCAGAGGAGATTCTCCAGGACCCTGCCTGAATCAGGGAGGGTGCAGCGGAGATTTACCAGGACGCTGCCTGGATCAGAGAGGGTGCAGAGGAGATTCAGCAGGATGCTGCCTGGATTAGAGAGAATGCAGAGAAGATTCACCAGGATGCTGCCTGGATTAGAGAGGGTGCAGAGCAGATTCAACAGGATGCTGCCTGGATTAGAGAGGGTGCAGAGGAGATTCCCCAGGATGCTGCCTGGATTAGAGGGTGCAGAGGAGATTTACCAGGATGCAGCCTGGATTAGAGAGGGTGCAGAGGAGATTCACCAGGAGGCTGCCTGGATTAGAGAGGGTGCAGAGGAGATTTACCAGGACGCTGCCTGGATTAGAGAGGGTGCAGAGGAGATTCTCCAGGATGCTGCCTGGATTAGAGATGGTGCAGAGGAGATTCACCAGGACTCCGCCTGGATCAGAGTGGGTGCAGTGGAGATTCACGAGGATGCTGCCTGGATTAGAGAGGGTGCACAGGAGATTCACCAGGATGCTGCCTGGATTAGAGAGGGTGCAGAGGAGATTCACCAGGAGGCTGCCTGGATTAGAGAGGGTGCAGAGGAGATTCACCAGGACGCTGCCCAGATTAGAGAGTGTGCCGATGAGATTCACCAGGACGCTGCCTGGATTAGAGAGGATGCATGGGAGATTCACCAGGATGCAGCCTGGATTAGAGAGGGTGCAGACGAGATTCACCAGGATGCTGTCTGGATTAGAGACTGTGCAGAGTAGATTCAAAAGGACGCTGCCTTGATCAGAGAGGGTGCAGAGGAGATTCACCAGGACGCTGCCTGGAGTAGAAAGGGTGCAGAGAAAATTCACCGGGATGCTGCCTGGATTAGGGAGGGTGCAGAGGAGATTCTCCAAGACCCTGCCTGAATCAGGGAGGGTGCAGAGGAGATTTACCAGGACGCTGCCTGGATCAGAGAGGGTGCAGAGGAGATTCAGCAGGATGCTGCCTGGATTAGAGAGGGTGCAGAGAAGATTCACCAGGATGCTGCCTGGATTAGTGAGGGTGCAGAGGAGATTCACCAGGATGCTGCCTGGATTAGAGAGGGTGCAGAGGAGATTCGCCAGGATGCTGCCTGGATTAGAGAGGGTGCAGAGGAGATTTACCAGGATGCTGCCTGGATTAGAGAGGGTGCAGAGGAGATTCACCAGGAGGCTGCCTGGATTAGAGAGGGTGCAGAGGAGATTCACCAGGACGCTGCCCAGATTAGAGAGTGTGCCGATGAGATTCACCAGGACGCTGCCTGGATTAGAGAGGGTGCAGGGGACATTCACCAGGATGCTGCCGGGATTAGAGAGGGTGCAGAGGAGATTCACCAGGACGCTGCCTGGATTAGAGAGGGTGCCGAGGAGATTCACCAGGATGCGGCCTGGATTAGAGGGTGCAGAGGAGATTCATCAGGACGCTGCCTGAATTAGGGAGGGTGCAGAGGAGATTCACTAGGTCGCTGCCTGGATTAGAGAGGGTGCATAGGAGATTCACCAGGATGCTGCCTGGAATAGAGAGGGTGCAGAGGAGATTCACCAGGATACTGCCTGGATTAGAGGGTGCAGAGGAGATTCACCAGGATGCTGCCTGGATTAGAGAGGTTGCAGAGGAGATTCAGCTGGATGCTGCCTGGATTAGAGAGGGTGCAGAGAAGATTCACCAGGATGCTGCCTGGATTAGAGTGGGTGCAGAGGAGATTCACCAGGATGCTACCTGGATTAGAGAGGGTGCAGAGGAGATTTACCAGGATGCTGCCTGGAATAGAGAGGGTGCAGAGGAGATTCACCAGGACGCTGCCTGAATCAGGGAGGGTGCAGAGGAGATTTACTAGGACGCTGCCTGGATCAGAGAGGGTGCAGAGGGTGCAGAGGAGATTCACCAGGATGCTGCCTGGATTAGAGAGGGTGCAGAGGAGATTCAGCTGCATGCCTCCTGGATTAGAGAGGGTGCAGAGAAGATTCACCAGGAAGCTGCCTGGATGAGACAGGGTGTAGGAGTTTCACCAGGATGCTGCCTGGATTAGAGAGGGTGCAGAGAAGATTCACCAGGCCGCTGCCTGGATAAAGACTGGCTGCAGAGGAGATTCAACAGGACGCTTTCTGGACTAGAGAGGGTGCAGAGGAGATTCACCAGGACGCTGCCTGGATTAGAAAGGGTGCAGAGGAGATTCACCAGGATGCTGCCTGGATTAGAGAGGGTGCAGAGGAGATTCAGCTGCATGCCTCCTGGATTAGAGAGGGTGCAGAGGAGATTCACCAGGAGGCTGTCTGGATTAGAGAGGATGCAGAGGAGATTTACCAGGACGCTGCCTGAATCAGGGAGGGTGCAGACGAGATTTACTAGGACGCTGGCTGGATCAGAGAGGGTGCAGAGGAGATTCACCAGGATGCTGCCTGGATTAGAGAGGGTGCAGAGGAGATTCAGCTGCATGCCTCCTGGATTAGAGAGGGTGCAGAGAAGATTCACCAGACCGCTGCCTGGATAGAGAGAGGCTGCAGAGGAGATTCACCAGGACGCTTTCTGGATTAGAGAGGTTGCAGAGGAGATTCACCAGGACGCTGCCTGGATTAGGGAGGGTGCAGAGGAGATTCAAGAGGATGCTGCCTGGATTAGAGAGGGTGCAGTGGAGATTCACGAGGATGCTGCCTGGATGAGAGAGGGTGCAGAGGAGATTCACCAGGGCTCCGCCTGGATCAGAGTGGGTGCAGTGGAGATTCACGAGGATGCTGCCTGGATTAGAGAGGGTGCATAGGAGATTCACCAGGAGGCAGCCTGGATTAGAGAGGGTGCAGAGGAGATTCACCAGGACGCTGCCCAGATTAGAGAGTGTGCAGATGAGATTCACCAGGACGCTGCCTGGATTAGAGAGGGTGCAGGGGAGATTCACCAGGATGCTGCCGGGATTAGAGAGGGTGCAGAGGAGTTTCACCAGGACGCTGCCTGGATTAGAGAGAATGTGCAGCGGAGATTCACCAGGATGCTGCATGGATTAGAGAGGGTGCAGAGGAGATTCTCCAGGACCCTGCCTGGATTACAGAGGGTGCAGAGGAGATTCACCAGGATGCTGCCTGGATTAGAGATGGTGCAGAGGAGATTCACCAGGACTCCGCCTGGATTAGAGAGGGTGCAGAGGAGATTCTCCAGGACCCTGCCTGAATCAGGGAGGGTGCAGAGGAGATTTACCAGGACGCTGCCTGGATCAGAGAGGGTGCAGAGGAGATTCACCAGAATGCTGCCTGGATTAGTGTGGGTGCAGAGGAGATTCACCAGGATGCTGCCTGGATTAGAGAGGGTGCAGAGGAGATTCACCAGGAGGCTGCCTGGATTAGAGAGGGTGCAGAGGAGATTTACCAGGACGCTGCCTGAATCAGGGAGGGTGCAGAGGAGATTTACTAGGACGCTGCCTGGATCAGAGAGGGTGCAGAGGAGAGTCACCAGGATGCTGCCTGGATTAGAGAGGGTGCAGAGGAGATTCACCAGGAAGCTGCCTGGATGAGACAGGGTGCAGAGAAGATTCACCAGGCCGCTGCCTGGATAAAGAGTGGCTGCAGAGGAGATTCAACAGGACGCTTTCAGGACTAGAGAGGGTGCAGAGGAGATTCACCAGGACGCTGCCTGGATTAGAAAGGGTGCAGAGGAGATTCACCAGGATGCTGCCTGGATTAGAGAGGGTGCAGAGGAGATTCAGCTGCATGCCTCCTGGATTAGAGAGGGTGCAGAGGAGATTCACCAGGAGGCTGTCTGGATTAGAGAGGATGCAGAGGAGATTTACCAGGACGCTGCCTGAATCAGGGAGGGTGCAGACGAGATTTACTAGGACGCTGGCTGGATCAGAGAGGGTGCAGAGGAGATTCACCAGGATGCTGCCTGGATTAGAGAGGGTGCAGAGGAGATTCAGCTGCATGCCTCCTGGATTAGAGAGGGTGCAGAGAAGATTCACCAGGCCGCTGCCTGGATAGAGAGAGGCTGCAGAGGAGATTCACCAGGACGCTTTCTGGATTAGAGAGGTTGCAGAGGAGATTCACCAGGACGCTGCCTAGATTAGGGAGGGTGCAGAGGAGATTCACCAGGACGCTGCCTAGATTAGGGAGGGTGCAGAGGAGATTCAAGAGGATGCTGCCTGGATTAGAGAGGGTGCAGTGGAGATTCACCAGGATGCTGCCTGGATGAGAGAGGGTGCAGAGGAGATTCACCAGGGCTCCGCCTGGATCAGAGTGGGTGCAGTGGAGATTCACGAGGATGCTGCCTGGATTAGAGAGGGTGCATAGGAGATTCACCAGGAGGCAGCCTGGATTAGAGAGGGTGCAGAGGAGATTCACCAGGACGCTGCCCAGATTAGAGAGTGTGCAGTTGAGATTCACCAGGACGCTGCCTGGATTAGAGAGGGTGCAGGGGAGATTCACCAGGATGCTGCCGGGATTAGAGAGGGTGCAGAGGAGTTTCACCAGGACGCTGCCTGGATTAGAGAGAATGTGCAGCGGAGATTCAGCAGGAAGCTGCATGGAATAGAGAGGGTGCAGAGGAGATTCTCCAGGACCCTGCCTGGATTACAGAGGGTGCAGAGGAGATTCACCAGGATGCTGCCTGGATTAGAGATGGTGCAGAGGAGATTCACCAGGACTCCGCCTGGATTAGAGAGGGTGCAGAGGAGATTCTCCAGGACCCTGCCTGAATCAGGGAGGGTGCAGAGGAGATTTACCAGGACGCTGCCTGGATCAGAGAGGGTGCAGAGGGGATTCAGCAGGATGCTGCCTGGATTAGAGATGGTGCAGAGAAGATTCACCAGGATGCTGCCTGGATTAGAGAGGGTGCAGAGGAGATTCACCAGGATGCTGCCTGGATTAGAGAGGGTGCAGAGGAGATTCGCCAGGATGCTGCCTGGATTAGAGAGGGTGCAGAGGAGATTTACCAGGATGCTGCCTGGATTAGAGAGGGTGCAGAGGAGATTCACCAGGAGGCTGCCTGGATTAGAGAGGGTGCAGAGGAGATTTAACAGGACGCTGCCTGGATTAGAGTGGGTGCAGAGGAGATTCACCAGGATGCTGCCTGGATTAGAGAGGGTGCAGAGGAGATTTACCAGGATGCTGCCTGGATTAGAGAGGGTGCAGAGGAGATTCACCAGGAGGCTGACTGGATTAGAGAGGGTGCAGAGGAGATTTACCAGGACGCTGCCAGAATCAGGGAGGGTGCAGAGGAGATTTACTAGGACGCTGCCTGGATCAAAGAGGGTGCAGAGGAGATTCACCAGGATGCTGCCTGGATTAGAGAGGGTGCAGAGGAGATTCAGCTGCATGCCTCCTGGATTAGAGAGGGTGCAGAGAAGATTCACCAGGAAGCTGCCTGGATGAGACAGGGTGTAGGAGTTTCACCAGGATGCTGCCTGGATTAGAGAGGGTGCAGAGAAGATTCACCAGGCCGCTGCCTGGATAGAGAGTGGCTGCAGAGGAGATTCAACAGGACGCTTTCTGGACTAGAGAGGGTGCAGAGGAGATTCACCAGGACGCTGCCTGGATTAGAGAGGGTGCCGAGGAGATTCACCAGGATGCGGCCTGGATTAGAGGGTGCAGAGGAGATTCATCATGACGCTGCCTGGATTAGGGAGGGTGCAGAGGAGATTCAACAGGATGCTGCCTTGATTAGAGAGGGTGCATAGGAGATTCACCAGGATGCTGCCTGGATTAGAGAGGGTGCAGAGGAGATTCACCAGGATACTGCCTGGATTAGAGAGGGTGCAGAGGAGATTCACCAGGACGCTGCCCAGATTAGAGAGTGTGCCGATGAGATTCACCAGGACGCTGCCTGGATTAGAGAGGGTGCAGGGGACATTCACCAGGATGCTGCCGGGATTAGAGAGGGTGCAGAGGAGATTCACCAGGACGCTGCCTGGATTAGAGAGGGTGCCGAGGAGATTCACCAGGATGCGGCCTGGATTAGAGGGTGCAGAGGAGATTCATCAGGACGCTGCCTGAATTAGGGAGGGTGCAGAGGAGATTCACTAGGTCGCTGCCTGGATTAGAGAGGGTGCATAGGAGATTCACCAGGATGCTGCCTGGATTAGAGAGGGTGCAGAGGAGATTCACCAGGATACTGCCTGGATTAGAGGGTGCAGAGGAGATTCACCAGGATGCTGCCTGGATTAGAGAGGTTGCAGAGGAGATTCAGCTGGATGCTGCCTGGATTAGAGAGGGTGCAGAGAAGATTCACCAGGATGCTGCCTGGATTAGAGTGGGTGCAGAGGAGATTCACCAGGATGCTACCTGGATTAGAGAGGGTGCAGAGGAGATTTACCAGGATGCTGCCTGGAATAGAGAGGGTGCAGAGGAGATTCACCAGGACGCTGCCTGAATCAGGGAGGGTGCAGAGGAGATTTACTAGGACGCTGCCTGGATCAGAGAGGGTGCAGAGGAGATTCAGCAGGATGCTGCCTGGATTAGAGATGGTGCAGAGAAGATTCACCAGGATGCTGCCTGGATTAGAGAGGGTGCAGAGGAGATTCACCAGGATGCTGCCTGGATTAGAGAGGGTGCAGAGGAGATTCGCCAGGATGCTGCCTGGATTAGAGAGGGTGCAGAGGAGATTTACCAGGATGCTGCCTGGATTAGAGAGGGTGCAGAGGAGATTCACCAGGAGGCTGCCTGGATTAGAGAGGGTGCAGAGGAGATTTAACAGGACGCTGCCTGGATTAGAGTGGGTGCAGAGGAGATTCACCAGGATGCTGCCTGGATTAGAGAGGGTGCAGAGGAGATTTACCAGGATGCTGCCTGGATTAGAGAGGGTGCAGAGGAGATTCACCAGGAGGCTGACTGGATTAGAGAGGGTGCAGAGGAGATTTACCATGACGCTGCCAGAATCAGGGAGGGTGCAGAGGAGATTTACTAGGACGCTGCCTGGATCAAAGAGGGTGCAGAGGAGATTCACCAGGATGCTGCCTGGATTAGAGAGGGTGCAGAGGAGATTCAGCTGCATGCCTCCTGGATTAGAGAGGGTGCAGAGAAGATTCACCAGGAAGCTGCCTGGATGAGACAGGGTGTAGGAGTTTCACCAGGATGCTGCCTGGATTAGAGAGGGTGCAGAGAAGATTCACCAGGCCGCTGCCTGGATAGAGAGTGGCTGCAGAGGAGATTCAACAGGACGCTTTCTGGACTAGAGAGGGTGCAGAGGAGATTCACCAGGACGCTGCCTGGATTAGAGAGGGTGCCGAGGAGATTCACCAGGATGCGGCCTGGATTAGAGGGTGCAGAGGAGATTCATCATGACGCTGCCTGGATTAGGGAGGGTGCAGAGGAGATTCACCAGGATGCTGCCTTGATTAGAGAGGGTGCATAGGAGATTCACCAGGATGCTGCCTGGATTAGAGAGGGTGCAGAGGAGATTCACCAGGATACTGCCTGGATTAGAGAGGGTGCAGAGGAGATTCACCAGGACGCTGCCCAGATTAGAGAGTGTGCCGATGAGATTCACCAGGACGCTGCCTGGATTAGAGAGGGTGCAGGGGACATTCACCAGGATGCTGCCGGGATTAGAGAGGGTGCAGAGGAGATTCACCAGGACGCTGCCTGGATTAGAGAGGGTGCCGAGGAGATTCACCAGGATGCGGCCTGGATTAGAGGGTGCAGAGGAGATTCATCAGGACGCTGCCTGAATTAGGGAGGGTGCAGAGGAGATTCACTAGGTCGCTGCCTGGATTAGAGAGGGTGCATAGGAGATTCACCAGGATGCTGCCTGGATTAGAGAGGGTGCAGAGGAGATTCACCAGGATACTGCCTGGATTAGAGGGTGCAGAGGAGATTCACCAGGATGCTGCCTGGATTAGAGAGGTTGCAGAGGAGATTCAGCTGGATGCTGCCTGGATTAGAGAGGGTGCAGAGAAGATTCACCAGGATGCTGCCTGGATTAGAGTGGGTGCAGAGGAGATTCACCAGGATGCTACCTGGATTAGAGAGGGTGCAGAGGAGATTTACCAGGATGCTGCCTGGAATAGAGAGGGTGCAGAGGAGATTCACCAGGACGCTGCCTGAATCAGGGAGGGTGCAGAGGAGATTTACTAGGACGCTGCCTGGATCAGAGAGGGTGCAGAGGGTGCAGAGGAGATTCACCAGGATGCTGCCTGGATTAGAGAGGGTGCAGAGGAGATTCAGCTGCATGCCTCCTGGATTAGAGAGGGTGCAGAGAAGATTCACCAGGAAGCTGCCTGGATGAGACAGGGTGTAGGAGTTTCACCAGGATGCTGCCTGGATTAGAGAGGGTGCAGAGAAGATTCACCAGGCCGCTGCCTGGATAAAGACTGGCTGCAGAGGAGATTCAACAGGACGCTTTCTGGACTAGAGAGGGTGCAGAGGAGATTCACCAGGACGCTGCCTGGATTAGAAAGGGTGCAGAGGAGATTCACCAGGATGCTGCCTGGATTAGAGAGGGTGCAGAGGAGATTCAGCTGCATGCCTCCTGGATTAGAGAGGGTGCAGAGGAGATTCACCAGGAGGCTGTCTGGATTAGAGAGGATGCAGAGGAGATTTACCAGGACGCTGCCTGAATCAGGGAGGGTGCAGACGAGATTTACTAGGACGCTGGCTGGATCAGAGAGGGTGCAGAGGAGATTCACCAGGATGCTGCCTGGATTAGAGAGGGTGCAGAGGAGATTCAGCTGCATGCCTCCTGGATTAGAGAGGGTGCAGAGAAGATTCACCAGGCCGCTGCCTGGATAGAGAGAGGCTGCAGAGGAGATTCACCAGGACGCTTTCTGGATTAGAGAGGTTGCAGAGGAGATTCACCAGGACGCTGCCTGGATTAGGGAGGGTGCAGAGGAGATTCAAGAGGATGCTGCCTGGATTAGAGAGGGTGCAGTGGAGATTCACGAGGATGCTGCCTGGATGAGAGAGGGTGCAGAGGAGATTCACCAGGACGCTGCCTGGATTAGAAAGGGTGCAGAGGAGATTCACCAGGATGCTGCCTGGATTAGAGAGGGTGCAGAGGAGATTCAGCTGCATGCCTCCTGGATTAGAGTGGGTGCAGAGGAGATTCACCAGGAGGCTGTCTGGATTAGAGAGGATGCAGAGGAGATTTACCAGGACGCTGTCTGAATCAGGGAGGGTGCAGACGAGATTTACTAGGACGCTGGCTGGATCAGAGAGGGTGCAGAGGAGATTCACCAGGATGCTGCCTGGATTAGAGAGGGTGCAGAGGAGATTCAGCTGCATGCCTCCTGGATTAGAGAGGGTGCAGAGAAGATTCACCAGGCCGCTGCCTGGATAGAGAGAGGCTGCAGAGGAGATTCACCAGGACGCTTTCTGGATTAGAGAGGTTGCAGAGGAGATTCACCAGGACGCTGCCTGGATTAGGGAGGGTGCAGAGGAGATTCAAGAGGATGCTGCCTGGATTAGAGAGGGTGCAGTGGAGATTCACCAGGAGGCAGCCTGGATTAGAGAGGGTGCAGAGGAGATTCACCAGGACGCTGCCCAGATTAGAGAGTGTGCAGATGAGATTCACCAGGACGCTGCCTGGATTAGAGAGGGTGCAGGGGAGATTCACCAGGATGCTGCCGGGATTAGAGAGGGTGCAGAGGAGTTCCACCAGGACGCTGCCTGGATTAGAGAGAATGTGCAGCGGAGATTCACCAGGATGCTGCATGGATTAGAGAGGGTGCAGAGGAGATTCTCCAGGACCCTGCCTGGATTACAGAGGGTGCAGAGGAGATTCACCAGGATGCTGCCTGGATTAGAGATGGTGCAGAGGAGATTCACCAGGACTCCGCCTGGATTAGAGAGGGTGCAGAGGAGATTCTCCAGGACCCTGCCTGAATCAGGGAGGGTGCAGAGGAGATTTACCAGGACGCTGCCTGGATCAGAGAGGGTGCAGAGGAGATTCACCAGGATGCTGCCTGGATTAGTGTGGGTGCAGAGGAGATTCACCAGGATGCTGCCTGGATTAGAGAGGGTGCAGAGGAGATTCACCAGGAGGCTGCCTGGATTAGAGAGGGTGCAGAGGAGATTTACCAGGACGCTGCCTGAATCAGGGAGGGTGCAGAGGAGATTTACTAGGACGCTGCCTGGATCAGAGAGGGTGCAGAGGAGAGTCACCAGGATGCTGCCTGGATTAGAGAGGGTGCAGAGGAGATTCACCAGGAAGCTGCCTGGATGAGACAGGGTGCAGAGAAGATTCACCAGGCCGCTGCCTGGATAAAGAGTGGCTGCAGAGGAGATTCAACAGGACGCTTTCAGGACTAGAGAGGGTGCAGAGGAGATTCACCAGGACGCTGCCTGGATTAGAAAGGGTGCAGAGGAGATTCACCAGGATGCTGCCTGGATTAGAGAGGGTGCAGAGGAGATTCAGCTGCATGCCTCCTGGATTAGAGAGGGTGCAGAGGAGATTCACCAGGAGGCTGTCTGGATTAGAGAGGATGCAGAGGAGATTTACCAGGACGCTGCCTGAATCAGGGAGGGTGCAGACGAGATTTACTAGGACGCTGGCTGGATCAGAGAGGGTGCAGAGGAGATTCACCAGGATGCTGCCTGGATTAGAGAGGGTGCAGAGGAGATTCAGCTGCATGCCTCCTGGATTAGAGAGGGTGCAGAGAAGATTCACCAGGCCGCTGCCTGGATAGAGAGAGGCTGCAGAGGAGATTCACCAGGACGCCTTCTGGATTAGAGAGGTTGCAGAGGAGATTCACCAGGACGCTGCCTAGATTAGGGAGGGTGCAGAGGAGATTCAAGAGGATGCTGCCTGGATTAGAGAGGGTGCAGTGGAGATTCACCAGGATGCTGCCTGGATGAGAGAGGGTGCAGAGGAGATTCACCAGGGCTCCGCCTGGATCAGAGTGGGTGCAGTGGAGATTCAAGAGGATGCTGCCTGGATTAGAGAGGGTGCATAGGAGATTCACCAGGAGGCAGCCTGGATTAGAGAGGGTGCAGAGGAGATTCACCAGGACGCTGCCCAGATTAGAGAGTGTGCAGATGAGATTCACCAGGACGCTGCCTGGATTAGAGAGGGTGCAGGGGAGATTCACCAGGATGCTGCCGGGATTAGAGAGGGTGCAGAGGAGTTTCACCAGGACGCTGCCTGGATTAGAGAGAATGTGCAGCGGAGATTCACCAGGAAGCTGCATGGATTAGAGAGGGTGCAGAGGAGATTCTCCAGGACCCTGCCTGGATTTCAGAGGGTGCAGAGGAGATTCACCAGGATGCTGCCTGGATTAGAGATGGTGCAGAGGAGATTCACCAGGACTCCGCCTGGATTAGAGAGGGTGCAGAGGAGATTCTCCAGGACCCTGCCTGAATCAGGGAGGGTGCAGAGGAGATTTACCAGGACGCTGCCTGGATCAGAGAGGGTGCAGAGGAGATTCAGCAGGATGCTGCCTGGATTAGAGATGGTGCAGAGAAGATTCACCAGGATGCTGCCTGGATTAGAGAGGGTGCAGAGGAGATTAACCAGGATGCTGCCTGGATTAGAGAGGGTGCAGAGGAGATTCGCCAGGATGCTGCCTGGATTAGAGAGGGTGCAGAGGAGATTTACCAGGATGCTGCCTGGATTAGAGAGGGTGCAGAGGAGATTCACCAGGAGGCTGCCTGGATTAGAGAGGGTGCAGAGGAGATTTACCAGGATGCTGCCTGGATTAGAGAGGGTGCAGAGGAGATTCACCAGGAGGCTGACTGGATTAGAGAGGGTGCAGAGGAGATTTACCAGGACGCTGCCAGAATCAGGGAGGGTGCAGAGGAGATTTACTAGGACGCTGCCTGGATCAGAGAGGGTGCAGAGGAGATTCACCAGGACGCTGCCTGGATCAGAGAGGGTGCAGAGGAGATTCACCAGGATGCTGCCTGGATTAGAGAGGGTGCAGAGGAGATTCAGCTGCATGCCTCCTGGATTAGAGAGGGTGCAGAGAAGATTCACCAGGAAGCTGCCTGGATGAGACAGGGTGCAGGAGTTTCACCAGGATGCTGCCTGGATTAGAGAGGGTGCAGAGAAGATTCACCAGGCCGCTGCCTGGATAGAGAGTGGCTGCAGAGGAGATTCAACAGGACGCTTTCTGGACTAGAGAGGGTGCAGAGGAGATTCACCAGGACGCTGCCTGGATTAGAGAGGGTGCCGAGGAGATTCACCAGGATGCGGCCTGGATTAGAGGGTGCAGTGGAGATTCACCAGGAGGCAGCCTGGATTAGAGAGGGTGCAGAGGAGATTCACCAGGACGCTGCCCAGATTAGAGACTGTGCAGATGAGATTCACCAGGACGCTGCCTGGATTAGAGAGGGTGCAGGGGAGATTCACCAGGATGCTGCCGGGATTAGAGAGGGTGCAGAGGAGTTTCACCAGGACGCTGCCTGGATTAGAGAGAATGTGCAGCGGAGATTCACCAGGATGCTGCATGGATTAGAGAGGGTGCAGAGGAGATTCTCCAGGACCCTGCCTGGATTACAGAGGGTGCAGAGGAGATTCACCAGGATGCTGCCTGGATTAGAGATGGTGCAGAGGAGATTCACCAGGACTCCGCCTGGATTAGAGAGGGTGCAGAGGAGATTCTCCAGGACCCTGCCTGAATCAGGGAGGGTGCAGAGGAGATTTACCAGGACGCTGCCTGGATCAGAGAGGGTGCAGAGGAGATTCACCAGGATGCTGCCTGGATTAGTGTGGGTGCAGAGGAGATTCACCAGGATGCTGCCTGGATTAGAGAGGGTGCTGAGGAGATTCACCAGGAGGCTGCCTGGATTAGAGAGGGTGCAGAGGAGATTTACCAGGACGCTGCCTGAATCAGGGAGGGTGCAGAGGAGATTTACTAGGACGCTGCCTGGATCAGAGAGGGTGCAGAGGAGAGTCACCAGGATGCTGCCTGGATTAGAGAGGGTGCAGAGGAGATTCACCAGGAAGCTGCCTGGATGAGACAGGGTGCAGAGAAGATTCACCAGGCCGCTGCCTGGATAAAGAGTGGCTGCAGAGGAGATTCAACAGGACGCTTTCAGGACTAGAGAGGGTGCAGAGGAGATTCACCAGGACGCTGCCTGGATTAGAAAGGGTGCAGAGGAGATTCACCAGGATGCTGCCTGGATTAGAGAGGGTGCAGAGGAGATTCAGCTGCATGCCTCCTGGATTAGAGAGGGTGCAGAGGAGATTCACCAGGAGGCTGTCTGGATTAGAGAGGATGCAGAGGAGATTTACCAGGACGCTGCCTGAATCAGGGAGGGTGCAGACGAGATTTACTAGGACGCTGGCTGGATCAGAGAGGGTGCAGAGGAGATTCACCAGGATGCTGCCTGGATTAGAGAGGGTGCAGAGGAGATTCAGCTGCATGCCTCCTGGATTAGAGAGGGTGCAGAGAAGATTCACCAGGCCGCTGCCTGGATAGAGAGAGGCTGCAGAGGAGATTCACCAGGACGCTTTCTGGATTAGAGAGGTTGCAGAGGAGATTCACCAGGACGCTGCCTAGATTAGGGAGGGTGCAGAGGAGATTCAAGAGGATGCTGCCTGGATTAGAGAGGGTGCAGTGGAGATTCACCAGGATGCTGCCTGGATGAGAGAGGGTGCAGAGGAGATTCACCAGGGCTCCGCCTGGATCAGAGTGGGTGCAGTGGAGATTCACGAGGATGCTGCCTGGATTAGAGAGGGTGCATAGGAGATTCACCAGGAGGCAGCCTGGATTAGAGAGGGTGCAGAGGAGATTCACCAGGACGCTGCCCAGATTAGAGAGTGTGCAGATGAGATTCACCAGGACGCTGCCTGGATTAGAGAGGGTGCAGGGGAGATTCACCAGGATGCTGCCGGGATTAGAGAGGGTGCAGAGGAGTTTCACCAGGACGCTGCCTGGATTAGAGAGAATGTGCAGCGGAGATTCACCAGGAAGCTGCATGGATTAGAGAGGGTGCAGAGGAGATTCTCCAGGACCCTGCCTGGATTACAGAGGGTGCAGAGGAGATTCACCAGGATGCTGCCTGGATTAGAGATGGTGCAGAGGAGATTCACCAGGACTCCGCCTGGATTAGAGAGGGTGCAGAGGAGAATCTCCAGGACCCTGCCTGAATCAGGGAGGGTGCAGAGGAGATTTACCAGGACGCTGCCTGGATCAGAGAGGGTGCAGAGGAGATTCAGCAGGATGCTGCCTGGATTAGAGATGGTGCAGAGAAGATTCACCAGGATGCTGCCTGGATTAGAGAGGGTGCAGAGGAGATTCACCAGGATGCTGCCTGGATTAGAGAGGGTGCAGAGGAGATTCGCCAGGATGCTGCCTGGATTAGAGAGGGTGCAGAGGAGATTTACCAGGATGCTGCCTGGATTAGAGAGGGTGCAGAGGAGATTCACCAGGAGGCTGCCTGGATTAGAGAGGGTGCAGAGGAGATTTAACAGGACGCTGCCTGGATTAGAGTGGGTGCAGAGGAGATTCACCAGGATGCTGCCTGGATTAGAGAGGGTGCAGAGGAGATTTACCAGGATGCTGCCTGGATTAGAGAGGGTGCAGAGGACATTCACCAGGAGGCTGACTGGATTAGAGAGGGTGCAGAGGAGATTTACCAGGACGCTGCCAGAATCAGGGAGGGTGCAGAGGAGATTTACTAGGACGCTGCCTGGATCAGAGAGGGTGCAGAGGAGATTCACCAGGATGCTGCCTGGATTAGAGAGGGTGCAGAGGAGATTCAGCTGCATGCCTCCTGGATTAGAGAGGGTGCAGAGAAGATTCACCAGGAAGCTGCCTGGATGAGACAGGGTGCAGGAGTTTCACCAGGATGCTGCCTGGATTAGAGAGGGTGCAGAGAAGATTCACCAGGCCGCTGCCTGGATAGAGAGTGGCTGCAGAGGAGATTCAACAGGACGCTTTCTGGACTAGAGAGGGTGCAGAGGAGATTCACCAGGACGCTGCCTGGATTAGAGAGGGTGCCGAGGAGATTCACCAGGATGCGGCCTGGATTAGAGGGTGCAGAGGAGATTCATCATGACGCTGCCTGGATTAGGGAGGGTGCAGAGGAGATTCACCAGGATGCTGCCTTGATTAGAGAGAGTGCAGAGGAGATTCACCTGGATGCTACCTGGATTAGAGAGGGTGCAGAGGAGATTTACCAGGATGCTGCCTGGATTAGAGAGGGTGCAGAGTAGATTCACCAGGATGCTGCCTGGATTAGAAAGGGTGCAGAGATGATTCACCAAGATGCTGCCTTGATTAGAGAGGGTGCAGAGGAGATTTACCAGGATGCTCTCTGGATTAGAGGGTGCAGAGGAGATTCACCAGGATGCTGCCTGGATTAGAGAGGGTGCAGACGAGATTCACCAGGACGCTGCCTGTTTTACAGAGGGTGCAGAGGAGATTCACCAGGACGCTGCCTGAATCAGAGAGGGTGCAGTGGAGATTCACCAGGATGCTGCCTGGATTAGAGAGGGTGCATAGGATATTCACCAGAATGCTCCCTGCATTAGAGAGGGTGCAGAGGAGATTCACCAGGACGCTGCCCGGATTAGAGAGTGTGCAGATGAGATTCACCAGGTCGCTGCCTGGATTAGAGAGGGTGCAGAGGAGATTTACCAGGACGCTGCCAGAATCAGGGAGGGTGCAGAGGAGATTTACTAGGACGCTGCCTGGATCAGAGAGGGTGCAGAGGAGATTCACCAGGATGCTGCCTGGATTAGAGAGGGTGCAGAGGAGATTCAGCTGCATGCCTCCTGGATTAGAGAGGGTGCAGAGAGGATTCACCAGGAAGCTGCCTGGATGAGACAGGGTGTAGGAGTTTCACCAGGATGCTGCCTGGATTAGAGAGGGTGCAGAGAAGATTCACCAGGCCGCTGCCTGGATAGAGAGTGGCTGCAGAGGAGATTAAACAGGACGCTTTCTGGACTAGAGAGGGTGCAGAGGAGATTCACCAGGACGCTGCCTGGATTAGAGAGGGTGCCGAGGAGATTCACCAGGATGCGGCCTGGATTAGAGGGTGCAGAGGAGATTCATCAGGACGCTGCCTGGATTACGGAGGGTGCAGAGGAGATTCACCAGGATGCTGCCTTGATTAGAGAGAGTGCAGAGGAGATTCACCTGGATGCTACCTGGATTAGAGGGTGCAGAGGAGATTTACCAGGATGCTGCCTGGATTAGAGAGGGTGCGGAGTAGATTCACCAGGATGATGCCTGGATTAGAAAGGGTGCAGAGAAGATCCACCAAGATGCTGCCTTGATTAGAGAGGGTGCAGAGGAGATTTACCAGGATGCTCTCTGGATTAGAGGGTGCAGAGGAGATTCACCAGGATGCTGCCTGGATTAGAGAGGGTGCAGACGAGATTCACCAGGACGCTGCCTGTTTTACAGAGGGTGCAGAGGAGATTCACCAGGACGCTGCCTGGATCAGAGAGGGTGCAGTGGAGATTCACCAGGATGCTGCCTGGATTAGACAGGGTGCATAGGATATTCACCAGGATGCTCCCTGCATTAGAGAGGGTGCAGAAGAGATTCACCAGGAGGCTGCCTGGATTAGAGAGGGTGCAGAGGAGATTCACCAGGACGCTGCCCGGATTAGAGAGTGTGCAGATGAGATTCACCAGGACGCTGCCTGGATTAGAGAGGGTGCAGCGGAGATTCACCAGGACGCTGCCCGGATTAGAGAGTGTGCAGATGAGATTCATCAGGACGCTGCCTGGATTAGAGAGGGTGCAGACGAGATTCACCAGGATGCTGCCTGGATTAGAGAGGCTGCAGACGAGATTCACCAGGATGCTGTCTGGATTAGAGAGTGTGCAGAGGAGATTCAAAAGGACGCTGCCTGGATCAGAGAGAGTGCAGAGGAGATTCACCAGGACGCTGCCTGGATTACAGAGGGTGCATAGCAGATTCACCATGATGCTGCCTGGATTAGAGAGGGTGCAGATGAGATTCAGCAGGTCGCTGCCTGGATCAGGGAGGGTGCAGAGAAAATTTACCAGGATGCTGCCTGGATTAGAGAGGGTGCAGAGGAGATTTACTAGGACGCTGCCTGGATCAGAGAGGGTGCAGAGGAGATTCACCAGGATGCTGCCTGGACTAGAGAGGGTGCAGAGGAGATTCACCAAGATGCTGCCTGGATTAGAGAGGGTGCAGATGAGATTCAGCAGGTCGCTGCCTGGATCAGGGAGGGTGCAGAGAAAATTCACCGGGATGCTGCCTGGATTAGAGAGGGTGCAGAGGAGATTTACCAGGACGCTGCCTGAATCAGGGAGGGTGCAGAGGAGATTTACTAGGACGCTGCCTGGATCAGAGAGGGTGCAGAGGAGATTCACCAGGATGCTGCCTGGACTAGAGAGGGTGCAGAGGAGATTCATCAGGACGCTGCCTGGATTAGGGAGGGTGCAGAGGAGATTCACCGGGATGCTGCCTGGATTAGAGAGGGTGCAGAGGAGATTTACCAGGATGCTGCCTGGATTAGAGAGGGTGCAGAGTAGATTCACCAGGATGCTGCCTGGATTAGAATGGGTGCAGAGAAGATTCACCAAGATGCTGCCTTGATTAGAGAGGGTGCAGAGGAGATTTACCATGTCGCTGCCTGGATTACAGAGTGTGCATAGGAGATTCACCAAGATGCTGCCTGGATTAGAGAGGGTGCAGATGAGATTCAGCAGGTCGCTGCCTGGATCAGGGAGGGTGCAGAGAAAATTCACAGGGATGCTGCCTGGATTAGAGAGGGTGCAGAGGAGATTCACCAGGAGGCTGCCTGGATTAGAGAGGGTGCAGAGGAGATTCATCAGGACGCTGCCTGGATTAGGGAGTGTGCAGAGGAGATTCACCGGGATGCTGCCTGGATTAGAGAGGGTGCAGAGGAGATTCTCCAGGACCCTGCCTGAATCAGGGAGGGTGCAGAGGAGATTTAGCAGGACGCTGCCTGGATCAGAGAGAGAGCAGAGCAAATTCACCAGGACGCTGCCTGGATTAGAGAGGGCGCAGAGGAGATTCACCAGGATGCTGCCTGGATTAGAGAGGGTGCAGATGAGATTCAGCAGGTCGCTGCCTGGATCAGGGAGGGTGCAGAGAAAATTCACCGGGATGCTGCCTGGATTAGAGAGGGTGCAGAGGAGATACACCAGGAGGCTGCCTGGATTAGAGAGGGTGCAGAGGAGATTTACCAGGACGCTGCCTGAATCAGGGAGGGTGCAGAGGAGATTTACTAGGACGCTGCCCGGATCAGAGAGGGTGCAGAGGAGATTCACCAGGATGCTGCCTGGACTAGAGAGGGTGCAGAGAAGATTCATCAGGACGCTGCCTGGATTAGGGAGGATGCAGAGGAGTTTCACCGGGATGCTGCCTGGATTAGAGATGGTTCAGAGGAGAATCTCCAGGACCCTGCCTGAATCAGGGAGGGTGCAGAGGAGATTGAGCAGGACGCTGCCTGGATCAGTGAAGGTGCAGAGGAGATTCAGCAGGATGCTGCCTGGATTAGAGAGGGTGCAGAAAAGATTCACCAGGATGCTGCCTGGATTAGTGTGGGTGCAGAGGAGATTCACCAGGATGCTGCCTGGATTAGAGAGGGTGCAGAGGAGATTTACCAAGATGCTGTCTGGATTAGAGAGGGTGCAGAGGAGATTCACCAGGAGGCTGCCTGGATTAGAGAGGGTGCAGAGGAGATTTACCAGGACGCTGCCTGAATCAGGGAGTGTGCAGAGGAGATTTACTAGGACGCTGCCTGGATCAGAGAGGGTGCAGAGGAGAGTCACCAGGATGCTGCCTGGATTAGAGAGGGTGCAGAGGAGATTCACCAGGAAGCTGCCTGGATGAGACAGGGTGTAGGAGTTTCACCAGGCCGCTGCCTGGATAGAGAGAGGCTGCAGAGGAGATTCACCAGGACGCTTTCTGGATTTGAGAGGGTGCAGAGGAGATTCACCAGGATGCTGCCTGGATTAGAGAGGGTGCAGAGGAGAGTCACCAGGATGCTGCCTGGATTAGAGAGGGTGCAGAGGAGAATCTCCAGGACCCTGCCTGAATCAGGGAGGGTGCAGAGGAGATTTAGCAGGACGCTGCCTGGATCAGTGAGGGTGCAGAGGAGATTCAGCAGGATGCTGCCTGGATTAGAGAGGGTGCAGAGAAGATACACCAGGATGATGCCTGGATTAGAGAGGGTGCAGAGGAGATTCACCAGGATGCTGCCTGGATTAGTGTGGGTGCAGAGGAGATTCACCAGGATGCTGCCTGGATTAGAGAGGGTGCAGAGGAGATTTACCAAGATGCTGCCTGGATTAGAGAGGGTGCAGAGGAGATTCACCAGGAGGCTGCCTGGATTAGAGAGGGTGCAGAGGAGATTTACCAGGACGCTGCCTGAATCAGGGAGGGTGCAGAGGAGATTTACTAGGACGCTGCCTGGATCAGAGAGGGTGCAGAGGAGATTCACCAGGATGCTGCCTGGATTAGAGAGGGTGCAGAGGAGATTCACCAGGAAGCTGCCTGGATGAGACAGGGTGTAGGAGTTTCACCAGGATGCTGCCTGGATTAGAGAGGGTGCAGAGAAGATTCACCAGGCCGCTGCCTGGATAGAGAGAGGCTGCAGAGGAGATTCACCAGGACGCTTTCTGGATTTGAGAGGGTGCAGAGGAGATTCACCAGGACGCTGCCTGGATTAGAGAGGGTGCCGAGGAGATTCACCAGGGTGCGGCCTGGATTAGAGGGTGCAGAGGAGATTCATCAGGACGCTGCCTGGAATAGGGAGGGTGCAGAGGAGATTCACCAGGATGCTGCCTGGATTAGAGAGGGTGCAGAGGAGATTCACCAGGATGCTGCCTGGATTAGAGAGGGTGCAGAGGAGATTTACCAGGATGCTGCCTGGATTAGAAAGGGTGCAGAGAAGATTCACCAAGATGCTGCCTTGATTAGAGAGTGTGCAGAGGAGATTTACCAGGATGCTCCCTGGATTAGAGGGTGCAGAGGAGATTCACCAGGATGCTGCCTGGATTAGAGAGGGTGCAGAGGAGATTCATCAGGACGCTGCCTGGATTAGGGAGGGTGTAGAGGAGATTCACCGGGATGCTGCCAGGATTAGAGAGGGTGCAGAGGAGATTCTCCAGGACCCTGCCTGTATCAGGGAGGGCGCAGAGGAGATTTACCAGGACGCTGCCTGGATCAGAGAGGGTGCAGAGGAGATTCAGCAGGATGCTGCCTGGATTAGAGAGGGTGCAGAGGAGATTCACCAGGACGCTGCCTGGATTAGAGAGGGTGCAGCGGAGATTCACCAGGATGCTGCCTGGATTAGAGAGGGTGCAGAGGAGATTCACCAGGAAGCTGCCTGGATGAGACAGGGTGTAGGAGTTTCACCAGGCAGCTGCCTGGATAGAGAGAGTCTGCAGCGGAGATTCACCAGGACGCTTTCTGGATTTGAGAGGGTGAAGAGGAGATTCACCAGGACGCTGCCTGGATTAGAGAGGGTGCCGAGGAGATTCACCAGGGTGCGGCCTGGATTAGAGGGTGCAGAGGAGATTCATCAGGACGCTGCCTGGATTAGGGAGGGTGCAGAGGAGATTCACCAGGATGCTGCCTGGATTAGAGAGGGTGCAGAGGAGATTCACCAGGAAGCTGCCTGGATTAGAGAGGGTGCAGAGGAGAATCTCCAGGACCCTGCCTGAATCACGGAGGGTGCAGAGGAGATTTAGCAGGACGCTGCCTGGATCAGTGAGGGTGCAGAGGAGATTCAGCAGGATGCTGCCTGGATTAGAGAGGGTGCAGAGAAGATTCACCAGGATGATGCCTGGATTAGAGAGGGTGCAGAGCAGATTCACCAGGATGCTGCCTGGATGAGTGTGGGTGCAGAGGAGATTCACCAGGATGCTGCCTGGATTAGAGAGGGTGCAGAGGAGATTTACCAAGATGCTGCCTGGATTAGAGAGGGTGCAGAGGAGATTCACCAGGAGGCTGCCTGGATTAGACAGGGTGCAGAGGAGATTCACCAGGAGGCTGCCTGGATTAGAGAGGGTGCAGAGGAGATTTACCAGGACGCTGCCTGAATCAGGGAGGGTGCAGAGGAGATTTACTAGGACGCTGCCTGGATCAGAGAGGGTGCAGAGGAGATTCACCAGGATGCTGCCTGGATTAGAGAGGGTGCAGAGGAGATTCACCAGGAAGCTGCCTGGATGAGACAGGGTGTAGGAGTTTCACCAGGATGCTGCCTGGATTAGAGAGGGTGCAGAGAAGATTCACCAGGCCGCTGCCTGGATAGAGAGAGGCTGCAGAGGAGATTCACCAGGACGCTTTCTGGATTTGAGAGGGTGCAGAGGAGATTCACCAGGACGCTGCCTGGATTAGAGAGGGTGCCGAGGAGATTCACCAGGGTGCGGCCTGGATTAGAGGGTGCAGAGGAGATTCATCAGGACGCTGCCTGGATTAGGGAGGGTGCAGAGGAGATTCACCAGGATGCTGCCTGGATTAGAGAGGGTGCAGAGGAGATTCACCAGGATGCTGCCTGGATTAGAGAGGGTGCAGAGGAGATTTACCAGGATGCTGCCTGGATTAGAAAGGGTGCAGAGAAGATTCACCAAGATGCTGCCTTGATTAGAGAGTGTGCAGAGGAGATTTACCAGGATGCTCCCTGGATTAGAGGGTGCAGAGGAGATTCACCAGGATGCTGCCTGGATTAGAGAGGGTGCAGAGGAGATTCATCAGGACGCTGCCTGGATTAGGGAGGGTGCAGAGGAGATTCACCGGGATGCTGCCAGGATTAGAGAGGGTGCAGAGGAGATTCTCCAGGACCCTGCCTGTATCAGGGAGGGCGCAGAGGAGATTTACCAGGACGCTGCCTGGATCAGAGAGGGTGCAGAGGAGATTCAGCAGGATGCTGCCTGGATTAGAGAGGGTGCAGAGAAGATTCACCAAGATGCTGCCTTGATTAGAGAGGGTGCAGAGGAGATTTACCAGGATGCTCTCTGGATTAGAGGGTGCAGAGGAGATTCACCAGGATGCTGCCTGGATTAGACAGGGTGCAGACGAGATTCACCAGGACGCTGCCTGTTTTACAGAGGGTGCAGAGGAGATTCACCAGGACGCTGCCTGGAGCAGAGAGGGTGCAGTGGAGATTCACCAGGATGCTGCCTGGATTAGAGATGGTGCATAGGATATTCACCAGGATGCTGCCTGGATTAGAGAGGGTGCAGGGGAGATTCACCAGGATGCTGCCTGGATTAGAGAGGGTGCAGCGGAGATTCACCAGGATGCTGTCTGGATTAGAGAGTGTGCAGAGGAGATTCAAAAGGACGCTGCCTGGATCAGAGAGAGTGCAGAGGAGATTCACCAGGACGCTGCCTGGATTAGAGAGGGCGCAGAGGAGATTCACCATGTCGCTGCCTGGATTACAGAGGGTGCATAGCAGATTCACCATGATGCTGCCTGGATTAGAGAGGGTGCAGATGAGATTCAGCAGGTCGCTGCCTGGATCTGGGAGGGTGCAGAGAAAATTAACCAGGATGCTGCCTGGATTAGAGAGGGTGCAGAGGAGATTTACTAGGACGCTGCCTGGATCAGAGAGGGTGCAGAGGAGATTCACCAGGATGCTGCCTGGACTAGAGAGGGTGCAGAGGAGATTCACCAAGATACTGCCTGGATTAGAGAGGGTGCAGATGAGATTCAGCACGTCGCTGCCTGTATCAGGGAGCGTGCAGAGAAAATTCACCGGGATGCTGCCTGGATTAGAGAGGGTGCAGAGGAGATTCACCAGGAGGCTGCCTGGATTAGAGAGGGTGCAGAGGAGATTTACCAGGACGCTGCCTGAATCAGGGAGTGTGCAGAGGAGATTTACTAGGACGCTGCCTGGATCAGAGAGGGTGCAGAGGAGATTCACCAGGATGCTGCCTGGACTAGAGAGGGTGCAGAGGAGATTCATCAGGACGCTGCCTGGATTAGGGAGGGTGCAGAGGAGATTCACCGGGATGCTGCCTGGATTAGAGAGGGTGCAGAGGAGATTTACCAGGATGCTGCCTGGATTAGAGAGGGTGCAGAGTAGATTCACCAGGATGCTGCCTGGATTAGAATGGGTGCAGAGAAGATTCACCAAGATGCTGCCTTGATTAGAGAGGGTGCAGAGGAGATTTACCATGTCGCTGCCTGGATTACAGAGTGTGCATAGGAGATTCACCAAGATGCTGCCTGGATTAGAGAGGGTGCAGATGAGATTCAGCAGGTCGCTGCCTGGATCAGGGAGGGTGCAGAGAAAATTCACCGGGATGCTGCCTGGATTAGAGAGGGCGCAGAGGAGATTCACCAGGATGCTGCCTGGATTAGAGAGGGTGCAGATGAGATTCAGCAGGTCGCTGCCTGGATCAGGGAGGGTGCAGAGAAAATTCACCGGGATGCTGCCTGGATTAGAGAGGGTGCAGAGGAGATTCACCAGGAGGCTGCCTGGATTAGAGAGGGTGCAGAGGAGATTTACCAGGACGCTGCCTGAGTCAGGGAGGGTGCAGAGGAGATTTACTAGGACGCTGCCCGGATCAGAGAGGGTGCAGAGGAGATTCACCAGGATGCTGCCTGGACTAGAGAGGGTGCAGAGGAGATTCATCAGGACGCTGCCTGGATTAGGGAGGGTGCAGAGGAGTTTCACCGGGATGCTGCCTGGATTAGAGAGGGTGCAGAGGAGAATCTCCAGGACCCTGCCTGAATCAGGGAGGGTGCAGAGGAGATTTAGCAGGACGCTGCCTGGATCAGTGAGGGTGCAGAGGAGATTCAGCAGGATGCTGCCTGGATTAGAGAGGGTGCAGAGAAGATTCACCAGGATGCTGCCTGGATTAGAGAGGGTGCAGAGGAGATTCACCAGGATGCTGCCTGGATTAGTGTGGGTGCAGAGGAGATTCACCAGGATGCTGCCTGGATTAGAGAGGGGGCAGAGGAGATTCACCAGGAGGATGCCTGGATTAGAGAGGGTGCAGAGGAGATTTACCAGGACGCTGCCTGAATCAGGGAGGGTGCAGAGGAGATTTACTAGGACGCTGCCTGGATCAGAGAGGGTGCAGAGGAGAGTCACCAGGATGCTGCCTGGATTAGAGAGGGTGCATAGGATATTCACCAGGATGCTCCCTGCATTAGAGAGGGTGCAGAAGAGATTCACCAGGAGGCTGCCTGGATTAGAGAGGGTGCAGGGGAGATTCACCAGGATGCTGCCTGTATTAGAGAGGGTGCAGGGGAGATTCACCAGGATGCTGCCTGGATTAGAGAGGGTGCAGCGGAGATTCACCAGGATGCTGTCTGGATTAGAGAGTGCGCAGAGGAGATTCAAAAGGACGCTGCCTGGATCAGAGAGAGTGCAGAGGAGATTCACCAGGACGCTGCCTGGATTAGAGAGGGCGCAGAGGAGATTCACCATGTCGCTGCCTGGATTACAGAGGGTGCATAGCAGATTCACCATGATGCTGCCTGGATTAGAGAGGGTGCAGATGAGATTCTGCAGGTCGCTGCCTGGATCAGGGAGGGTGCAGAGAAAATTTACCAGGATGCTGCCTGGATTAGAGAGGGTGCAGAGGAGATTTACTAGGACGCTGCCTGGATTAGAGAGGGTGCAGAGGAGATTCACCGGGATGCTGCCTGGATTAGAGAGGGTGCAGAGGAGATTCACCAGGAGGCTGCCTGGATTAGAGAGGGTGCAGAGGAGATTTACCAGGACGCTGCCTGAATCAGGGAGTGCGCAGAGGAGATTTACTAGGACGCTGCCTGGATCAGAGAGGGTGCAGAGGAGATTTACCAGGATGCTGCCTGGACTAGAGAGGGTGCAGAGGAGATTCATCAGGACGCTGCCTGGATTAGGGAGGGTGCAGAGGAGATTCACCGGGATGCTGCCTGGATTAGAGAGGGTGCAGAGGAGATTTACCAGGATGCTGCCTGGATTAGAGAGGGTGCAGAGTAGATTCACCAGGATGCTGCCTGGATTAGAATGGGTGCAGAGAAGATTCACCAAGATGCTGCCTTGATTAGAGAGGGTGCAGAGGAGATTTACCATGTCGCTGCCTGGATTATAGAGTGTGCATAGGAGATTCACCAAGATGCTGCCTGGATTAGAGAGGGTGCAGATGAGATTCAGCAGGTCGCTGCCTGGATCAGGGAGGGTGCAGAGAAAATTCACCGGGATGCTGCCTGGATTAGAGAGGGTGCAGAGGAGATTCACCAGGAGGCTGCCTGGATTAGAGAGGGTGCAGAGGAGATTTACCAGGACGCTGCCTGAATCAGGGAGGGTGCAGAGGAGATTTACTAGGACGCTGCCTGGATCAGAGAGGGTGCAGAGGAGATTCACCAGGATGCTGCCTGGACTAGAGAGGGTGCAGAGGAGATTCATCAGGACGCTGCCTGGATTAGGGAGGGTGCAGAGGAGATTCACCGGGATGCTGCCTGGATTAGAGAGGGTGCAGAGGAGATTCTCCAGGACCCTGCCTGAATCAGGGAGGGTGCAGAGGAGATTTAGCAGGACGCTGCCTGGATCAGAGAGAGAGCAGAGGAAATTCACCAGGACGCTGCCTGGATTAGAGAGGGCGCAGAGGAGATTCAGCAGGATGCTGCCTGGATTAGAGAGGGTGCAGAGAAGATTCACCAGGATGCTGCCTGGATTAGAGAGGGTGCAGAGGAGATTCACCAGGATGCTGCCTGGATTAGTGTGGGTGCAGAGGAGATTCACCAGGATGCTGCCTGGATTAGAGAGGGGGCAGAGGAGATTCACCAGGAGGCTGCCTGGATTAGAGAGGGTGCAGAGGAGATTTACCAGGACGCTGCCTGAATCAGGGAGGGTGCAGAGGAGATTTACTAGGACGCTGCCTGGATCAGAGAGGGTGCAGAGGAGAGTCACCAGGATGCTGCCTGGATTAGAGAGGGTGCATAGGATATTCAC
Organism: Hypanus sabinus; assembly: GCF_030144855.1. Classification (NCBI taxonomy): domain Eukaryota; kingdom Metazoa; phylum Chordata; class Chondrichthyes; order Myliobatiformes; family Dasyatidae; genus Hypanus; species Hypanus sabinus. Next base: position 214,992 of record NW_026778975.1, on the reverse strand, counting down.
CAGGATGCTCCCTGCATTAGAGAGGGTGCAGAAGAGATTCACCAGGAGGCTGCCTGGATTAGAGAGGGTGCAGGGGAGATTCACCAGGATGCTGCCTGTATTAGAGAGGGTGCAGGGGAGATTCACCAGGATGCTGCCTGGATTAGAGAGGGTGCAGCGGAGATTCACCAGGATGCTGTCTGGATTAGAGAGTGCGCAGAGGAGATTCAAAAGGACGCTGCCTGGATCAGAGAGAGTGCAGAGGAGATTCACCAGGACGCTGCCTGGATTAGAGAGGGCGCAGAGGAGATTCACCATGTCGCTGCCTGGATTACAGAGGGTGCATAGCAGATTCACCATGATGCTGCCTGGATTAGAGAGGGTGCAGATGAGATTCTGCAGGTCGCTGCCTGGATCAGGGAGGGTGCAGAGAAAATTTACCAGGATGCTGCCTGGATTAGAGAGGGTGCAGAGGAGATTTACTAGGACGCTGCCTGGATTAGAGAGGGTGCAGAGGAGATTCACCGGGATGCTGCCTGGATTAGAGAGGGTGCAGAGGAGATTCACCAGGAGGCTGCCTGGATTAGAGAGGGTGCAGAGGAGATTTACCAGGACGCTGCCTGAATCAGGGAGTGCGCAGAGGAGATTTACTAGGACGCTGCCTGGATCAGAGAGGGTGCAGAGGAGATTTACCAGGATGCTGCCTGGACTAGAGAGGGTGCAGAGGAGATTCATCAGGACGCTGCCTGGATTAGGGAGGGTGCAGAGGAGATTCACCGGGATGCTGCCTGGATTAGAGAGGGTGCAGAGGAGATTTACCAGGATGCTGCCTGGATTAGAGAGGGTGCAGAGTAGATTCACCAGGATGCTGCCTGGATTAGAATGGGTGCAGAGAAGATTCACCAAGAAGCTGCCTTGATTAGAGAGGGTGCAGAGGAGATTTACCATGTCGCTGCCTGGATTATAGAGTGTGCATAGGAGATTCACCAAGATGCTGCCTGGATTAGAGAGGGTGCAGATGAGATTCAGCAGGTCGCTGCCTGGATCAGGGAGGGTGCAGAGAAAATTCACCGGGATGCTGCCTGGATTAGAGAGGGTGCAGAGGAGATTCACCAGGAGGCTGCCTGGATTAGAGAGGGTGCAGAGGAGATTTACCAGGACGCTGCCTGAATCAGGGAGGGTGCAGAGGAGATTTACTAGGACGCTGCCTGGATCAGAGAGGGTGCAGAGGAGATTCACCAGGATGCTGCCTGGACTAGAGAGGGTGCAGAGGAGATTCATCAGGACGCTGCCTGGATTAGGGAGGGTGCAGAGGAGATTCACCGGGATGCTGCCTGGATTAGAGAGGGTGCAGAGGAGATTCTCCAGGACCCTGCCTGAATCAGGGAGGGTGCAGAGGAGATTTAGCAGGACGCTGCCTGGATCAGAGAGAGAGCAGAGGAAATTCACCAGGACGCTGCCTGGATTAGAGAGGGCGCAGAGGAGATTCACCAGGATGCTGCCTGGATTAGAGAGGGTGCAGATGAGATTCAGCAGGTCGCTGCCTGGATCAGGGAGGGTGCAGAGAAAATTCACCGGGATGCTGCCTGGATTAGAGAGGGTGCAGAGGAGATTCACCAGGAGGCTGCCTGGATTAGAGAGGGTGCAGAGGAGATTTACCAGGACGCAGCCTGAATCAGGGAGGGTGCAGAGGAGATTTACTAGGACGCTGCCCGGATCAGAGAGGGTGCAGAGGAGATTCACCAGGATGCTGCCTGGACTAGAGAGGGTGCAGAGGAGATTCATCAGGACGCTGCCTGGATTACGGAGGGTGCAGAGGAGTTTCACCGGGATGCTGCCTGGATTAGAGAGGGTGCAGAGGAGATTCACCAGGATGCTGCCTGGATTAGAGAGGGTGCAGAGGAGATTTACCAGGATGCTGCCTGGATTAGAGAGGGTGCAGAGTAGATTCACCAGGATGCTGCCTGGATTAGAAAGGGTGCAGAGTAGATTCACCAAGATGCTGCCTTGATTAGAGAGGGTGCAGAGGAGATTTACCAGGATGCTCCCTGGATTAGAGGGTGCAGAGGAGATTCAGCAGGATGCTGCCTGGATTAGAGAGGGTGCAGAGAAGATTCACCAGGATGCTGCCTGGATTAGAGAGGGTGCAGAGGAGATTCACCAGGATGCTGCCTGGATTAGTGTGGGTGCAGAGGAGATTCACCAGGATGCTGCCTGGATTAGAGAGGGTGCAGAGGAGATTCACCAGGAGGCTGCCTGGATTAGAGAGGGTGCAGAGGAGATTTACCAGGACGCTGCCTGAATCAGGGAGTGTGCAGAGGAGATTTACTAGGACGCTGCCTGGATCAGAGAGGGTGCAGAGGAGATTCACCAGGATGCTGCCTGGACTAGAGAGGGTGCAGAGGAGATTCATCAGGACGCTGCCTGGATTAGAGAGGGTGCAGAGGAGATTTACCAGGACGCTGCCTGAATCAGGGAGGGTGCAGAGGAGATTTACTAGGACGCTGCCTGGATCAGAGAGGGTGCAGAGGAGATTCACCAGGATGCTGCCTGGACTAGAGAGGGTGCAGAGGAGATTCATCAGGACGCTGCCTGGATTAGGGAGGGTGCAGAGGAGATTCACCGGGATGCTGCCTGGATTAGAGAGGGTGCAGAGGAGATTCTCCAGGACCCTGCCTGAATCAGGGAGGGTGCAGAGGAGATTTAGCAGGACGCTGCCTGGATCAGAGAGAGAGCAGAGGAAATTCACCAGGACGCTGCCTGGATTAGAGAGGGCGCAGAGGAGATTCACCAGGATGCTGCCTGGATTAGAGAGGGTGCAGATGAGATTCAGCAGGTCGCTGCCTGGATCAGGGAGGGTGCAGAGAAAATTCACCGGGATGCTGCCTGGATTAGAGAGGGTGCAGAGGAGATTCACCAGGAGGCTGCCTGGATTAGAGAGGGTGCAGAGGAGATTTGCCAGGACGCAGCCTGAATCAGGGAGGGTGCAGAGGAGATTTACTAGGACGCTGCCCGGATCAGAGAGGGTGCAGAGGAGATTCACCAGGATGCTGCCTGGACTAGAGAGGGTGCAGAGGAGATTCATCAGGACGCTGCCTGGATTACGGAGGGTGCAGAGGAGTTTCACCGGGATGCTGCCTGGATTAGAGAGGGTGCAGAGAAGAATCTCCAGGACCCTGCCTGAATCAGGGAGGGTGCAGAGGAGATTTAGCAGGACGCTGCCTGGATCAGTGAGGGTGCAGAGGAGATTCAGCAGGATGCTGCCTGGATTAGAGAGGGTGCAGAGAAGATTCACCAGGATGCGGCCTGGATTAGAGAGGGTGCAGAGGAGATTCACCAGGATGCTGCCTGGATTAGTGTGGGTGCAGAGGAGATTCACCAGGATGCTGCCTGGATTAGAGAGGGTGCAGAGGAGATTCACCAGGAGGCTGCCTGGATTAGAGAGGGTGCAGAGGAGATTTACAAGGACGCTGCCTGAATCAGGGAGGGTGCAGAGGAGATTTACTAGGACGCTGCCTGGATCAGAGAGGGTGCAGAGGAGAGTCACCAGGATGCTGCCTGGATTAGAGAGGGTGCAGAGGAGATTCACCAGGAAGCTGCCTGGATGAGACAGGGTGCAGAGAAGATTCACCAGGCCGCTGCCTGGATAGAGAGAGGCTGCAGAGGAGATTCACCAGGACGCTTTCTGGATTTGAGAGGGTGCAGAGGAGATTCACCAGGACGCTGCCTGGATTAGAGAGGGTGCCGAGGAGATTCACCAGGGTGCGGCCTGGATTAGAGGGTGCAGAGGAGATTCATCAGGACGTTGCCTGGATTAGGGAGGGTGCAGAGGAGATTCACCAGGATGCTGCCTGGATTAGAGAGGGTGCAGAGGAGATTCACCAGGATGCTGCCTGGATTAGAGAGGGTGCAGAGGAGAATCTCCAGGACCCTGCCTGAATCAGGGAGGGTGCAGAGGAGATTTAGCAGGACGCTGCCTGGATCAGTGAGGGTGCAGAGGAGATTCAGCAGGATGCTGCCTGGATTAGAGAGGGTGCAGAGGAGATTCACCAGGAGGCTGCCTGGATTAGAGAGGGTGCAGAGGAGATTTACCAGGACGCTGCCTGAATCAGGGAGGGTGCAGAGGAGATTTACTAGGACGCTGCCTGGATCAGAGAGGGTGCAGAGGAGATTCACCAGGATGCTGCCTGGATTAGAGAGGGTGCAGAGGAGATTCACCAGGAAGCTGCCTGGATGAGACAAGGTGTAGGAGTTTCACCAGGATGCTGCCTGGATTAGAGAGGGTGCAGAGAAGATTCACCAGGCCGCTGCCTGGATAGAGAGAGGCTGCAGAGGAGATTCACCAGGACGCTTTCTGGATTTGAGTGGGTGCAGAGGAGATTCACCAGGACGCTGCCTGGATTAGAGAGGGTGCCGAGGAGATTCACCAGGGTGCGGCCTGGATTAGAGGGTGCAGAGGAGATTCATTAGGACGCTGCCAGGATTAGGGAGGGTGCAGAGGAGATTCACCAGGATGCTGCCTGGATTAGAGAGGGTGCAGAGGAGATTCACCAGGATGCTGCCTGGATTAGAGAGGGTGCAGAGGAGATTTACCAGGATGCTGCCTGGATTAGAGAGGGTGCAGAGTAGATTCACCAGGATGCTGCCTGGATTAGAAAGGGTGCAGAGTAGATTCACCAAGATGCTGCCTTGATTAGAGAGGGTGCAGAGGAGATTTACCAGGATGCTCTCTGGATTAGAGGGTGCAGAGGAGATTCAGCAGGATGCTGCCTGGATTAGAGAGGGTGCAGAGAAGATTCACCAGGATGCTGCCTGGATTAGAGAGGGTGCAGAGGAGATTCACCAGGATGCTGCCTGGATTAGTGTGGGTGCAGAGGAGATTCACCAGGATGCTGCCTGGATTAGAGAGGGTGCAGAGGAGATTCACCAGGAGGCTGCCTGGATTAGAGAGGGTGCAGAGGAGATTTACCAGGACGCTGCCTGAATCAGGGAGTGTGCAGAGGAGATTTACTAGGACGCTGCCTGGATCAGTGAGGGTGCAGAGGAGATTCACCAGGATGCTGCCTGGACTAGAGAGGGTGCAGAGGAGATTCATCAGGACGCTGCCTGGATTAGGGAGGGTGCAGAGGAGATTCACCGGGATGCTGCCTGGATTAGAGAGGGTGCAGAGGAGATTTACCAGGATGCTGCCTGGATTAGAGAGGGTGCAGAGTAGATTCACCAGGATGCTGCCTGGATTAGAATGGGTGCAGAGAAGATTCACCAAGATGCTGCCTGGATTAGAGAGGGTGCAGAGAAGATTCACCAGGATGCTGCCTGGATTAGAGAGGGTGCAGAGGAGATTCACCAGGATGCTGCCTGGATTAGTGTGGGTGCAGAGGAGATTCACCAGGATGCTGCCTGGATTAGAGAGGGTGCAGATGAGATTCAGCAGGTCGCTGCCTGGATCAGGGAGGGAGCAGAGAAAATTCACCGGGATGCTGCCTGGATTAGAGAGGGTGCAGAGGAGATTCACCAGGAGGCTGCCTGGATTAGAGAGGGTGCAGAGGAGATTTACCAGGACGCTGCCTGAATCAGGGAGGGTGCAGAGGACATTTACTAGGACGCTGCCTGGATCAGAGAGGGTGCAGAGGAGATTCACCAGGATGCTGCCTGGACTAGAGAGGGTGCAGAGGAGATTCATCAGGACGCTGCCTGGATTAGGGAGGGTGCAGAGGAGATTCACCGGGATGCTGCCTGGATTAGAGAGGGTGCAGAGGAGATTCTCCAGGACCCTGCCTGAATCAGGGAGGGTGCAGAGGAGATTTAGCAGGACGCTGCCTGGATCAGAGAGAGAGCAGAGGAAATTCACCAGGACGCTGCCTGGATTAGAGAGGGCGCAGAGGAGATTCACCAGGATGCTGCCTGGATTAGAGAGGGTGCAGATGAGATTCAGCAGGTCGCTGCCTGGATCAGGGAGGGTGCAGAGAAAATTCACCGGGATGCTGCCTGGATTAGAGAGGGTGCAGAGGAGATTCACCAGGAGGCTGCCTGGATTAGAGAGGGTGCAGAGGAGATTTACCAGGACGCAGCCTGAATCAGGGAGGGTGCAGAGGAGATTTACTAGGACGCTGCCCGGATCAGAGAGGGTGCAGAGGAGATTCACCAGGATGCTGCCTGGACTAGAGAGGGTGCAGAGGAGATTCATCAGGACGCTGCCTGGATTAGGGAGGGTGCAGAGGAGTTTCACCGGAATGCTGCCTGGATTAGAGAGGGTGCAGAGGAGAATCTCCAGGACCCTGCCTGAATCAGGGAGGGTGCAGAGGAGATTTAGCAGGACGCTGCCTGGATCAGTGAGGGTGCAGAGGAGATTCAGCAGGATGCTGCCTGGATTAGAGAGGGTGCAGAGAAGATTCACCAGGATGCTGCCTGGATTAGAGAGGGTGCAGAGGAGATTCACCAGGATGCTGCCTGGATTAGTGTGGGTGCAGAGGAGATTCACCAGGATGCTGCCTGGATTAGAGAGGGTGCAGAGGAGATTCACCAGGAGGCTGCCTGGATTAGAGAGGGTGTAGAGGAGATTTACCAGGACGCTGCCTGAATCAGTGAGGGTGCAGAGGAGATTTACTAGGACGCTGCCTGGATCACAGAGGGTGCAGAGGAGAGTCACCAGGATGCTGCCTGGATTAGAGAGGGTGCAGAGGAGATTCACCAGGAAGCTGCCTGGATGAGACAGGGTGCAGAGAAGATTCACCAGGCCGCTGCCTGGATAGAGAGAGGCTGCAGAGGAGATTCACCAGGACGCTTTCTGGATTTGAGAGGGTGCAGAGGAGATTCACCAGGATGCTGCGTGGATCAGAGTGGGTGCAGAGGAGATTTACCAGGATGCTGTCTGGATTAGAGAGTGTGCAGAGCAGATTCAAAAGGACGCTGCCTGGATCAGAGAGAGTTTAGAGGAGATTCACCAGGACGCTGCCTGGATTAGAGAGGGTGCAGATGAGATTCAGCAGGTCGCTGCCTGGATCAGGGAGGGTGGAGAGAAAATTCACCGGGATGCTGCCTGGATTAGAGAGGGTGCAGAGGAGATTCACCAGGATGCTGCCTGGATTAGAGAGGGTGCAGAGGAGATTCATCAGGACGCTGCCTGGATTAGGGAGGGTGCAGAGGAGATTCACCAGGATGCTGCCTGGATTAGAGAGGGTGCAGAGGAGATTCACCAGGACTCTGCCTGGATCAGAGAGGGTGCAGTGGAGATTCACCAGAATGCTGCCTCGATTAGAGAGGGTGCAGAGGAGATTCACCAGGAGTCTGCCTGGATTAGAGAGGGTGCAGAGGAGATTCACCAGGACGCTGCCCAGATTAGAGAGTGTGCAGATGAGATTCACCAGGACGCTGCCTGGATTATAGTGGGAGCAGGGGAGCTTCACCAGGATGCTGCCTGGATTAGAAAGGGTGCAGAGAAGAATCACCAAGATGCTGCCTGGATTAGAGAGGGTGCAGAGGAGATTTACCAGGATGCTGCCTGGATTAGAGGGTGCAGAGGAGATTCACCAGGACGCTGCCTGGATTAGAGAGGGTGCAGAGGAGATTCACCAGGACGCTGCCTGGATCAGAGAGGGTGCAGTGGAGATTCACCAGGATGCTGCCTGGATTAGAGAGGGTGCATAGGATATTCACCAGGCTGCTGCCTGCATTAGAGAGGGTGCAGAAGAGATTCACCAGGAGGGTGCCTGGATTAGAGAGGGTGCAGAGGAGATTCACCAGGACGCTGCCCAGATTAGAGAGTGTGCAGATGAGATTCACCAGGACGCTGCCTGGATTAGAGAGGGTGCAGGGGAGATTCACCAGGATGCTGCCGGGATTAGAGAGGGTGCAGAGGAGATTCACCAGGATGCTGCCTGGATCAGCGAGGGTGCAGACGAGATTCACCAGGATGCTGTCTGGATTAGAGAGTGTGCAGAGGAGATTCAAAAGGACGCTGCCTGGATCAGAGAGAGTGCAGAGGAGATTCACCAGGACGCTGCCTGGATTAGAGAGGGTGCAGAGGAGATTCACCAGGTCGCTGCCTGGATTAGAGAGGGTGCATAGGAGATTCACCAGGATGCTGCCTGGATCAGCGAGGGTGCAGACGAGATTCACCAGGATGCTGTCTGGATTAGAGAGTGTGCAGAGGAGATTCAAAAGGACGCTGCCAGGATCAGAGAGTGTGCAGAGGAGATTCACCAGGACGCTGCCTGGATTAGAGAGGGTGCAGAGGAGATTCACCAGGTCGCTGCCTGGATCAGAGAGGGTGCATAGGAGATTCACCAGGATGCTGCCTGGATTAGAGAGGGTGCAGTTGAGATTCAGCTGGTCGCTGCCTGGATCAGGGAGGGTGCAGAGAAAATTCACCGGGATGCTGCCTGGATTAGGGAGGGTGCAGAGGAGATTCTCCAGGAGGCTGCCTGGATTAGAGAGGGTGCAGAGGAGATTCACCAGGATGCTGCCTGGATTAGAGAGGGTGCAGAGGAGATTCACCAGGATGCTGCCTGGATTAGAGAGGGTGCAGAGGAGATTCACCAGCACTCTGCCTGGATTAGAGAGGGTGCATAGGAGATTCACCAGGATGCTGCCTGGATTAGAGAGGGTGCAGATGAGATTCAGCAGGTCGCTGCCTGCATCAGGGAGGGTGCAGAGAAAATTCACCGGGATGCTGCCTGGATTAGAGAGGGTGCAGAGGAGATTCACCAGGAAGCTGCCTGGATTAGAGAGGGTGCAGAGGAGATTTACCAGGACGCTGCCTGAATCAGGGAGGGTGCAGTGGAGATTTACTAGGACGCTGCCTGGATTGAGAGGGTGCAGAGGAGAGTCACCAGGATGCTGCCTGGATTAGAGAGGGTGCAGAGGAGATTCATCAGGACGCTGCCTGGATTAGGGAGGGTGCAGAGGAGATTCACCAGGATGCTGCCTGGATTAGAGAGGGTGCAGAGGAGATTCACCAGGATGCTGCCTGGATTAGAGAGGGTGCAGAGGAGATTCACCAGGAGGCTGCCTGGATTAGAGAGGGTGCAGAGGGGATTCACCAGGACGCTGCCCAGATTAGAGAGTGTGCAGATGAGATTCACCAGGACGCTGCCTGGATTATAGTGGGAGCAAGGGAGCTTCACCAGGATGCTGCAGGGATTAGAGAGGGTGCAGAGGAGATTCACCAGGACGCTGCCTGGATTAGAGAGGGTGCAGAGGAGATTCACCAGGATGCTGCCTGGATTAGAGAGGGCGCAGAGGAGATTCAGCAGGATGCTGCCTGGATCAGGGAGGGTGCAGAGAAAATTCACCGGGATGCTGCCTGGATTAGAGAGGGTGCAGAGTAGATTCTCCAGGACCCTGCCTGAATCAGGGAGGGTGCAGAGGAGATTCACCAGGAGGCTGCCTGCATCAGAGAGGGTACAGAGGAGATTCAGCAGGATGCTGCCTGGATTAGAGAGGGTGCAGAGAAGATTCACCAGGATGCTGCCTGGATTAGAGAGGGTGCAGAGGAGGTTCACTAGGATGCTGCCTGGATTAGAGAGGGTGCAGAGGAGATTTACCAGGATGCTGCCTGGATTAGAGAGGGTGCAGAGGAGATTCACCAGGAGGCTGCCTGGATTAGAGAGGGTGCAGGGGAGATTCACCAGGATGCTGCCGGGATTAGAGAGGGTGCAGAGGAGATTCACCAGGATGCTGCCTGGATCAGCGAGGGTGCAGACGAGATTCACCAGGATGCTGTCTGGATTAGAGAGTGTGCAGAGGAGATTCAAAAGGACGCTGCCTGGATCAGAGAGAGTGCAGAGGAGATTCACCAGGACGCTGCCTGGATTAGAGAGGGTGCAGAGGAGATTCACCAGGTCGCTGCCTGGATTAGAGAGGGTGCATAGGAGATTCACCAGGATGCTGCCTGGATCAGCGAGGGTGCAGACGAGATTCACCAGGATGCTGTCTGAATTAGAGAGTGTGCAGAGGAGATTCAAAAGGACGCTGCCAGGATCAGAGAGAGTGCAGAGGAGATTCACCAGGACGCTGCCTGGATTAGAGAGGGTGCAGAGGAGTTTCACCAGGTCGCTGCCTGGATCAGAGAGGGTGCATAGGAGATTCACCAGGATGCTGCCTGGATTAGAGAGGGTGCAGTTGAGATTCAGCTGGTCGCTGCCTGGATCAGGGAGGGTGCAGAGAAAATTCACCGGGATGCTGCCTGGATTAGGGAGGGTGCAGAGGAGATTCTCCAGGAGGCTGCCTGGATTAGAGAGGGTGCAGAAGAGATTCACCAGGATGCTGCCTGGATTAGAGAGGGTGCAGAGGAGATTCACCAGGATGCTGCCTGGATTAGAGAGGGTGCAGAGGAGATTCACCAGGACTCTGCCTGGATTAGAGGGTGCATAGGAGATTCACCAGGATGCTGCCTGGATTAGAGAGGGTGCAGATGAGATTCAGCAGGTCGCTGCCTGCATCAGGGAGGGTGCAGAGAAAATTCACCGGGATGCTGCCTGGATTAGAGAGGGTGTAGAGGAGATTCACCAGGAAGCTGCCTGGATTAGAGAGGGTGCAGAGGAGATTTACCAGGACGCTGCCTGAATCAGGGAGGGTGCAGTGGAGATTTACTAGGACGCTGCCTGGATTGAGAGGGTGCAGAGGAGATTTACCAGGATGCTGCCTGGATTAGAGAGGGTGTAGAGGAGATTCACCAGGAGGCTGCCTGGATTAGAGAGGGTGCAGGGGAGATTCACCAGGATGCTGCCGGGATTAGAGAGGGTGCAGAGGAGATTCACCAGGATGCTGCCTGGATCAGCGAGGGTGCAGACGAGATTCACCAGGATGCTGTCTGGATTAGAGAGTGTGCAGAGGAGATTCAAAAGGACGCTGCCTGGATCAGAGAGAGTGCAGAGGAGATTCACCAGGACGCTGCCTGGATTAGAGAGGGTGCAGAGGAGATTCACCAGGTCGCTGCCTGGATTAGAGAGGGTGCATAGGAGATTCACCAGGATGCTGCCTGGATCAGCGAGGGTGCAGACGAGATTCACCAGGATGCTGTCTGAATTAGAGAGTGTGCAGAGGAGATTCAAAAGGACGCTGCCAGGATCAGAGAGAGTGCAGAGGAGATTCACCAGGACGCTGCCTGGATTAGAGAGGGTGCAGAGGAGTTTCACCAGGTCGCTGCCTGGATCAGAGAGGGTGCATAGGAGATTCACCAGGATGCTGCCTGGATTAGAGAGGGTGCAGTTGAGATTCAGCTGGTCGCTGCCTGGATCAGGGAGGGTGCAGAGAAAATTCACCGGGATGCTGCCTGGATTAGGGAGGGTGCAGAGGAGATTCTCCAGGAGGCTGCCTGGATTAGAGAGGGTGCAGAAGAGATTCACCAGGATGCTGCCTGGATTAGAGAGGGTGCAGAGGAGATTCACCAGGATGCTGCCTGGATTAGAGAGGGTGCAGAGGAGATTCACCAGGACTCTGCCTGGATTAGAGGGTGCATAGGAGATTCACCAGGATGCTGCCTGGATTAGAGAGGGTGCAGATGAGATTCAGCAGGTCGCTGCCTGCATCAGGGAGGGTGCAGAGAAAATTCACCGGGATGCTGCCTGGATTAGAGAGGGTGTAGAGGAGATTCACCAGGAAGCTGCCTGGATTAGAGAGGGTGCAGAGGAGATTTACCAGGACGCTGCCTGAATCAGGGAGGGTGCAGTGGAGATTTACTAGGACGCTGCCTGGATTGAGAGGGTGCAGAGGAGAGTCACCAGGATGCTGCCTGGATTAGAGAGGGTGCAGAGGAGATTCATCAGGACGCTGCCTGGATTAGGGAGGGTGCAGAGGAGATTCACCAGGATGCTGCCTGGATTAGAGAGGGTGCAGAGGAGATTCACCAGGATGCTGCCTGGATTAGAGAGGGTGCAGAGGAGATTCACCAGGAGGCTGCCTGGATTAGAGAGGGTGCAGAGGAGATTCACCAGGACGCTGCCCAGATTAGAGAGTGTGCAGATGAGATTCACCAGGACGCTGCCTGGATTATAGTGGGAGCAAGGGAGCTTCACCAGGATGCTGCAGGGATTAGAGAGGGTGCAGAGGAGATTCACCAGGACGCTGCCTGGATTAGAGAGGGTGCAGAGGAGATTCACCAGGATGCTGCCTGGATTAGAGAGGGCGCAGAGGAGATTCAGCAGGATGCTGCCTGGATCAGGGAGGGTGCAGAGAAAATTCACCAGGATGCTGCCTGGATTAGAGAGGGTGCAGAGTAGATTCTCCAGGACCCTGCCTGAATCAGGGAGGGTGCAGAGGAGATTCACCAGGAGGCTGCCTGCATCAGAGAGGGTACAGAGGAGATTCAGCAGGATGCTGCCTGGATTAGAGAGGGTGCAGAGAAGATTCACCAGGATGCTGCCTGGATTAGAGAGGGTGCAGAGGAGATTCACTAGGATGCTGCCTGGAATAGAAAGGGTGCAGAGGAGATTCACCAGGATGCTGCGTGGATTAGAGTGGGTGCAGAGGAGATTTACCAGGATGCTGCCTGGATTAGAGAGGGTGCAGAGGAGATTCACCAGGAGGCTGCCTGGATTAGAGGGTGCAGAGGATATTCACCAGGACGCTGCCTGAATCGGGAAGGGTGCAGTGGAGATTCACCAGGATGCTGCCTGGATTAGAGAGGGTGCATAGGATATTCACCAGGCTGCTGCCTGGATTAGAGAGGGTGCAGAAGAGATTCACCAGGAGGCTGCCCGGATTACAGAGGGTGCAGAGGAGATTCACCAGGACGCTGCCCAGATTAGAGAGTGTGCAGATGAGATTCACCAGGTCGCTGCCTGGATTAGAGAGGTTGCAGGGGAGATTCACCAGGATGCTGCCGGGATTAGAGAGGGTGCAGACGAGATTCACCAGGATGCTGCCTGGATCAGCGAGGGTGCAGACGAGATTCACCAGGATGCTGTCTGGATTAGAGAATGTGCAGAGCAGATTCAAAAGGACGCTGCCTGGATCAGAAAGAGTTTAGAGGAGATTCACCAGGATGCTGCCTGGATTAGAGAGGGTGCAGATGAGATTCAGCAGGTCGCTGCCTGGATCAGGGAGGGTGCAGAGAAAATTCACCGGGATGCTGCCTGGATTAGAGAGGGTGCAGAGGAGATTCACCAGGAGGCTGCCTGGATTAGAGAGGGTGCAGAGGAGATTCACCAGGATGCTGCCTGGATTAGAGAGGTTGCAGAGGAGATTCACCAGGATGCTGCCTGGATTAGAGAGGGTGCAGAGGAGATTCACCAGGACTCTGCCTGGATCAGAGTGGGTGCAGTGGAGATTCACCAGGATGCTGCCTGGATTAGAGAGGGTGCAGAGGAGATTCACCAGGATGCTGTCTGGATTAGAGAGTGTGCAGAGGAGATTCAAAAGGACGCTGCCTGGATCAGAGAGGGTGCAGAGGAGATTCACCAGGACGCTGCCTGGATTAGAGAGGGTGCAGAGGAGATTCACCAGGATGCCGCCTGGATTAGAGAGGGCGCAGAGGAGATTCACCAGGATGCTGTCTGGATTAGAGAGTGTGCAGAGGAGATTCAAAAGGACGCTGCCTGGATCAGAGAGGGTGCAGAGGAGATTCACCAGGACGCTGCCTGGATTAGAGAGGGTGCAGAGGAGATTCACCAGAATGCAGCCTGGATTAGAGAGGGTGCAGAGGAGATTCTCCAGGACCCTGCCTGAATCAGGGAGGGTGCAGGGGAGATTCACCAGGACGCTGCCTGGATCAGAGAGGGTGCAGAGGAGATTCAGCAGGATGCTGCCTGGATTAGAGAGGGTGCAGAGAAGATTCACCAGCATGCTGCCTGGATTAGAGAGGGTGCAGAGGAGATTTACCAGGACGCGGCCTGAATCAGGGAGGGTGCAGAGGAGATTTACTAGGACGCTGCCTGGATCAGAGAGGGTGCAGAGGAGAGTCACCAGGATGCTGTCTGGATTAGAGAGTGTGCAGAGGAGATTCAAAAGGACGCTGCCTGGATCAGAGACAGTGCAGAGGAGATTCACCAGGACGCTGCCTGGATTAGAGAGGGTGCAGAGTAGATTCACCAGGTCGCTGCCTGGATTAGAGAGGGTGCATAGGAGATTCACCAGGATGCTGCCTGGATCAGCGAGGGTGCAGACGAGATTCACCAGGATGCTGTCTGGATTAGAGAGTGTGCAGAGGAGATTCAAAAGGACGCTGCCAGGATCAGAGAGAGTGCAGAGGAGATTCACCAGGACGCTGCCTGGATTAGAGAGGGTGCAGAGGAGATTCACCAGGTCGCTGCCTGGATCAGAGAGGGTGCATAGGAGATTCACCAGGATGCTGCCTGGATTAGAGAGGGTGCAGTTGAGATTCAGCAGGTCGCTGCCTGGATCAGGGAGGGTGCAGAGAAAATTCACCGGGATGCTGCCTGGATTAGAGAGGGTGCAGAGGAGATTCTCCAGGAGGCTGCCTGGATTAGAGAGGGTGCAGAGGAGATTCACCAGGATGCTGCCTGGATTAGAGAGGGTGCAGAGGAGATTCACCAGGATGCTGCCTGGATTAGAGAGGGTGCAGAGGAGATTCACCAGGACTCTGCCTGGATTAGAGAGGGTGCATAGGAGATTCACCAGGATGCTGCCTGGATTAGAGAGGGTGCAGATGAGATTCAGCAGGTCGCTGCCTGCATCAGGGAGGGTGCAGAGAAAATTCACCGGGATGCTGCCTGGATTAGAGAGGGTGCAGAGGAGATTCACCAGGAGGCTGCCTGGATTAGAGAGGGTGCAGAGGAGATTTACCAGGACGCTGCCTGAATCAGGGAGGGTGCAGTGGAGATTTACTAGGACGCTGCCTGGATTGAGAGGGTGCAGAGGAGCGTCACCAGGATGCTGCCTGGATTAGAGAGGGTGCAGAGGAGATTCATCAGGACGCTGCCTAGATTAGGGAGGGTGCAGAGGAGATTCACCAGGATGCTGCCTGGATTAGAGAGGGTGCAGAGGAGAGTCACCAGGATGCTGCCTGGATTAGAGAGGGTGCAGAGGAGATTCATCAGGACGCTGCCTGGATTAGGGAGGGTGCAGAGGAGATTCACCAGGATGCTGCCTGGATTAGAGAGGGTGCAGAGGAGATTCACCAGGATGCTGCCTGGATAAGACAGGGTGCAGAGGAGATTCACCAGGAGGCTGCCTGGATTAGAGAGGGTGCAGAGGAGATTCACCAGGACGCTGCCCAGATTAGAGAGTGTGCAGATGAGATTCACCAGGACGCTGCCTGGATTATAGTGGGAGCAAGGGAGCTTCACCAGGATGCTGCAGGGATTAGAGAGGGTGCAGAGGAGATTCACCAGGACGCTGCCTGGATTAGAGACGGTGCAGAGGAGATTCACCAGGATGCTGCCTGGATTAGAGAGGGCGCAGAGGAGATTCAGCAGGATGCTGCCTGGATCAGGGAGGGTGCAGAGAAAATTCACCGGGATGCTGCCTGGATTAGAGAGGGTGCAGAGTAGATTCTCCAGGACCCTGCCTGAATCAGGGAGGGTGCAGAGGAGATTCACCAGGAGGCTGCCTGCATCAGAGAGGGTACAGAGGAGATTCAGCAGGATGCTGCCTGGATTAGAGAGGGTGCAGAGAAGATTCACCAGGATGCTGCCTGGATTAGAGAGGGTGCAGAGGAGATTCACTAGGATGCTGCCTGGATTAGAGAGGGTGCAGAGGAGATTCACCAGGATGCTGCGTGGATTAGAGTGGGTGCAGAGGAGATTTACCAGGATGCTGCCTGGATTAGAGAGGGTGCAGAGGAGATTCACCAGGAGGCTGCCTGGATTAGAGGGTGCAGAGGATATTCACCAGGACGCTGCCTGAATTGGGAAGGGTGCAGTGGAGATTCACCAGGATGCTGCCTGGATTAGAGAGGGTGCATAGGATATTCACCAGGCTGCTGCCTGGATTAGAGAGGGTGCAGAAGAGATTCACCAGGAGGCTGCCCGGATTACAGAGGGTGCAGAGGAGATTCACCAGGACGCTGCCCAGATTAGAGAGTGTGCAGATGAGATTCACCAGGACGCTGCCTGGATTAGAGAGGTTGCAGGGGAGATTCACCAGGATGCTGCCGGGATTAGAGAGGGTGCAGACGAGATTCACCAGGATGCTGCCTGGATCAGCGAGGGTGCAGACGAGATTCACCAGGATGCTGTCTGGATTAGAGAATGTGCAGAGCAGATTCAAAAGGACGCTGCCTGGATCAGAAAGAGTTTAGAGGAGATTCACCAGGATGCTGCCTGGATTAGAGAGGGTGCAGATGAGATTCAGCAGGTCGCTGCCTGGATCAGGGAGGGTGCAGAGAAAATTCACCGGGATGCTGCCTGGATTAGAGAGGGTGCAGAGTAGATTCACCAGGAGGCTGCCTGGATTAGAGAGGGTGCAGAGGAGATTCACCAGGATGCTGCCTGGATTAGAGAGGTTGCAGAGGAGATTCACCAGGATGCTGCCTGGATTAGAGAGGGTGCAGAGGAGATTCACCAGGACTCTGCCTGGATCAGAGTGGGTGCAGTGGAGATTCACCAGGATGCTGCCTGGATTAGAGAGGGTGCAGAGGAGATTCACCAGGATGCTGTCTGGATTAGAGAGTGTGCAGAGGAGATTCAAAAGGACGCTGCCTGGATCAGAGAGGGTGCAGAGGAGATTCACCAGGACGCTGCCTGGATTAGAGAGGGTGCAGAGGAGATTCACCAGAATGCAGCCTGGATTAGAGAGGGTGCAGAGGAGATTCTCCAGGACCCTGCCTGAATCAGGGAGGGTGCAGGGGAGATTCACCGGACGCTGCCTGGATCAGAGAGGGTGCAGAGGAGATTCAGCAGGATGCTGCCTGGATTAGAGAGGGTGCAGAGAAGATTCACCAGCATGCTGCCTGGATTAGAGAGGGTGCAGAGGAGATTCAAAAGGACGCTGCCTGGATCAGAGACAGTGCAGAGGAGATTCACCAGGACGCTGCCTGGATTAGAGAGGGTGCAGAGGAGATTCACCAGGTCGCTGCCTGGATTAGAGAGGGTGCATAGGAGATTAACCAGGATGCTGCCTGGATCAGCGAGGGTGCAGACGAGATTCACCAGGATGCTGTCTGGATTAGAGAGTGTGCAGAGGAGATTCAAAAGGACGCTGCCAGGATCAGAGAGAGTGCAGAGGAGATTCACCAGGACGCTGCCTGGATTAGAGAGGGTGCAGAGGAGATTCACCAGGTCGCTGCCTGGATCAGAGAGGGTGCATAGGAGATTCACCAGGATGCTGCCTGGATTAGAGAGGGTGCAGTTGAGATTCAGCAGGTCGCTGCCTGGATCAGGGAGGGTGCAGAGAAAATTCACCGGGATGCTGCCTGGATTAGAGAGGGTGCAGAGGAGATTCTCCAGGAGGCTGCCTGGATTAGAGAGGGTGCAGAGGAGATTCACCAGGATGCTGCCTGGATTAGAGAGGGTGCAGAGGAGATTCACCAGGATGCTGCCTGGATTAGAGAGGGTGCAGAGGAGATTCACCAGGACTCTGCCTGGATTAGAGAGGGTGCATAGGAGATTCACCAGGATGCTGCCTGGATTAGAGAGGGTGCAGATGAGATTCAGCAGGTCGCTGCCTGCATCAGGGAGGGTGCAGAGAAAATTCACCGGGATGCTGCCTGGATTAGAGAGGGTGCAGAGGAGATTCACCAGGAGCCTGCCTGGATTAGAGAGGGTGCAGAGGAGATTTACCAGGACGCTGCCTGAATCAGGGAGGGTGCAGTGGAGATTTACTAGGACGCTGCCTGGATTGAGAGGGTGCAGAGGAGAGTCACCAGGATGCTGCCTGGATTAGAGAGGGTGCAGAGGAGATTCATCAGGACGCTGCCTGGATTAGGGAGGGTGCAGAGGAGATTCACCAGGATGCTGCCTGGATTAGAGAGGGTGCAGAGGAGATTCACCAGGATGCTGCCTGGATTAGAGAGGGTGCAGAGGAGATTCACCAGGAGTCTGCCTGGATTAGAGAGGGTGCAGAGGAGATTCACCAGGACGCTGCCCAGATTAGAGAGTGTGCAGATGAGATTCACCAGGACGCTGCCTGGATTATAGTGGGAGCAAGGGAGCTTCACCAGGATGCTGCAGGGATTAGAGAGGGTGCAGAGGAGATTCACCAGGACGCTGCATGGATTAGAGAGGATGCAGAGGAGATTCACCAGGATGCTGCCTGGATTAGAGAGGGCGCAGAGGAGATTCAGCAGGATGCTGCCTGGATCAGGGAGGGTGCAGAGAAAATTCACCGGGATGCTGCCTGGATTAGAGAGGGTGCAGAGTAGATTCTCCAGGACCCTGCCTGAATCAGGGAGGGTGCAGAGGAGATTCACCAGGAGGCTGCCTGCATCAGAGAGGGTGCAGAGGAGATTCAGCAGGATGCTGCCTGGATTAGAGAGGGTGCAGAGAAGATTCACCAGGATGCTGCCTGGATTAGAGAGGGTGCAGAGGAGATTCACTAGGATGCTGCCTGGATTAGAGAGGGTGCAGAGGAGATTCACCAGGATGCTGCGTGGATTAGAGTGGGTGCAGAGGAGATTTACCAGGATGCTGCCTGGATTAGAGAGGGTGCAGAGGAGATTCACCAGGAGGCTGCCTGGATTAGAGGGTGCAGAGGATATTCACCAGGACGCTGCCTGAATCGGGAAGGGTGCAGTGGAGATTCACCAGGATGCTGCCTGGATTAGAGAGGGTGCATAGGATATTCACCAGGCTGCTGCCTGGATTAGAGAGGGTGCAGAAGAGATTCACCAGGAGGCTGCCCGGATTACAGAGGGTGCAGAGGAGATTCACGAGGACGCTGCCCAGATTAGAGAGTGTGCAGATGAGATTCACCAGGACGCTGCCTGGATTAGAGAGGTTGCAGGGTAGATTCACCAGGATGCTGCCGGGATTAGAGAGGGTGCAGACGAGATTCACCAGGATGCTGCCTGGATCAGCGAGGGTGCAGACGAGATTCACCAGGATGCTGTCTGGATTAGAGAATGTGCAGAGCAGATTCAAAAGGACGCTGCCTGGATCAGAAAGAGTTTAGAGGAGATTCACCAGGACGCTGCCTGGATTAGAGAGGGTGCAGATGAGATTCAGCAGGTCGCTGCCTGGATCAGGGAGGGTGCAGAGAAAATTCACCGGGATGCTGCCTGGATTAGAGAGGGTGCAGAGGAGATTCACCAGGAGGCTGCCTGGATTAGAGAGGGTGCAGAGGAGATTCACCAGGATGCTGCCTGGATTAGAGAGGTTGCAGAGGAGATTCACCAGGATGCTGCCTGGATTAGAGAGGGTGCAGAGGAGATTCACCAGGACTCTGCCTGGATCAGAGTGGGTGCAGTGGAGATTCACCAGGATGCTGCCTGGATTAGAGAGGGTGCAGGGGAGATTCACCAGGATGCTGTCTGGATTAGAGAGTGTGCAGAGGAGATTCAAAAGGACGCTGCCTGGATCAGAGAGGGTGCAGAGGAGATTCACCAGGACGCTGCCTGGATTAGAGAGGGTGCAGAGGAGATTCACTAGGATGCTGCCTGGATTAGAGAGGGCGCAGAGGAGATTCACCAGGATGCTGTCTGGATTAGAGAGTGTGCAGAGGAGATTCAAAAGGACGCTGCCTGGATCAGAGAGGGTGCAGAGGAGATTCACCAGGACGCTGCCTGGATTAGAGAGGGTGCAGAGGAGATTCACCAGAATGCAGCCTGGATTAGAGAGGGTGCAGAGGAGATTCCCCAGGACCCTGCCTGAATCAGGGAGGGTGCAGGGGAGATTCACCAGGACGCTGCCTGGATCAGAGAGGGTGCAGAGGAGATTCAGCAGGATGCTGCCTGGATTAGAGAGGGTGCAGAGAAGATTCACCAGCATGCTGCCTGGATTAGAGAGGGTGCAGAGGAGATTTACCAGGACGCGGCCTGAATCAGGGAGGGTGCAGAGGAGATTTACTAGGACGCTGCCTGGATCAGAGAGGGTGCAGAGGAGAGTCACTAGGATGCTGCCTGGATTAGAGAGGGTGCAGAAGAGATTCATCAGGACGCTGCCTGGATTAGGGAGGGTGCAGAGGAGATTCACCAGGATGCTGCCTGGATTAGAGAGGGTGCAGAGGAGAGTCACCAGGATGCTGCCGGGATTAGAGAGGGTGCAGACGAGATTCACCAGGATGCTGCCTGGATCAGCGAGGGTGCAGACGAGATTCACCAGGATGCTGTCTGGATTAGAGAATGTGCAGAGCAGATTCAAAAGGACGCTGCCTGGATCAGAAAGAGTTTAGAGGAGATTCACCAGGACGCTGCCTGGATTAGAGAGGGTGCAGATGAGATTCAGCAGGTCACTACCAGGATCAGGGAGGGTGGAGAGAAAATTCACCGGGATGCTGCCTGGATTAGAGAGGGTGCAGAGGAGATTCACCAGGAGGCTGCCTGGATTAGAGAGGGTGCAGAGGAGATTCACCAGGATGCTGCCTGGATTAGAGAGGGTGCAGAGGAGATTCACCAGGATGCTGCCTGGATTAGAGAGGGTGCAGAGGAGATTCACCAGGACTCTGCCTGGATCAGAGTGGGTGCAGTGGAGATTCACCAGGATGCTGCCTGGATTAGAGAGGGTGCACAGGAGAATCACCAGGATGCTGCCTGGATTAGATAGGGTGCAGAGGAGATTCACTAGGAGGCTGCCTGGATTAGAGAGGGTGCAGTGGAGATTCACCAGGATGCTGCCTGGATTAGAGAGGGTGCACAGGAGAATCACCAGGATGCTGCCTGGATTAGATAGGGTGCAGAGGAGATTCACTAGGAGGCTGCCTGGATTAGAGAGGGTGCAGAGGAGATTCACCAGGACGCTGCCCAGATTAGAGACGGTGCATGGGAGATTCACCAGGATGCTGCCTGAATTAGAGAGAATGTGCAGCGGAGATTCACCAGGATGCTGCCTGGATTAGAGAGGGTGCAGAGGAGATTTTCCAGGACCCTGCCTGAATCAGGGAGGGTGCAGGGGAGATTCACCAGGACGCTGCCTGGATCAGAGAGGGTGCAGAGGAGATTCAGCAGCATGCTGCCTGGATTAGAGAGGGTGCAGATGAGATTCAGCAGGTCGCTGCCTGGATCAGGGAGGGTGCAGAGAAATTTCACCGGGATGCTGCCTGGATTAGAGAGGGTGCAGGGGAGATTCACCACGAGGATGCCTGGATTAGAGAGGGTGCAGAGAAGATTCACCAGCATGATGCCTGGATTAGAGAGGGTGCAGAGGAGATTTACCAGGACGCTGCCTGAATCAGGGAGGGTGCAGAGGAGATTTACTAGGACGCTGCCTGGATCAGAGAGGGTGCAGAGGAGAGTCACCAGGATGCTGCCTGGATTAGAGAGGGTGCAGAGGAGATTCACCAGGATGCTGCCTGGATTAGAGAGGGTGCAGAGGAGATTCACCAGGACTCTGCCTGGATCAGAGTTTGTGCAGTGGAGATTCAGCAAGATGCTGCCTGGATTAGAGAGGGTGCACAGGAGAATCACCAGGATGCTGCCTGGATTAGAGAGGGTGCAGAGGAGATTCACCAGGATGCTGCCTGTATCAGCGAGGGTGCAGACGAGATTCACCAGGATGCTGTCTGGATTAGAGAGTGTGCAGAGGAGATTCAAAAGGTCGCTGCCTGGATCAGAGAGGGTGCAGAGGAGATTCAACAGGACGCTGCCTGGATTAGAGAGGGTGCAGAGGAGATTCACCAGGATGCTGCCGGATTAGAGAGGGCGCAGAGGAGATTCAGCAGGATTTTGCCTGGATCAGGGAGGGTGCAGAGAAAATTCACCGGGATGCTGCCTGGATTAGAGAGGGTGCAGGGGAGATTCACCAGGATGCTGCCGGGATTAGAGAGGGTGCAGACGAGATTCACCAGGATGCTGCCTGGATCAGCGAGGGTGCAGACGAGATTCACCAGGATGCTGTCTGGATTAGAGAATGTGCAGAGCAGATTCAAAAGGACGCTGCCTGGATCAGAAAGAGTTTAGAGGAGATTCACCAGGACGCTGCCTGGATTAGAGAGGGTGCAGATGAGATTCAGCAGGTCGCTGCCTGGATCAGGGAGGGTGCAGAGAAAATTCACCGGGATGCTGCCTGCATTAGAGAGGGTGCAGAGGAGATTCACCAGGAGGCTGCCTGGATTAGAGAGGGTGCAGAGGAGATTCACCAGGATGCTGCCTGGATTAGAGAGGGTGCAGAGGAGATTCACCAGGATGCTGCCTGGATTAGAGAGGGTGTAGAAGAGATTCACCAGGACTCTGCCTGGATCAGAGTGGGTGCAGTGGAGATTCACCAGGATGCTGCCTGGATTAGAGAGGGCGCAGAGGAGATTCAGCAGGATGCTGCCTGGATCAGGGAGGGTGCAGAGAAAATTCACCGGGATGCTGCCTGGATTAGAGAGGGTGCAGAGGAGATTCTCCAGGACCCTGCCTGAATCAGGGAGGGTGCAGGGGAGATTCACCAGGACGCTGCCTGGATCAGAGAGGGTGCAGAGGAGATTCAGCAGGATGCTGCCTGGATTAGAGAGTGTGCAGAGAAGATTCACCAGCATGCTGCCTGAATCAGGGAGGGTGCAGAGGAGATTTACTAGGACGCTGCCTGGATCAGAGAGGGTGCAGAGGAGAGTCACCAGGATGCTGCCTGGATTAGAGAGGGTGCAGAGGAGATTCACCAGGATGCTGCCTGGATTAGAGAGGGTGCAGAGGAGATTCACGAGGACGCTGCCCAGATTAGAGAGTGTGCAGATGAGATTCACCAGGACTCTGCCTGGATTATAGTGGGAGCAGGGGAGCTTCACCAGGATGCTGCCGGGATTAGAGAGGGTGCAGAGGAGATTCATCAGGACGCTGCCTGGATTAGAGACTGTGCATGGGAGATTCACCAGGATGCTGCCTGAATTAGAGAGAATGTGCAGCGGAGATTCACCAGGATGCTGCCTGGATCAGCGAGGGTGCAGACGAGATTCACCAGGATGCTGTCTGGATTAGAGAGTGTGCAGAGGAGATTCAAAAGGTCGCTGCCTGGATCAGAGAGGGTGCAGAGGAGATTCAACAGGACGCTGCCTGGATTAGAGAGGGTGCAGAGGAGATTCAGCAGGATGTTGCCTGGATCAGGGAGGGTGCAGAGAAAATTCACCGGGATGCTGCCTGGATTAGAGAGGGTGCAGAGGAGATTCACCAGGAGGCTGCCTGGATCAGAGAGGGTGCAGAGGAGATTCAGCAGGATGCTGCCTGGATTAGAGAGGGTGCAGAGAAGATTCACCAGGATGCTGCCTGGATTAGAGAGGGTGCAGAGGAGATTCACAAGGATGCTGCCTGGATTAGAGAGGGTGCAGAGGAGATTCACCAGGATGCTGCGTGAATTAGAGAGGGTGCAGAGGAGATTTACCAGGATGCTGCCTGGATTACAGAAGGTGCAGAGGAGATTCACCAGGAGGCTGCCTGGATTAGAGGGTGCAGAGGATATTCACCAGGACGCTGCCTGAATCAGGGAGGGTGCAGTGGAGATTCACCAGGATGCTGCCTGGATAAGGGAGGGTGCATAGGATATTCACCAGGCTGCTGCCTGGATTAGAGAGGGTGCAGAAGAGATTCACCAGGAGGCTGCCTGGATTAGAGAGGGTGCAGAGGAGATTCACCAGGACGCTGCCCAGATTAGAGAGTGTGCAGATGAGATTCACCAGGACGCTGCCTGGATTAGAGAGGGTGCAGGGGAGATTCACCAGGACGCTGCCTGGATTAGAGAGGGTGCAGACGAGATTCACCAGGATGCTGCCTGGATTAGAGGGTGCAGAGGAGATTCACCAGGATGCTGCCGGGATTAGAGAGGGTGCAGAGGAGATTCACCAGGATGCTGCCTGGATTAGAGAGGGTGCAGCGGAGATTCACCAGGATGCTGCCTGGATTAGTGAGGGTGCAGAGGAGATTCACGAGGACGCTGCCCAGATTAGAGAGTGTGCAGATGAGATTCACCAGGACTCTGCCTGGATTATAGTGGGAGCAGGGGAGCTTCACCAGGATGCTGCCGGGATTAGAGAGGGTGCAGAGGAGATTCATCAGGACGCTGCCTGGATTAGAGACTGTGCATGGGAGATTCACCAGGATGCTGCCTGAATTAGAGAGAATGTGCAGCGGAGATTCACCAGGATGCTGCCTGGATCAGCGAGGGTGCAGACGAGATTCACCAGGATGCTGTCTGGATTAGAGAGTGTGCAGAGGAGATTCAAAAGGTCGCTGCCTGGATCAGAGAGGGTGCAGAGGAGATTCAACAGGACGCTGCCTGGATTAGAGAGGGTGCAGAGGAGATTCAGCAGGATGTTGCCTGGATCAGGGAGGGTGCAGAGAAAATTCACCGGGATGCTGCCTGGATTAGAGAGGGTGCAGAGGAGATTCACCAGGAGGCTGCCTGGATCAGAGAGGGTGCAGAGGAGATTCAGCAGGATGCTGCCTGGATTAGAGAGGGTGCAGAGAAGATTCACCAGGATGCTGCCTGGATTAGAGAGGGTGCAGAGGAGATTCACCAGGATGCTGCGTGAATTAGAGAGGGTGCAGAGGAGATTTACCAGGATGCTGCCTGGATTACAGAAGGTGCAGAGGAGATTCACCAGGAGGCTGCCTGGATTAGATGGTGCAGAGGATATTCACCAGGACGCTGCCTGAATCAGGGAGGGTGCAGTGGAGATTCACCAGGATGCTGCCTGGATAAGGGAGGGTGCATAGGATATTCACCAGGCTGCTGCCTGGATTAGAGAGGGTGCAGAAGAGATTCACCAGGAGGCTGCCTGGATTAGAGAGGGTGCAGAGGAGATTCACCAGGACGCTGCCCAGATTAGAGAGTGTGCAGATGAGATTCACCAGGACGCTGCCTGGATTAGAGAGGGTGCAGGGGAGATTCACCAGGACGCTGCCTGGATTAGAGAGGGTGCAGACGAGATTCACCAGGATGCTGCCTGGATTAGAGGGTGCAGAGGAGATTCACCAGGATGCTGCCGGGATTAGAGAGGGTGCAGAGGAGATTCACCAGGATGCTGCCTGGATTAGAGAGGGTGCAGCGGAGATTCACCAGGATGCTGCCTGGATTAGTGAGTGTGCAGAGCAGATTCAAAAGGACGCTGCCTGGATTAGAGAGGGTGCAGATGAGATTCAGCAGAACGCTGCCTGGATCAGGGAGAGTTTAGAGGAGATTCACCAGGACGCTGCCTGGATTAGAGAGGGTGCAGATGAGATTCAGCAGAACGCTGCCTGGATCAGGGAGGGTGCAGAGAAAATTCACCGGGATGCTGCCTGGATTAGAGAGGGTGCAGAGGAGATTCACCAGGAGGCTGCCTGGATTAGTGAGGGTGCAGAGGAGATTCACCAGGATGCTGCCTGGTTTAGAGAGGGTGCAGTGGAGATTCACCAGGATGCTGCGTGGATTAGAGAGGGTGCAGAGGAGATTCACCAGGACTCTGCCTGGATCAGAGTGGGTGCAGTGGAGATTCACCAGGATGCTGCCTGGATTAGAGAGGGTGCTCAGGAGAATCACCAGGATGCTGCCTGGATTAGAGAGGGTGCAGAGGAGATTCACCGGGATGCTGCCTGGATTAGAGAGGGTGCAGAGGAGATTCTCCAGGACGCTGCCCAGATTAGAGAGTGTGCAGATGAGATTCACCAGGACGCTGCCTGGATTATAGTGGGAGCAGGGGAGCTTCACCAGGATGCTGCCGGGATTAGAGAGGGTGCAGAGGAGATTCACCAGGACGCTGCCTGGATTAGAGACGGTGCATGGGAGATTCACGAGGATGCTGCCTGGATTAGAGAGGGCGCAGAGGAGATTCAGCAGGATGCTGCCTGGATCAGCGAGGGTGCAGACGAGATTCACCAGGATGCTGTCTGGATTAGAGAGTGTGCAGAGGAGATTCACCAGGACGCTGCCTGGATTAGAGAGGGTGCAGAGGAGATTCACCGGGATGCTGCCTGGATTAGAGAGGGTGCAGAGGAGATTCTCCAGGACGCTGCCCAGATTAGAGAGTGTGCAGATGAGATTCACCAGGACGCTGCCTGGATTATAGTGGGAGCAGGGGAGCTTCACCAGGATGCTGCCGGGATTAGAGAGGGTGCAGAGGAGATTCACCAGGACGCTGCCTGGATTAGAGACGGTGCATGGGAGATTCACGAGGATGCTGCCTGGATTAGAGAGGGCGCAGAGGAGATTCAGCAGGATGCTGCCTGGATCAGCGAGGGTGCAGACGAGATTCACCAGGATGCTGTCTGGATTAGAGAGTGTGCAGAGGAGATTCACCAGGACGCTGCCTGGATTAGAGAGGGTGCAGAGGAGATTCACCAGGATGCTGCCTGGATTAGAGAGGGCGCAGAGGAGATTCAGCAGGATGCTGCCTGGATCAGGGAGGGTGCAGTGAAAATTCACCGGGATGCTGCCTGGATTAGAGAGGGTGCAGAGGAGATTCTCCAGGTCCCTGCCTGAATCAGGGAGGGTGCAGAGGAGATTCACCAGGACGCTGCCTGGATCAGAGAAGGTGCAGAGGAGATTCAGCAGGATGCTGCCTGGATTAGAGAGGGTGCAGAGAAGATTCACCAGGATGCTGCCTGGATTAGAGGGTGCAGAGGAGATTCAGCAGGATGCTGCCTGGATTAGAGAGGGTGCAGAGGAGATTCACCAGGATGCTGTCTGGATTAGAGGGTGTGCTGAGGAGATTCAAAAGTACGCTGCCTGGATCAGAGAGGGTGCAGAGGAGATTCACCAGGACGCTGCCTTGATTAGAGAGGGTGCAGAGGAGATTCACCAGGATGCTGCCTGGATTAGAGAGGGCGCAGAGGAGATTCAGCAGGATGCTGCCTGGATCAGGTAGGGTGCAGAGAAAATTCACCGGGATGCTGCCTGGATTAGAGAGGGTGCAGAGGAGATTCTCCAGGACGCTGCCTGAATCAGGGAGGGTGCAGAGGAGATTCACCAGGACGCAGCCTGGATCAGAGAGGGTGCAGAGGAGATTCAGCAAGATGCTGCCTGGATTAGAGCGGGTGCAGAGAAGATTCACCAGGATGCTGCCTGGATTAGAGTGGGTGCAGAGGAGATTCACTAGGATGCTGCCTGCATTAGAGAGGGTGCAGAGGAGATTCACCAGTATGCTGCGTGGATTAGAGAGGGTGCAGAGGAGATTTACCAGGTCCCTGCCTGAATCAGGGAGGGTGCAGACGAGATTCACCAGGATGCTGTCTGGATTACAGAGTGTGCAGAGGAGATTCAAAAGGACGCTGCCTGGATCAGAGAGGGTGCAGAGGAGATTCACCAGGACGCTGCCTGGATTAGAGAGGGTGCAGAGATTCACCAGGAGGCTGCCTGGATTAGAGGGTGCAGAGGATATTCACCAGGACGCTGCCTGAATCAGGGAGGGTGCAGTGGAGATTCACCAGGATGCTGCCTGGATTAGAGAGGGTGCAGAGGAGATTCACCAGGCTGCTGCCTGGACTAGAGAGGGTGCAGAAGAGATTCACCAGGAGGCTGCCTGGATTAGAGAGGGTGCAGAGGAGATTCACCAGGACGCTGCCCAGATTAGAGAGTGTGCAGCTAAGATTCACCAGGACGCTGCCTGGATTAGAGAGGGTGCAGGGGAGATTCACCAGGATGCTGCCGGGATTAGAGAGGGTGCAGAAGAGATTCACCAGGACGCTGCCTGGATTAGAGAGGGTGCAGATGAGATTCAGCTGGTCGCTGCCTGGATCAGGGAGGGTGCAGAGAAAATTCACCGGGATGCTGCCTGGATTAGAGAGGGTGCAGAGGAGATTCACCAGGAGGCTGCCTGGATTAGAGACGGTGTAGAGGAGATTTACCAGGACGCTGCCTGCATCAGTGAGGGTGCAGAGGAGATTTACTAGGACGCTGCCTGGATCAGAGAGGGTGCAGAGGAGATTCACCAGGATGCTGCCTGGATTAGAGAGGGTGCAGAGGAGATTCATCAGGACGCTGCCTGGATTAGGGAGGGTGCAGAGGGGATTCACCAGGATGCTGCCTGGATTAGAGAGGGTGCAGAGGAGATTCACCAGGATGCTGCCAGGATTAGAGAGGGTGCAGAGGAGATTCACCAGGACTCTGCCTGTATCAGAGTGGGTGCAGTGGAGATTCACCAGGACGCTGCCCAGATTAGAGAGTGTGCAGATGAGATTCACCAGGATGCTGCCTGGATCAGCGAGGGTGCAGACGAGATTCACCAGGATGCTGTCTGGATTAGAAGGTGTGCAGAGGAGATTCAAAAGGACGCTGCCTGGATCAGGGAGGGTGCAGAGAAAATTCACCGGAATGCTGCCTGGATTAGAGAGGGTGCAGAGGAGATTCTCCAGGACCCTGCCTGAATCAGGGAGGGTGCAGAGGAGATTCACCAGGATGCTGTCTGGATTAGAGAGAGTGCAGAGGAGATTCAGCAGGATGCTGCCTGGATTAGAGAGGGTGCAGAGAAGATTCACCAGGATGCTGCCTGGATTAGAGAGGGTGCAGAGGAGATTCACTACGATGCTGCCTGGATTAGAGAGGGTGCAGAGGAGATTCACCAGGATGCTGCGTGGATTAGAGAGGGTGCAGAGGAGATTTACCAGGATGCTGCCTGGATTAGAGAGGGTGCAGAGGAGATTCACCAGGAGGCTGCCTGGATTAGAGGGTGCAGAGGAGATTCAGCAGGATGCTGCCTGGATCAGGGAGGGTGCAGAGAAAATTCACCGGATGCTGCCTGGATTAGAGAGGGTGCAGAGGAGATTCTCCAGGTCCCTGCCTGAATCAGGGAGGGTGCAGAGGAGATTCACCAGGACGCTGCCTGGATCAGAGAGGGTGCAGAGGAGATTCAACAGGACGCTGCCTGGATTAGAGAGGGTGCAGAGGAGATTCAGCAGGATGTTGCCTGGATCAGGGAGGGTGCAGAGAAAATTCACCGGGATGCTGCCTGGATTAGAGAGGGTGCAGAGGAGATTCACCAGGAGGCTGCCTGGATCAGAGAGGGTGCAGAGGAGATTCAGCAGGATGCTGCCTGGATTAGAGAGGGTGCAGAGAAGATTCACCAGGATGCTGCCTGGATTAGAGAGGGTGCAGAGGAGATTCACAAGGATGCTGCCTGGATTAGAGAGGGTGCAGAGGAGATTCACCAGGATGCTGCGTGAATTAGAGAGGGTGCAGAGGAGATTTACCAGGATGCTGCCTGGATTACAGAAGGTGCAGAGGAGATTCACCAGGAGGCTGCCTGGATTAGAGGGTGCAGAGGATATTCACCAAGGACGCTGCCTGAATCAGGGAGGGTGCAGTGGAGATTCACCAGGATGCTGCCTGGATAAGGGAGGGTGCATAGGATATTCACCAGGCTGCTGCCTGGATTAGAGAGGGTGCAGAAGAGATTCACCAGGAGGCTGCCTGGATTAGAGAGGGTGCAGAGGAGATTCACCAGGACGCTGCCCAGATTAGAGAGTGTGCAGATGAGATTCACCAGGACGCTGCTGGATTAGAGAGGGTGCAGGGGAGATTCACCAGGACGCTGCCTGGATTAGAGAGGGTGCAGACGAGATTCACCAGGATGCTGCCTGGATTAGAGGGTGCAGAGGAGATTCACCAGGATGCTGCCGGGATTAGAGAGGGTGCAGAGGAGATTCACCAGGATGCTGCCTGGATTAGAGAGGGTGCAGCGGAGATTCACCAGGATGCTGCCTGGATTAGTGAGGGTGCAGAGGAGATTCACGAGGACGCTGCCCAGATTAGAGAGTGTGCAGATGAGATTCACCAGGACTCTGCCTGGATTATAGTGGGAGCAGGGGAGCTTCACCAGGATGCTGCCGGGATTAGAGAGGGTGCAGAGGAGATTCATCAGGACGCTGCCTGGATTAGAGACTGTGCATGGGAGATTCACCAGGATGCTGCCTGAATTAGAGAGAATGTGCAGCGGAGATTCACCAGGATGCTGCCTGGATCAGCGAGGGTGCAGACGAGATTCACCAGGATGCTGTCTGGATTAGAGAGTGTGCAGAGGAGATTCAAAAGGTCGCTGCCTGGATCAGAGAGGGTGCAGAGGAGATTCAACAGGACGCTGCCTGGATTAGAGAGGGTGCAGAGGAGATTCAGCAGGATGTTGCCTGGATCAGGGAGGGTGCAGAGAAAATTCACCGGGATGCTGCCTGGATTAGAGAGGGTGCAGAGGAGATTCACCAGGAGGCTGCCTGGATCAGAGAGGGTGCAGAGGAGATTCAGCAGGATGCTGCCTGGATTAGAGAGGGTGCAGAGAAGATTCACCAGGATGCTGCCTGGATTAGAGAGGGTGCAGAGGAGATTCACAAGGATGCTGCCTGGATTAGAGAGGGTGCAGAGGAGATTCACCAGGATGCTGCGTGAATTAGAGAGGGTGCAGAGGAGATTTACCAGGATGCTGCCTGGATTACAGAAGGTGCAGAGGAGATTCACCAGGAGGCTGCCTGGATTAGAGGGTGCAGAGGATATTCACCAGGACGCTGCCTGAATCAGGGAGGGTGCAGTGGAGATTCACCAGGATGCTGCCTGGATAAGGGAGGGTGCATAGGATATTCACCAGGCTGCTGCCTGGATTAGAGACGGTGCAGAAGAGATTCACCAGGAGGCTGCCTGGATTAGAGAGGGTGCAGAGGAGATTCACCAGGACGCTGCCCAGATTAGAGAGTGTGCAGATGAGATTCACCAGGACGCTGCCTGGATTAGAGAGGGTGCAGGGGAGATTCACCAGGACGCTGCCTGGATTAGAGAGGGTGCAGACGAGATTCACCAGGATGCTGCCTGGATTAGAGGGTGCAGAGCAGATTCACCAGGATGCTGCCGGGATTAGAGAGGGTGCAGAGGAGATTCACCAGGATGCTGCCTGGATTAGAGAGGGTGCAGCGGAGATTCACCAGGATGCTGCCTGGATTAGTGAGTGTGCAGAGCAGATTCAAAAGGACGCTGCCTGGATTAGAGAGGGTGCAGATGAGATTCAGCAGAACGCTGCCTGGATCAGGGAGAGTTTAGAGGAGATTCACCAGGACGCTGCCTGGATTAGAGAGGGTGCAGATGAGATTCAGCAGAACGCTGCCTGGATCAGGGAGGGTGCAGAGAAAATTCACCGGGATGCTGCCTGGATTAGAGAGGGTGCAGAGGAGATTCACCAGGAGGCTGCCTGGATTAGTGAGGGTGCAGAGGAGATTCACCAGGATGCTGCCTGGTTTAGAGAGGGTGCAGTGGAGATTCACCAGGATGCTGCGTGGATTAGAGAGGGTGCAGAGGAGATTCAGCAGGACTCTGCCTGGATCAGAGTGGGTGCAGTGGAGATTCACCAGGATGCTGCCTGGATTAGAGAGGGTGCTCAGGAGAATCACCAGGATGCTGCCTGGATTAGAGAGGGTGCAGAGGAGATTCACCGGGATGCTGCCTGGATTAGAGAGGGTGCAGAGGAGATTCTCCAGGACGCTGCCCAGATTAGAGAGTGTGCAGATGAGATTCACCAGGACGCTGCCTGGATTATAGTGGGAGCAGGGGAGCTTCACCAGGATGCTGCCGGGATTAGAGAGGGTGCAGAGGAGATTCACCAGGACGCTGCCTGGATTAGAGACGGTGCATGGGAGATTCACGAGGATGCTGCCTGGATTAGAGAGGGCGCAGAGGAGATTCAGCAGGATGCTGCCTGGATCAGCGAGGGGTGCAGACGAGATTCACCAGGATGCTGTCTGGATTAGAGAGTGTGCAGAGGAGATTCACCAGGACGCTGCCTGGATTAGAGAGGGTGCAGAGGAGATTCACCAGGA
This sequence comes from Hypanus sabinus, assembly GCF_030144855.1. Taxonomy (NCBI): domain Eukaryota; kingdom Metazoa; phylum Chordata; class Chondrichthyes; order Myliobatiformes; family Dasyatidae; genus Hypanus; species Hypanus sabinus. The sequence continues at coordinate 183,278 of NW_026778975.1, read as the reverse complement.
TGCTGCCTGGATTAGAGAGGGCGCAGAGGAGATTCAGCAGGATGCTGCCTGGATCAGGGAGGGTGCAGTGAAAATTCACCGGGATGCTGCCTGGATTAGAGAGGGTGCAGAGGAGATTCTCCAGGTCCCTGCCTGAATCAGGGAGGGTGCAGAGGAGATTCACCAGGACGCTGCCTGGATCAGAGAAGGTGCAGAGGAGATTCAGAGGATGCTGCCTGGATTAGAGAGGGTGCAGAGAAGATTCACCAGGATGCTGCCTGGATTAGAGGGTGCAGAGGAGATTCAGCAGGATGCTGCCTGGATTAGAGAGGGTGCAGAGGAGATTCACCAGGATGCTGTCTGGATTAGAGGGTGTGCTGAGGAGATTCAAAAGTACGCTGCCTGGATCAGAGAGGGTGCAGAGGAGATTCACCAGGACGCTGCCTTGATTAGAGAGGGTGCAGAGGAGATTCACCAGGATGCTGCCTGGATTAGAGAGGGCGCAGAGGAGATTCAGCAGGATGCTGCCTGGATCAGGTAGGGTGCAGAGAAAATTCACCGGGATGCTGCCTGGATTAGAGAGGGTGCAGAGGAGATTCTCCAGGACGCTGCCTGAATCAGGGAGGGTGCAGAGGAGATTCACCAGGACGCAGCCTGGATCAGAGAGGGTGCAGAGGAGATTCAGCAAGATGCTGCCTGGATTAGAGCGGGTGCAGAGAAGATTCACCAGGATGCTGCCTGGATTAGAGTGGGTGCAGAGGAGATTCACTAGGATGCTGCCTGCATTAGAGAGGGTGCAGAGGAGATTCACCAGTATGCTGCGTGGATTAGAGAGGGTGCAGAGGAGATTTACCAGGTCCCTGCCTGAATCAGGGAGGGTGCAGACGAGATTCACCAGGATGCTGTCTGGATTACAGAGTGTGCAGAGGAGATTCAAAAGGACGCTGCCTGGATCAGAGAGGGTGCAGAGGAGATTCACCAGGACGCTGCCTGGATTAGAGAGGGTGCAGAGATTCACCAGGAGGCTGCCTGGATTAGAGGGTGCAGAGGATATTCACCAGGACGCTGCCTGAATCAGGGAGGGTGCAGTGGAGATTCACCATGCTGCCTGGATTAGAGAGGGTGCAGAGGAGATTCACCAGGCTGCTGCCTGGACTAGAGAGGGTGCAGAAGAGATTCACAGGAGGCTGCCTGGATTAGAGAGGGTGCAGAGGAGATTCACCAGGACGCTGCCAGATTAGAGAGTGTGCAGCTAAGATTCACCAGGACGCTGCCTGGATTAGAGAGGGTGCAGGGGAGATTCACCAGGATGCTGCCGGGATTAGAGAGGGTGCAGAAGAGATTCACCAGGATGCTGCCTGGATCAGAGAGAGTTCAGAGGAGATTCACCAGGACGCTGCCTGGATTAGAGAGGGTGCAGATGAGATTCAGCTGGTCGCTGCCTGGATCAGGGAGGGTGCAGAGAAAATTCACCGGGATGCTGCCTGGATTAGAGAGGGTGCAGAGGAGATTCACCAGGAGGCTGCCTGGATTAGAGACGGTGTAGAGGAGATTTACCAGGACGCTGCCTGCATCAGTGAGGGTGCAGAGGAGATTTACTAGGACGCTGCCTGGATCAGAGAGGGTGCAGAGGAGATTCACCAGGATGCTGCCTGGATTAGAGAGGGTGCAGAGGAGATTCATCAGGACGCTGCCTGGATTAGGGAGGGTGCAGAGGGGATTCACCAGGATGCTGCCTGGATTAGAGAGGGTGCAGAGGAGATTCACCAGGATGCTGCCAGGATTAGAGAGGGTGCAGAGGAGATTCACCAGGACTCTGCCTGTATCAGAGTGGGTGCAGTGAGATTCACCAGACGCTGCCCAGATTAGAGAGTGTGCAGATGAGATTCACCAGGATGCTGCCTGGATCAGCGAGGGTGCAGACGAGATTCACCAGGATGCTGTCTGGATTAGAAGGTGTGCAGAGGAGATTCAAAAGGACGCTGCCTGGATCAGGGAGGGTGCAGAGAAAATTCACCGGAATGCTGCCTGGATTAGAGAGGGTGCAGAGGAGATTCTCCAGGACCCTGCCTGAATCAGGGAGGGTGCAGAGGAGATTCACCAGGATGCTGTCTGGATTAGAGAGGGTGCAGAGGAGATTCAGCAGGATGCTGCCTGGATTAGAGAGGGTGCAGAGAAGATTCACCAGGATGCTGCCTGGATTAGAGAGGGTGCAGAGGAGATTCACTACGATGCTGCCTGGATTAGAGAGGGTGCAGAGGAGATTCACCAGGATGCTGCGTGGATTAGAGAGGGTGCAGAGGAGATTTACCAGGATGCTGCCTGGATTAGAGAGGGTGCAGAGGAGATTCACCAGGAGGCTGCCTGGATTAGAGGGTGCAGAGGAGATTCAGCAGGATGCTGCCTGGATCAGGGAGGGTGCAGAGAAAATTCACCGGGATGCTGCCTGGATTAGAGAGGGTGTAGAGGAGATTCTCCAGGTCCCTGCCTGAATCAGGGAGGGTGCAGAGGAGATTCACCAGGACGCTGCCTGGATCAGAGAGGGTGCAGAGGAGATTCAGCAGGATGCTGCCTGGATTAGAGAGGGTGCAGAGGAGATTCACAAGGATGCTGCCTGGATTAGAGAGGGTGCAGAGGAGATTCAGCTGCATGCCTCCTGGATTACAGAGGGTGCAGAGAAGATTCACCAGGATGCTGCCTGGATGAGACAGGGTGTAGAAGAGTTTCACCAGGATGCTGCCTGGATTAGAGAGGGTGCAGAGAAGATTCCCCAGGCCGCTGCCTGGATAGAGAGAGGCTGCAGTGGAGATTCAGCAGGACGCTGCCTGGATTAGAGAGGGTGCCGAGGAGATTCACCAGGATGCGGCCTGGATTAGAGAGGGTGCAGAGGAGATTCACCAGGACTCTGCCTGGATCAGAGAGGATGCAGTGGAGATTCACCAGGATGCTGCATCGATTACAGAGGGTGCATAGGAGATTCACCAGGTTGCTGCCTGGATTAGAGAGGGTGCAGAGGAGATTCACCAGGAGGCTGCCTGGATTAGAGAGGGTGCAGAGGAGATTCACCAGGACGCTGCCCAGATTACAGAGTGTGCAGATGAGATTCACCAGGACGCTGCCTGGATTAGAGACGGTGCATGGGAGATTCACCAGGATGCTGCCTGGATTAGAGAGGGTGCAGAGGAGATTCACCAGGATGCTGCCTGGATTAGAGAGGGTGCAGAGGAGAGTCACCAGGAGGCTGCCTGGATTAGAGAGGGTGCATGGGAGATTCACCAGGATGCTGCCTTGATTAGAGAGGGTCCAGACGAGATTCACCAGGATGCTGTCTGGATTAGAAAGTGTGCAGAGGAGATTCAAAAGGACGCTGCCTGGATCAGAGAGGGTGCAGAGATGATTCAGCAGGACGCTGCCTGGATTAGAGAGGGTGCAGAGGAGATTCACCAGGATGCTGCCTGGATTAGAGAGGGTGCAGAGGAGATTCAGCAGGATGCTGCCTGGATCAGGGAGGGTGCAGAGAAGTTTCACCAGGTTGCTGCTTGGTTTAGAGAGGGTGCAGAGGAGATTCAGCAGGTCGCTGCCTGGATCAGGGAGTGTGCAGAGAAAATTCACCGGGATGCTGCCTGGATTAGAGAGGGTGCAAAGGAGATTCACCAGGAGGCTGCCTGGATTAGAGAGGGTGCAGAGGAGATTCAGCAGGATGCTGCCTGGATCAGGGAGGGTGCAGAGAAAATTCACCGGGATGCTGCCTGGATTAGAGAGGGTGCAGAGGAGATTCTCCAGGACCCTGCCTGAATCAGGGAGGGTGCAGAGGAGATTTACCAGGACGCTGACTGGATCAGAGAGGCTGCAGAGGAGATTCAGCAGGATGCTGCCTGGATTAGAGAGGGTGCAGAGAAGATTCACCAGGATGCTGCCTGGATTAGAGAGGGTGCAGAGGAGATTCACCAGGATGCTGCCTGGATTAGAGAGTGTGCAGAGGAGATTCAAAAGGACGCTGCCTGGATCAGAGAGGGTGCAGAGGAGATTAACCAGGACGCACCCTGGATTAGAGCGGGTGCAGAGGAGATACACCAGGATGCTGCCTGGATTAGAGAGGGTGCAGAGGAGATTCAGCAGGATGCTGCCTGGATCAGGGAGGGTGCAGAGAAGATTCACCAGAATGCTGCTTGTATTAGAGAGGGTGCAGAGGAGATTCAGCAGGTCGCTGCGTGGAACAGGGATTGTGCAGAGAAAATTCACCGGGATGCTGCCTGGATTAGAGAGGGTGCAGAGGAGATTCACCAGGATGCTGCCTGGATTAGAGAGGGTGCAGAGGAGATTCACCAGGAGGCTGCCTGGATTAGAGAGGGTGCAGAGGAGATTCACCAGGATGCTGCCTGGATTAGAGAGGGTGCAGAGGAGATTCACCAGGATGCTGCCTGGATTAGAGAGGGTGCAGACGAGATTCACCAGGATGCTGTCTGGATTAGAGAGTGTGCAGAGGAGATTCAAAAGGACGCTGCCTGGATCAGAGAGGGTGTTGAGATGATTCACCAGGACGCTGCCTGGATTAGAGAGGGTGCAGAGGAGATTCACCAGGATGCTGCCTGGATTAGAGAGGGTGCAGAGCAGATTTACCAGGATGTTGCCTGGATTAGAGAGGGTGCAGAGGAGATTCACCAGGATGCTGCCTGGATTAGAGAGGGTGCAGAGGAGATTCACCTGAATGCTGCCAGGATTAGAGAGGGTGCAGAGGAGATTCACCAGGATGCTGCCTGGATAAGAGAGGGTGCAGAGGAGATTCAGCAGGATGCTGCCTGGATCAGGGAGGGTGCAGAGAAGTTTCACCAGGATGCTGCTTGGTTTAGAGAGGGTGCAGAGGAGATTCAGCAGGTCGCTGCCTGGATCAGGGAGTGTGCAGAGAAAATTCACCGGGATGCTGCCTGGATTAGAGAGTGTGCAGAGGAGATTCACCAGGAGGCTGCCTGGATTAGAGAGGGTGCAGAGGAGATTCAGCAGGAAGCAGCCTGGATCAGGGAGGGTGCAGAGAAAATTCACCGGGATGCTGCCTGGATTAGAGAGGGTGCAGAGGAGATTCTCCAGGACCCTGACTGAATCAGGGAGGGTGCAGAGGAGATTTACCAGGACGCTGCCTGGATCAGAGAGGGTGCAGAGGAGATTCAGCAGGATGCTGCCAGGATTAGAGAGGGTGCAGAGAAGATTCACCAGGATGCTGCCTGGATTAGAGAGGGTGCAGAGGAGATTCACCAGGATGCTGCCTGGAGTAGAGAGGGTGCAGAGGAGATTCACCAGGATGCTGCCTGGATTAGAGAGGGTGCAGATGAGATTTACCAGGATGATGCCTGGATTAGAGAGTGTGCAGAGGAGATTCACCAGGATGCTGCCTGGATTAGAGAGGGTGCAGAGGAGATTCACCAGGAGGCTGCCTGGATTAGAGAGGGTGCATGGGAGATTCACCAGGATGCTGCCTTGATTAGAGAGGGTCCAGACGAGATTCATCAGGATGCTGTCTGGATTAGAAAGTGTGCAGAGGAGATTCAAAAGGACGCTGCCTGGATCAGAGAGGGTGCAGAGATGATTCACCAGGACGCTGCCTGGATTAGAGAGGGTGCAGAGGAGATTCACCAGGATGCTGCCTGGATTAGAGAGGGTGCAGAGGAGATTCAGCAGGATGCTGCCTGGATCAGGGAGGGTGCAGAGAAGTTTCACCAGGATGCTGCTTGGTTTAGAGAGGGTGCAGAGGAGATTCAGCAGGTCGCTGCCTGGATCAGGGAGTGTGCAGAGAAAATTCACCGGGATGCTGCCTGTATTAGAGAGGGTGCAGAGGAGATTCACCAGGAGGCTGCCTGGATTAGAGAGGGTGCAGAGGAGATTCAGCAGGATGCTGCCTGGATCAGGGAGGGTGCAGAGAAAATTCACAGGGATGCTGCCTGGATTAGAGAGGGTGCAGAGGAGATTCTCCAGGACCCTGCCTGAATCAGGGAGGGTGCAGAGGAGATATACCAGGACGCTGACTGGATCAGAGAGGGTGCAGAGGAGATTCAGCAGGATGCTGCCTGGATTAGAGAGGGTGCAGAGAAGATTCACCAGGATGCTGCCTGGATTAGAGAGGGTGCAGAGGAGATTCACCAGGATGCTGCCTGGATTAGAGAGTGTGCAGAGGAGATTCAAAAGGGCGCTGCCTGGATCAGAGAGGGTGCAGAGGAGATTCAGCAGGATGCTGCCAGGATTAGAGAGGGTGCAGAGAAGATTCACCAGGATGCTGCCTGGATTAGAGAGGGTGCAGAGGAGATTCACCAGGATGCTGCCTGGAGTAGAGAGGGTGCAGAGGAGATTCACCAGGATGCTGCCTGGATTAGAGAGGGTGCAGATGAGATTTACCAGGATGCTGCCTGGATTAGAGAGTGTGCAGAGGAGATTCACCAGGATGCTGCCTGGAGTAGAGAGGGTGCAGAGGAGATTCACCAGGATGCTGCCTGGATTAGAGAGGGTGCAGATGAGATTTACCAGGATGCTGCCTGGATTAGAGAGTGTGCAGAGGAGATTCACCAGGATGCTGCCTGGATTAGAGAGGGTGCAGAGGAGATTCACCAGGAGGCTGCCTGGATTAGAGAGGGTGCAGAGGAGATTCAGCAGGACGCTGCCTGGATTAGAGAGGGTGCCGAGGAGATTCACCAGGATGCGGCCTGGATTAGAGAGGGTGCAGAGGATATTCACCAGGACTCTGCCTGGATAGAGAGAGGCTGCAGAGGAGATTCAGCAGGACGCTGCCTGGATTAGAGAGGGTGCGGAGGAGATTCACCAGGATGCTGCCTGGATTAGAGAGAGTGCACAGGAGATTCACCAGGTTGCTGCCTGGATTAGAGAGGGTGCAGAGGAGATTTACCAGGAGGCTGCCTGGATTAGAGAGGGTACAGAGGAGATTCACCAGGACGCTGCCTGGATTAGAGAGAATGTGCAGCGGAGATTCACCAGGACGCTGCCTGGATCAGAGAGGGTGCAGAGGAGATTAACCAGGATGCTGCCTGGATTAGAGAGGGTGCAGAGGAGATTCAGCAGGATGCTGCCTGGATCAGGGAGGGTGCAGAGGAGATTCAGCAGGTCGCTGCCTGGAACAGGGATTGTGCAGAGAAAATTCACCGGGATGCCGCCTGGATTAGAGAGGGTGCAGAGGAGATTCACCAGGATGCTGCCTGGATTAGAGAGGGTGCAGAGGAGATTCACCAGGAGGCTGCCTGGATTAGAGAGGGTGCAGAGCAGATTCACCAGGATGCTGCCTGGATTAGAGAGGGCGCAGAGAAAATTCACCAGGATGTTGCCTGAATTAGAGAGGGTGCAGAGCAGATTTACCAGGATGTTGCCTGGATTAGAGAGGGTGCAGAGGAGATTCACCAGGATGCTGCCTGGATTAGAGAGGGTGCAGAGGAGATTCACCTGAATGCTGCCAGGATTAGAGAGGGTGCAGAGGAGATTCACCAGGATGCTGCCTGGATAAGAGAGGGTGCAGAGGAGATTTACCAGGATGCTGCCTGGATTAGAGAGGGTGCATAGGAGATTCACCAGGATGCTGACTGGATTATAGAGGGTGCAGAGGAGATTCACCAGGAGGCTGCCTGGATTAGAGAGGGTGCAGAGGAGATTCACCAGGACGCTGCCTGGATTAGAGAGGGTGCAGAGGAGATTCACCAGGATGCTGCCTGGATTAGAGAGGGTGCAGAGGAGATTCACCAGAATGCTGACCGGATTAGAGAGGGTGCAGAGGAGATTCACCAGGATGCTGCCTGGATTAGAGAGGGTGCAGAGGAGATTCACCAGGATGCTGCCTGGATTAGAGAGGGTGCAGAGGAGAGTCACCAGGAGGCTGCCTGGATTAGAGAGGGTGCAGAGAAGATTCAAAAGGATGCTGCCTGGATTAGAGAGGGTGCAGAGGAGATTCACCAGGATGCTGCCTGGATTAGAGAGGGTGCAGAGGAGATTCACCAGGACGCTGCCTGGATTAGAGAGGGTGCAGAGGAGATTCAGCAGGATGCTGCCTGGATTAGAGCGGGTGCAGAGGAGATTCACCAGGATGCTGCCTGGATTACAGAGGGTGCAGAGGAGATTCACCAGGACGCTGCCTGCATCAGAGAGGGTGCAGTGGAGATTCCCCAGGATGCTGCCTGGATTAGAGAGGGTGCATAGGAGATTCACCAGGATGCTGCCTGGATTATAGAGGTTGCAGAGGAGATTCACCAGGAGGCTGCCTGGATTAGAAAGGGTGCAGAGGAGATTCACCAGGACGCTGCCTAGATTAGAGAGGGTGCAGAGGAGATTCACCAGGATGCTGCCGGTATTAGAGAGGGTGCAGAGGAGATTCACCAGGACGCTGCCTGGATTAGTGAGGGTGCAGGGGAGATTCAGCAGGATGCTGCCTGGATTAGAGACAATGTGCAGCGGTGATTCACCAGGATGCTGCCTGGATCAGCGAGGGTGCAGACGAGATTCACCAGGATGCTGTCTGGATTAGAGAGTGTGCAGAGGAGATTCACCAGGATGTTGCCTGGATCAGGGAGGGTGCAGAGAAAATTCAGGGGGATGCTGCCTGGATTAGAGAGGGTGCAGAGGAGATTCACCAGGACGCTGCCTGAATCAGGGAGGGTGCAGAGGAGATTTACCAGGACGCTGCCTGGATCAGAGAGGGTACAGAGGAGATTCAGCAGGATGCTGCCTGGATTAGAGAGGGCGTAGAGAAAATTCACCAGGATGTTGCCTGAATTAGAGAGGGTGCAGAGCAGATTTACCAGGATGTTGCCTGGATTAGAGAGGGTGCAGAGGAGATTCACCAGGATGCTGCCTGGATTAGAGAGGGTGCAGAGGAGATTCACCTGAATGCTGCCAGGATTAGAGAGGGTGCAGAGGAGATTCACCAGGATGCTGCCTGGATAAGAGAGGGTGCAGAGGAGATTTACCAGGATGCTGCCTGAATTAGAGAGGGTGCAGAGGAGATTCACCTGGATGCTGCCTGGATTAGAGAGGGTGCAGAGGAGATTCACCAGGATGCTGCCCGGATTAGAGAGGGTGCAGAGGAGATTCACCAGGATGCTGCCTGGATTAGAGAGGGTGCAGAGGAGATTCAACAGGATGCTGACCGAATTAGAGAGGGTGCAGAGGAGATACACCAGGATGCTGCCTGGATTAGAGAGGGTGCAGAGAAGTTTCACCAGGATGCTGCTTGGTTTACAGAGGGTGCACATGAGATTCACCAGGATGCTGACTGGATTAGAGAGGGTGCAGAGGAGATTCACCAGGATGCTGCCTGGATTAGGGAGGGTGCAGAGGAGATTCACCAGGATGCTGCCGGGATTAGAGAGGGTGCAGAGGAGATTCACCAGGACGCTGCCTGGATTAGAGAGGGTGCAGAGGAGATTCACCAGGACGCTGCCTGGATTAGAGCGGGTGCAGAGGAGATTCACCAGGATGCTGCCTGGATTAGAGAAGTGCAGAGGAGATTCACCAGGACGCTGCCTGGATAAGAGAGGCTGCAGAGAAGATTCACCAGGATGCTGCCTGGAGTAGAGAGGGTGCAGAGGAGATTCACCAGGATGCTGCCTGGATTAGAGAGGGTGCAGATGAGATTTACCAGGATGCTGCCTGGATTAGAGAGTGTGCAGAGGAGATTCACCAGGATGCTGCCTGGAGTAGAGAGGGTGCAGAGGAGATTCACCAGGATGCTGCCTGGATTAGAGAGGGTGCAGATGAGATTTACCAGGATGCTGCCTGGATTAGAGAGTGTGCAGAGGAGATTCACCAGGATGCTGCCTGGATTAGAGAGGGTGCAGAGGAGATTCACCAGGAGGCTGCCTGGATTAGAGAGGGTGCAGAGGAGATTCAGCAGGACGCTGCCTGGATTAGAGAGGGTGCCGAGGAGATTCACCAGGATGCGGCCTGGATTAGAGAGGGTGCAGAGGATATTCACCAGGACTCTGCCTGGATAGAGAGAGGCTGCAGAGGAGATTCAGCAGGACGCTGCCTGGATTAGAGAGGGTGCGGAGGAGATTCACCAGGATGCTGCCTGGATTAGAGAGAGTGCACAGGAGATTCACCAGGTTGCTGCCTGGATTAGAGAGGGTGCAGAGGAGATTTACCAGGAGGCTGCCTGGATTAGAGAGGGTACAGAGGAGATTCACCAGGACGCTGCCTGGATTAGAGAGAATGTGCAGCGGAGATTCACCAGGACGCTGCCTGGATCAGAGAGGGTGCAGAGGAGATTAACCAGGATGCTGCCTGGATTAGAGAGGGTGCAGAGGAGATTCAGCAGGATGCTGCCTGGATCAGGGAGGGTGCAGAGGAGATTCAGCAGGTCGCTGCCTGGAACAGGGATTGTGCAGAGAAAATTCACCGGGATGCCGCCTGGATTAGAGAGGGTGCAGAGGAGATTCACCAGGATGCTGCCTGGATTAGAGAGGGTGCAGAGGAGATTCACCAGGAGGCTGCCTGGATTAGAGAGGGTGCAGAGGAGATTCACCAGGATGCTGCCTGGATTAGAGAGGGCGCAGAGAAAATTCACCAGGATGTTGCCTGAATTAGAGAGGGTGCAGAGCAGATTTACCAGGATGTTGCCTGGATTAGAGAGGGTGCAGAGGAGATTCACCAGGATGCTGCCTGGATTAGAGAGGGTGCAGAGGAGATTCACCTGAATGCTGCCAGGATTAGAGAGGGTGCAGAGGAGATTCACCAGGATGCTGCCTGGATAAGAGAGGGTGCAGAGGAGATTTACCAGGATGCTGCCTGGATTAGAGAGGGTGCATAGGAGATTCACCAGGATGCTGACTGGATTATAGAGGGTGCAGAGGAGATTCACCAGGAGGCTGCCTGGATTAGAGAGGGTGCAGAGGAGATTCACCAGGACGCTGCCTGGATTAGAGAGGGTGCAGAGGAGATTCACCAGGATGCTGCCTGGATTAGAGAGGGTGCAGAGGAGATTCACCAGAATGCTGACCGGATTAGAGAGGGTGCAGAGGAGATTCACCAGGATGCTGCCTGGATTAGAGAGGGTGCAGAGGAGATTCACCAGGATGCTGCCTGGATTAGAGAGGGTGCAGAGGAGATTCACCAGGATGCTGCCGATATTAGAGAGGGTGCAGAGGAGATTCACCAGGACGCTGCCTGGATTAGTGAGGGTGCAGGGGAGATTCAGCAGGATGCTGCCTGGATTAGAGACAATGTGCAGCGGTGATTCACCAGGATGCTGCCTGGATCAGCGAGGGTGCAGACGAGATTCACCAGGATGCTGTCTGGATTAGAGAGTGTGCAGAGGAGATTCACCAGGATGTTGCCTGGATCAGGGAGGGTGCAGAGAAAATTCAGGGGGATGCTGCCTGGATTAGAGAGGGTGCAGAGGAGATTCACCAGGACGCTGCCTGAATCAGGGAGGGTGCAGAGGAGATTTACCAGGACGCTGCCTGGATCAGAGAGGGTACAGAGGAGATTCAGCAGGATGCTGCCTGGATTAGAGAGGGCGTAGAGAAAATTCACCAGGATGTTGCCTGAATTAGAGAGGGTGCAGAGCAGATTTACCAGGATGTTGCCTGGATTAGAGAGGGTGCAGAGGAGATTCACCAGGATGCTGCCTGGATTAGAGAGGGTGCAGAGGAGATTCACCTGAATGCTGCCAGGATTAGAGAGGGTGCAGAGGAGATTCACCAGGATGCTGCCTGGATAAGAGAGGGTGCAGAGGAGATTTACCAGGATGCTGCCTGAATTAGAGAGGGTGCAGAGGAGATTCACCTGGATGCTGCCTGGATTAGAGAGGGTGCAGAGGAGATTCACCAGGATGCTGCCCGGATTAGAGAGGGTGCAGAGGAGATTCACCAGGATGCTGCCTGGATTAGAGAGGGTGCAGAGGAGATTCAACAGGATGCTGTCCGAATTAGAGTGGGTGCAGAGGAGATTCACCAGGATGCTGCCTGGATTAGAGAGGGTGCAGAGAAGTTTCACCAGGATGCTGCTTGGTTTACAGAGGGTGCACATGAGATTCACCAGGATGCTGACTGGATTAGAGAGGGTGCAGAGGAGATTCACCAGGATGCTGCCTGGATTAGGGAGGGTGCAGAGGAGATTCACCAGGATGCTGCCTGGATTAGAGAGGGTGCAGAGGAGATTCACCAGGACGCTGCCTGGATTAGAGAGGGTGCAGAGGAGATTCACCAGGACGCTGCCTGGATTAGAGCGGGTGCAGAGGAGATTCACCAGGATGCTGCCTGGATTAGAGAAGTGCAGAGGAGATTCACCAGGACGCTGCCTGGATAAGAGAGGCTGCAGAGGAGATTCACCAGGACGCTGCCTGCATCAGAGAGGGTGCAGTGGAGATTCCCCAGGATGCTGCCTGGATTATAGAGGGTGCAGAGGAGATTCACCAGGACGCTGCCTGGATTAGAGAGGGTGCAGAGGAGATTCACCAGGATGCTGCCGGGATTAGCGAGGGTGCAGAGGAGATTCACCAGGATGCTGCCTGGATTCGAGAGGGTGCAGGGGAGATTCACCAGGATGCTGCCTGGATTAGAGAGGGTGCAGAGGAGATTCAGCAGGATGCTGCCTGGATCAGGGAGGGTGCAGAGAAGTTTCACCAGGATGCTGCTTGGTTTAGAGAGGGTGCAGATGAGATTCACCAGGATGCTGCCTGGATTAGAGAGGGTGCAGAGGAGATTCACCAGGATGCTGCCTGGATTAGAGAGGGTGCAGAGGAGATTCACCAGGATGCTGCCTGGATTAGAGAGGGTGCAGAGGAGATTCACCAGGACGCTGCCTGGATTAGAGAGGGTGCAGAGGAGATTCACCAGGACGCTGCCTGGATTAGAGCAGGTGCAGAGGAGATTCACCAGGATGCTGCCTGGATTAGAGAAGTGCAGAGGAGATTCACCAGGACGCTGCCTGGATAAGAGAGGCTGCAGAGGAGATTCACCAGGACGCTGCCTGCATCAGAGAGGGTGCAGTGGAGATTCCCCAGGATGCTGCCTGGATTATAGAGGGTGCATAGGAGATTCACCAGGATGCTGCCTGGATTATAGAGGGTGCAGAGGAGATTCACCAGGAGGCTGCCTGGATTAGAGAGGGTGCAGAGGAGATTCACCAGGACCCTGCCTGGATTAGAGGGTGCAGAGGAGATTCACCAGGATGCTGCCGGGATTAGAGAGGGTGCAGAGGAGATTCACCAGGATGCTGCCTGGATTAGAGAGGGTGCAGGGGAGATTCACCAGGATGCTGCCTGGATTAGAGAGGGTGCAGAGGAGATTCAGCAGGATGCTGCCTGGATCAGGGAGGGTGCAGAGGAGTTTCACCAGGATGCTGCTTGGTTTAGAGAGGGTGCAGATGAGATTCACCAGGATGCTGCCTGGATTAGAGAGGGTGCAGAGGAGATTCACCAGGATGCTGCCTGGATTAGAGAGGGTGCAGAGGAGATTCACCAGGACGCTGCCTGGATTAGAGCGGGTGCAGAGGAGATTCACCAGGATGCTGCCTGGATTAGAGAGGTGCAGAGGAGATTCACCAGGACGCTGCCTGGATAAGAGAGGCTGCAGAGGAGATTCACCAGGACGCTGCCTGCATCAGAGAGGGTGCAGTGGAGATTCCCCAGGATGCTGCCTGCATTATAGAGGGTGCATAGGAGATTCACCAGGATGCTGCCTGGATTAGAGAGGGTGCAGAGGAGATTCACCAGGAGGCTGCCTGGATTAGAGAGGGTGCAGAGGAGATTCACCAGGACGCTGCCTGGATTAGAGAGGGTGCAGAGGAGATTCACCAGGATGCTGCCGGGATTAGAGAGGGTGCAGAGGAGATTCACCAGGACGCTGCCTGGATTAGAGAGGGTGCAGAGGAGATTCACCAGGACGCTGCCTGGATTAGAGACAATGTGCAGCGGTGATTCACCAGGATGCTGCCTGGATCAGCGAGGGTGCAGACGAGATTCACCAGGATGCTGTCTGGATTAGAGAGTGTGCAGAGGAGATTCAAAAGGACGCTGCCTGGATCAGAGAGGGTGCAGAGGAGATTCACCAGGATGCTGCCTGGATTAGAGAGGGTGCAGAGGAGATTCACCAGGATGCTGACCGGATTAGAGAGGGTGCAGAGGAGATTCACCAGGATGCTGCCTGGATTAGCGAGGGTGCAGAGGAGATTCACCAGGATGCTGCCTGGATTAGAGAGGGTGCAGAGGAGAGTCACCAGGAGGCCTCCTGGATTAGAGAGGGTGCAGAGAAGATTCACCAGGACGCTGCCTGGATTAGAGAGGGTGCAGAGGAGATTCACCAGGATGCTGCCTGGATTAGAGAGGGTGCAGAGGAGATTCACCAGGACGCTGCCTGGATTAGAGAGGGTGCAGAGGAGATTCACAAGGACGCTGCCTGGATTAGAGCGGGTGCAGAGGAGATTCACCAGGATGCTGCCTGGATTAGAGAGGTGCAGAGGAGATTCACCAGGACGCTGCCTGGTTAAGAGAGGCTGCAGAGGAGATTCACCAGGACGCTGCCTGCATCAGAGAGGGTGCAGTGGAGATTCCCCAGGATGCTGCCTGGATTATAGAGGGTGCATAGGAGATTCACCAGGATGCTTCCTTGGATTATAGAGTGTGCAGAGGAGATTCACCAGGATGCTGCCTGGATTAGAGAGGGTGCAGTGAAGTTTCACCAGGATGCTGCCTGGATTAGTGAGGGTGCAGAGGAGATTTACCAGGATGCTGCTTGAATTAGAGAGGGTGCAGAGGAGATTCAGCAGGTTGCTGCCTGGATCAGGGAGTCTGCAGAGAAAATTCACCGGGATGCTGCCTGGATTAGAGAGGGTGCAGAGGAGATTTACCAGGACGCTGCCTGAATCAGGGAGGGTGCAGAGGAGATTCACCAGGACGCTGCCTGGATTAGAGAGGGTGCAGAGGAGATTCACCAGGATGCTGCCTGAATCAGGGAGGGTGCAGAGGAGATTTACTAGGACGCTGCCTGGATCAGAGAGTGTGCAGAGGAGATTCACAAGGATGCTGCCTGGATTAGAGAGGGTGCAGAGGAGATTCAGCTGCATGCCTCCTGGATTACAGTGGGTGCAGAGAAGATTCACCAGGATGCTGCCTGGATGAGACAGGGTGCAGAGAAGATTCCCCAGGCCGCTGCCTGGATAGAGAGAGGGTGCAGAGGGGATTCACCAGGACGCTGCCTGGATTAGAGAGGGTGCGGAGGAGATTCAACAGGATGCTGCCTGGATTAGAGAGGGTGCAGAGGAGATTCATCAGGACGCTGTCTGGATTAGGGAGGGTGCAGAGGAGATTCACCAGGATGCTGCCTGGCTTAGAGAGTGTGCAGAGGAGATTCACCAGGATGCTGCCTGGATTAGAGAGGGTGCAGAGGAGATTCACCAGGATGCTGCCTGGATTAGAGAGGGTGCAGTGGAGATTCACCAGGATGCTGCCTGGATTAGAGAGGGTGCAGAGGAGATTCACCAGGAGGCTGCCTGGATTAGAGAGGGTGCAGAGCAGATTCACCAGGACGCTGCCTGGATTAGAGAGGGTGCAGGGGAGATTCACCAGGATGCTGCCGGGATTAGAGAGGGTGCAGGGGAGATTCACCAGGATGCTGCCGGGATTAGAGAGGGTGCAGAGGAGATTCACCAGGATGCTGAATGGATTAGAGAGGGTGCAGCGGAGATTCACCAGGATGCTGCCTGGATCAGCGAGGGTGCAGACGAGATTCACCAGGATGCTGTCGTGATTAGAGAGTGTGCAGAGGAGATTCACCAGGATGTTGCCTGGATCAGGGAGGGTGCAGAGAAAATTCACCGGGATGCTGCCTGGATTAGAGAGGGTGCAGAGGAGATTCACCAGGACGCTGCCTGAATCAGGGAGGGTGCAGAGGAGATTCAGCAGGATGCTGCCTGGATTAGAGAGGGCGCAGAGAAGATTCACCAGGATGTTGCCTGAATTAGAGAGGATGCAGAGGAGATTTACCAGGATGTTGCCTGGATTAGAGAGGGTGCAGAGGAGATTCACCAGGATGCTGCCTGGATTAGATAGGGTGCAGAGGAGATTCACCAGGATGCTGCCTGGATTAGAGAGTGTGCAGAATAGATTCACCAGGATGCTGCCTGGATAAGAGAGGGTGCAGAGGAGATTTACCAGGATGCTGCCTGGATTAGAGAGGGTGCAGAGGGGATTCACCAGGATGCTGCCTGGATTAGAGAGGGTGCAGAGGAGATTCACCAGGATGCTGCCTGGAATAGAGAGGGTGCAGAGGAGATTCACCAGGATGCTGCCTGGATTAGAGAGGGTGCAGAGGAGAGTCACCAGGAGGCCTCCTGGATTAGAGAGGGTGCAGAGAAGATTCACCAGGACGCTGCCTGGATTAGAGAGGGTGCAGAGGAGATTCACCAGGATGCTGCCTGGATTAGAGAGGGTGCAGAGGAGATTCACCAGGACGCTGCCTGGATTAGAGAGGGTGCAGAGGAGATTCACCAGGACGCTGCCTGGATTAGAGCGGGTGCAGAGGAGATTCACCAGGATGCTGCCTGGATTAGAGAGGTGCAGAGGAGATTCACCAGGACGCTGCCTGGATAAGAGAGGCTGCATAGGAGATTCACCAGGATGCTTCCTGGATTATAGAGGGTGCAGAGGAGATTCACCAGGAGGCTGCCTGGATTAGACAGGGTACAGAGGAGATTCACCAGGACGCTGCCTGGATTAGAGAGGGTGCAGAGGAGATTCACCAGGATGCTGCCGGGATTAGAGAGGGTGCAGAGGAGATTCACCAGGACGCTGCCTGGATTAGAGAGGGTGCAGGGGTGATTCACCAGGATGCTGCCTGGATTAGAGACAATGTGCAGCGGTGATTCACCAGGATGCTGCCTGGATCAGCGAGGGTGCAGACGAGATTCACCAGGATGCTGTCTGGATTAGAGAGTGTGCAGAGGAGATTCACCAGGATGCTGCCTGGATTAGAGAGGGTGCAGAGGAGATTCACCAGGACGCTGCCTGGATTAGAGAGGGTGCAGAGGAGATTCACCAGGATGCTGCCTGGATTAGAGAGGGTGCAGAGGAGATTCACCAGGATGCTGCCGGGATTAGAGAGGGTGCAGAGGAGATTCACCAGGACGCTGCCTGGATTAGAGAGGGTGCAGAGGAGATTCACCAGGATGCTGCCGGGATTAGAGAGGGTGCAGAGGAGATTCACCAGGACTCTGCCTGGATTAGAGAGGGTGCAGGGGAGATTCACCAGGACGCTGCCTGGATTAGAGAGGGTGCAGGGGTGATTCACCAGGACGCTGCCTGAATCAGGGAGGGTGCAGAGGAGATTTACCAGGACGCTGCCTGGATCAGAGTGGGTGCAGAGGGAGATTCACCAGGATGCTGCCTGGATTAGAGAGGGTGCAGAGGAGATTCACCAGGATGCTGCCTGGATTAGAGAGGGTGCAGAGGAGATTTACCAGGATGCTGCCTGGATTAGAGAGGGTGCAGAGGAGATTCACCAGGATGCTGCCTGGATTAAAGAGGGTGCAGAGGAGATTCACCAGGATGCTGCCTGGATTAGAGAGGGTGCAGAGGAGATTCACCAGGATGCTGACCGGATTAGAGAGAGTGCAGAGGAGATTTACCAGGATGCTGCCTGGATTAGAGAGGGTGCAGAGGAGATTCACCAGGATGCTGCCTGGATTAGAGAGGGTGCAGAGGAGATTCACCAGGATGCTGCCTGGATTAGAGAGGGTGCAGAGGAGATTCACCAGGATGCTGACCGGATTAGAGAGGGTGCAGAGGAGAATCACCATGATGCTGCCTGGATTAGAGAGGGTGCAGATGAGATTCACCAGGACGCTGCCTGGTTAGAGTGGGTGCAGAGGATATTCACCAGGATGCTGACCGGATTAGAGAGGGTGCAGAGGAGATTCACCAGGATGCTGACCGGATTAGAGAGGGTGCAGAGGAGATTCACGTTTTACGAAGATGATTCAGGTAGGGCGTTTCTCTTTGGAGCCATGGAGTGTGAGAGGTGAACAAGATGATAAAAGAGGCAGAGAGCGAGTGGAGAGCCAGAGTCTTTTTCTATCAATGGCGACCGTACTTTTAATTTCTATAGACGCTGCCTGGCCTGCTGAGTTCCTCTAGGTGTGTGTCTGTCTGTGTGTGTGTGTCTGTGTCTGTGTCTGTGTCTGTCTGTGCGTGTGTGCGTGTGAGTGTGTGTGTCTCTGTGCATGTGTATGTGTGTGTGTTAGTGTCTGTGTCTGTCTGTCTGTGTGTGTATCTGTGTATGTGTGTGTGTGTGTGTGTGTGTGTGTTTGCAGTACTTTGA